>NW_008795948.1:2713223-2722278 GCF_000699145.1 Aptenodytes forsteri
ATGCCCCAAGCCTGTCAGTGTTTAAGAGGCATTTGGACAATGCCCTTAACAACATGCTGTAACTTTTGCTCAGCCCTGAACTGGTCAAGCAGTGGGACTAGATGGTCGCTGCAGGTCCCTTCCAACTGAAAATATTCTAAAACGACTTAGACTCCCTGTTATATGCCAGACTTCGCAATCAGTGAGCCCACAGGCTGGTCACAGCAGATGAAATGTTCAGAACTGTTATGCGTAACTCCCTCTCCCAATACAAACCTCATCAGTTTTGATAGTTTTAAGATTTCTGCTACACATGACAGGAAATGCTTTAAAAAAAAATCTAAACTTCCATATATAGTATCTCAAGAGTTTTTCTCGCAAATGTGAGCAATAGCCTCACGTTGTCACCCGGGATGTTGAAGACTAAGACTCAGAGTTTGTTCCCTATCAGAGAAAGCCAGGAACTGACTTTCAGTCTCCCGCTTCCTCAGTGGAGGACTCGCCTACGCAACCATTTCCATAACATTCTGTGTCCAGGTAATGCGAGTTCTCTTTGCACATTCATTTTGAAATACTACAAAAAAGGTAGCCTTTTTCTCTCCAGAAAGTAAAACTGTTTCCCAGCATAGCCAGAACTAAGGCAGATAGGGTGGGGAAGAAGAACAATGCAACTAGAAGATGCAGAAAGGCATCAGTCTGCTGTAAACAAGGATAAATAGAAAACATACGCACTTAATGACTGTTATTAGCAGCAACGTAATTCAGAATAATACATTTACTCACACAGCAGCTCTTCAGGTCCCTCATAAAACACTTGTTCTAAGACCGATTGAATAAATAAGATTTCGAGTAGGCCTCCGATGTAGTGCATTTGCATATGGAAATGATCCTGGTGAACATGCTCTATAAATCGCTTATACATACATAAATGGCCAGCCTGAATAGAAACTTTTTTTCCCTTCTCCTTAACTTGGAGAAACTTCATAAAAAATGGGTAAGAAAGGCAAATAAGAGAGACAAGAAAAGAACTTCAGGAGAACAGCATCTCTTTAGTTTGTTTGTTTGGAGAAGAAATAAAGCAAGCTTTACAGTGACTTTCAAACTGCCACGTGCCTGGTCCTCCCCTCAGCATTCCTCCTCGCCCTCTCTCCAGCTCAGTGTTTCATTCATGACAGGCAACATGAGCTTCAACAACTTCACAGCGGGGAGATACCCCAACACCCTGCCATCCTTTAAAGTGAGCCCTCTCTGCCACCAGCTCCCGGGCTCCCCCCACTCACGAGCCCACTCACGAGCCCACCCCTGCACCCCCCACTCGGCAGCAGGCCCGGCCCCTGTCATCCCCTCATCACTGCCGTCCCAGGCAGCACCTTTCTCCTTCCCCCCTACAACACACACTGGCCAAAAGAACAAAAAGGGGGTCGGGGTTAGGATTATTTTTCCCCCCCTCCAACTCAATTAATACCACGTGATTAAAAGAACAAGTGCTTCCGATTTTGATCAAATCAATAGTTTTATTTCCACCTGTTAAAAGAACTGTTTGCCTACCAGCAGAGTCCAACATAGATGGGACAGACAGACAGGAATACAATTAAATACAGGAAAAATTGAACTATATACAACAAGACATACATTTACATAATGAAAAAATCTTTATATTATCTATCACTTCTTGCCAATGCGAAACATCACTGGAATTCAAATATATTGGGGTTTCTTCCCCCCCAAAAGCGTGTAACGCAATTTAGTATTTTTCCATGTACTGAGACTTAAAATTCATTTTGAGATACACAAAATTTGTGGTATTTCACAGGGTACACAAAAGCTAAAAACTTCTTTGTTAAATATTTTATAGCTTGTGGTATCTAAATTTCAATTAGATCTATTTATTGAGACACAAACTATAAAGTGATATTTACATGGAGGGAGTTGTGCAAAGTCATTTTAGGCTATGGCTAGTACACTGTGAAAGATGCACAGATACGAGACTCACCCTCAGCCCCAGAGGTAACCCCTCAAATCCTCCTCTTAGCGTCCCTCTCGTACTGTAGCCACACAAGGAAAACTGGCCATAATTTTTTTTTCTCGTTTTTTTAAGCTATTGGGAGAAAGCTGTTTCTGTGGCCCTTAAATACCTCGACAGTTTGAATGTTGGGCTGCTTCTCTTCATGCAATTAATGCTTTAAGCAATCTTTAGTATTGTTTCATCGTTTCTATGGTTTTTGGGACCCAAATTCCAGCCGCTGTTGTCACCGCACTATCCTAAGACTGCTGTAGTTGCCTGTAGTTTATATGACCAATAGGAGCACACAGTAACTCAACGTGTGTAACATTTTAGTAGTTACCATATCACCACACTGCAGAAACGGTGTATTCCTGGTAACAGGGCCAAACGAAAGCTATTCCAAACCAGGGTGCGGAAGGTATTGTGTTTAAGCTAGCCTTTGTCTGTATTACTACATCCAGACACATCCCTAAACATCCTAATAAAAAAAAAAAAACCGCTTTACTTTTGGGTTGCAATCTTCAATAAAGAACTTGAGACAGCTAATTAGAAGAGGTGCTTCAATTAACAGCTTCCTACAGATCCCTAGGACAGGCTAGCAAAGACACATCAGATATCAACGTTAACTAAACACATCCTACAATTGAGCTGCACCAGAGCACAGAATGGTGCTGCTGATGGTTTTCATAATCAACCAACTGCCAAAAGGCACCCGAAGTTTAATTTTGATTTTTTTTTTTTTTTTTTTTTTACAGACCGAATTTCAACCTTCATAGATGCAGTTACTACATATGTGGATCCTAAAATACTGATTTCAATCACCTCATCTACACTTTTAATTACTATAATCCTGTTTGTATCACCTCATCTGGGATTCCACATCAGCTTGCAGATTTTAGCTGTAACAGGTTTAAAGCAGACATTTGTACCTCAGTCCTGGAAAAAACCCAAAAGTGACTGGGTAACAGTTCATAAACCTGTGTATTCCTGCCTTGCTTCAACAGAGGAATGCTCTCTCCTAGGACATGTATCTGACTTCCTTCTTTTTTAAAAATGCACATTTAAAGAAAGCTGGACAACCCTCAGGGCAAAGGGAGATTAAACTTCTCTCTCAAAAAGCTGCCAAGTCCAGATTGCTACCAAACATCTTTTAAAGCCTCCGCTTCCTAAATCCATGGCAATACACTTATTTATTTTTTAATCCTATGCACCAGGCTAAAACCAGTCAGGTGTCAGTGTAACAACTGAAGAGAACAGCAAAGTGAACATACTGAACTTTAAGCATTACGCTGCGTACACTTGATACAGTAAGAAGACCTGTAGGTAGTTTGGTATTCAGCTGACAAGAGGAAAGCATACAATTTGCTTCTTATTCATCACTAGCAAGCAAGCCTAGAGAAGACTACATTCTCCTTAGTTATCAGGCGAGAGCACTATAGAACAGTAGTAAACCCAAGAGACCATCTCATCCTGTTAGAAAATAAATTCAGTGTTGTGATTCAAATACAGGAATTCTTGGCAGTTAGAACATTCAAAGAAGTATTTGCACACTGACATGTTGCAACTTTTCTACGTACTTTAGATCTCATGGAGTTCATAAAAGACATCTACATGTTCAAGCCTTCTGCTTAAAAAAACCTGATTGCTGGTTAACAGCAGGTTATTTTATTGCATGACCCTGGTTGTCAATTTAATATTGATTCAAGAGAAAACGACCCATCGTTCCAGAACTTACTCTACTTGGGCAAAGATGGTATAGCAGAAAGCAATATAGTCATGAGCTTCTTACAGGATAAAAACAAAAGTGCAATGAAATGGCAACTTGTTCACCTCTGTGTTGCAAGGTAACTATTCCGTACCTGGATGCGACGGTGGGAATAATTTAAAGAGTAAGAAATAGCAAAATATTCAGACCCCTCTTGTTTAAGCATTAAAAAAGTAGAAGGAAATGGATTAGCTGCTTCCCTTCTGGTGTAGGCTGCTGGTCTAGTTTAGAGACAGTCATCAGTTTAACGTTATAACCAGGGACATAACAAGAAGCAGCTTGGACCATAAAAAAAGCTGTCTATATATGTACAAGTCATTCTCCAAAAAAAACAGTTTTATTTGGATGCGTGCACAACCTGCTGCTCTTTAAGTCTTCAGAGCACTGAAAACATGACATTTTCCCCCAAAATCCAGTTGAGTCTGTCCTGAGAAATAGAAGTACTCATATATAAATGGGATGATATTGTCTGTGAGTGAGTTTCTTCCTGCAGGTTGGGCAAGAGTTGGCATTCCTAAGGGAATCACGGAGGCACTGGCTGCAGAAGACGTGGCCGCATTTGGTTGACACAATCAGTCGTCCACTTTGCACAATCTGGAAGAAAAGAAACCCCAACAGGTATTTGGAGTAAAGAATTCAACTTTGCTGGTCTGTTGGCACCAGGCCAATAGGACTTGGAGTATCTGTAACCAGTACGTCACTACTACAACAAGGAGGAACCCAAAGATCTTTCAGCGCCATCTTGGAAAGCGCTTCCCCCTCTACGTACACCACCAAGAAATGACTGAGTTACAAGCTAGCTTGACCTTCAAACCAAGGTCTGTACTTCAGGCCAGCTGTCTGTGGCGTCCCACGTAACCCAACCGACTCGCGCAGCTCACCCTCTGCCCCGTTCTCCCTCCGACAGGACAGACACGACGACAACGTGTGCATCCTTACCTCTGAGTAGCCATCCATGCAAATCGGGCAGCTAACGGTACCAGACGGCCTTGTGGGAGAGAGAACAAAACCAGAAAGAACATGCATCCGTTAATTTCACCGTGCATTGAGGGTTACCGAGACACAAAACGTCACGTAATCATCCGGCTGCACAGACGAGCCAGGACGCATTTCATCTGAAGACCCCTGCGTACCTTTAACTCTCTCAGTTTGTCGCATTTACTGAGCAGTTAGGGTCTCCCTTACCTAAAGGAAACAGCGCCTTGGTTTTCATTAGGGGGAAGATGCAATTAGTCACCCTGCTCTATTACGACAAGTAACAGCGGTCTATAGCACTGTGCAGTACACGTATGGCAGTATTAATCTCCAACAGGCATCGGGTCATAAATAAAAGAGTTTTGTAACAAAACCACCTAGCTGTCCTTTCTAGAAGTGAAAGCGGTTGTCAGAAATTAAAACATCCCCTATTCTAATTTAGCAATGTCCCAGCCCAGTCACACATTCATACCAAGAACTCCTTCCTTATAAAATGTAGGGCAGGAACACACTAACATGAGGAAATATTCAAAAATAAATTTCTAGTTCAGAGAAGGACAAACCAACTCAGTGGCTGTTACCAAACTGTGGTTATAGATGTACCTCTCCTGCCTTCAGCCTCTAGGACAGCTGTATTGCACGCACACTTACTAAAAGACATAGCTATTTCTGCGTAAGGAACGTGTCATACCATAAATGCTGAATAATGTTCTCTATCAGAAAGAGCTTTCTGTCATTTTTATTTACAGATTAATCTCTATTTTAAATGATCACAGTAAGCTGCTTTCGTAAGTTTTTACCATAAACATTTGGCTTTATTATGTCACCACCACTAAGCAACAGTTTGTAATTTATTAATTAAATAGGAATAGAAAGCATGAGATATCCTTTATCCTGCAATCTTAAATTCAAGCAGTGACCACTACTAACATCTACCCCTAGTTTCACATACATAATTTAAGTCCATTATTTCTCCCATTTTTACTACTCAAATTCTTTATGCAGCAGCTATAATACCAACTCAGTAATTAATTACAATTGATGGTAACCTTCCTATCAGCAAGAGTAGTCTAACACTACAGAGTAACACTGTAGACAGCTCTGTGGCAATCTTCAGCATCAGTACCTTTTTGTCAATGTTAAATGCTGCAGCACTGAGTTGGTTTAGCCTTACCTAAACAGAGCAGGAAGGCACATTCTTTAACAGAGAAGCTTAAGATTGAACGAACAAAACATTAATTTTTTTGTATTAACTAATTAGTGGGATTTATTCACCTACATACTTAATGACCAAAATTAAAACAATCTACAAATGCATTGGCAAAACGCGCTATGTTTTAGAATACTATAAGCCCTTTTAGGTGGCATATTTAAGACCTACCTGACACCCAAAATTTCCACACCCAAGTTCTCTCCTACATTGCCTTCCAGTAATCTAAAAAGCTCAAAGCACACCAGCTTTATTAAAACCTGTATTTTTTCCCCCCCCAAACACTTTGAAAAATGTTTATACTGCAACTCTCATGTTCTTTGTCTTCCCTAGTCACATGGACACCTGATTTCATTTGATTAGTCTAATACATTGTGTCTTTCTTAACGTAATACAGTGCTCCTACAGCAGGAGTTCACTGTTTCTCTGCAGAATGGGGTCTTTACTGGGCAGGCACCTGACCCGAACAGTGAGATCGCCATCTCACATGCAAACATATCAGAGCTCCATGACGTACATGGGACAGAACAAAAACTGGCCATAACTGTATTACCTCCACAATCGCCTTGCAAGTATACCTTGGGAAGAACAGTTACCAGTCTGAGAGAAAAAGGCAGTCAATGGGCACAGTGTGTAAAAAAGCAGCAAATTAATAGAAGTTTTTACTGGAATTTGCCAGGCTGCTGCCTGCTGGTCTTGTGGTACCAAGCCTCATCTACACCAATGGAAATATTTCCATATCTAGCATCCCTACTAGAGCTTTGCATGAAAAGTAAATGCAATACATTATGTACTATGGCCTGTGACTAATCCTCCCTCCTTGCCATACCCCCGCATTCACCTTTAAGGCTGTATGCAAAGTTGTACATTTGTCTTGGGCTGGCTTTTTATCTTAAAACGGATATCATTTAGTCATCATGCGAAATCTGATGTTAGTTCCCTGTTTCAGCGAGCACAACCAGAATAAGTTAAGACTTCAAAGATAAGCCAGGCTACAGCTATAGAACTCAGTCCTGTATAAGAAAAGCAAAATTCAATGTTTGGTAGGTTGTAAGGCATACATACTTTGAACTTGCAGTTTCATCTTCCAGTGGTCCCAATTCTCGAGATACTTTATCTGTCACATACACATCATTGTCTCTTGTTTCATCTTCATCATCGCTACTCAGTACACAGCTGTCCGACTGTCGCTGGCTTCTTAATCTGAGATTTCTCCCTTGTCGTTGGTTCTCTGTAATTTAATTTTGGTAAGTTAGATATATTAAAATATATATCTCTCTCCCTGGAACTATCCTTGAAATGCATGATTATAAATAGCCTGCAACGGTTCATATCTTAAATGGACTGTGTTCAGCTGGGTTAAAAGCAATCTTAAACAAACTAGTTTCCTAAACATTAAGGCTGACCATTTCCAGACATTGTGAATATTCTGCTACATATCAACACAAAACATTTGCTCTATTCACCCTACAAACAGCTAAAACATGATCTTAAAGATTCTCTGTGTCCTAAGTTTCATACAGTTACACTACCTGTGAATAAATCTCCCCTATAAGGAGAAGCTACTTCTCCCAGTTCTTACTAACAGAGAATGCTACCATACTATGTTGAGGAATTGCGACAATTGCTGTGTGATTTGAGAGAGAGAGGGATGAAGTCAAGTTTCCAAGTAGCATGGCGAGGTAGCACATACACAACAAAAAAGCCTGGTAAAACACAGAGTGCTTTGTTCAGAAAGTTTCAGAAGTGATGGAAGAGATGCTTAAATCTAAAAATGTAAATTATGGAGCTGCTATGGGTTCTCACTGCTCTATCCAGGTATGATGCTAAACCGTTCCACTCTTTTTGTCTGCGTTAAGCCAAACCTCGCCACTCAAAGGCAGTTTCTAAAAAATGAGTCTTTTTAAGAACAGTACTTGGAAATTATAAAAATATTTTAAGCAGTGTCTCCTTAGCAATTTTCATCATCTTCCTCCTGAGACAAGGTAACTTGAATATAGAGTTATATTGCCCAAGATAAAAGGAGATGATAAAAATCCAATTACCTGGTCTGTAACATCCAAAGGTTAAAGAACTGCTGTTTGCTTTTTAACAATTAGAAACCACATGCAATAATTATCTCTGCAACTCCAGTGTCCATGTAACAATAATCAAGCAGTAAGCAATTAAAGTTTCATAAATAGCCACAAACTTAAAATTCCTTCCTGCATAAGTATTCAGCTACAACTTTTATTGCAAGTATTTTTTACTTGGCTCTTGCTTCATTCAGAGCGCAGAACAGATTACTTTCTAAGTAAGCAGCTAACGACATACTAATACACCTCAGATATTATAATCAGAACAAGGTCTGAAAGGTGTAAAAGATTAACTTCTTTATACCCGTAACTATTGTAACACCTAAAGTAGAAAAAAAAATAAGTATTTTTTACTTGGCTCTTGCTTCATTCAGAGCGCAGAACAGATTACTTTCTAAGTAAGCAGCTAACGACATACTAATACACCTCAGATATTATAATCAGAACAAGGTCTGAAAGGTGTAAAAGATTAACTTCTTTATACCCGTAACTATTGTAACACCTAAAGTAGAAAAAAAAAATCCACATTATTAATACATGTCAGTATTAAATTTGAGGCATGTTAGACTAGATAATGGAAGTGAATACTATGACCACAAATAACTTTCTGCCTTAGTTCCTTCACTGGAATACAGGCTAAAAAAACCTTTCAACATTTTCTTATTCAAAGCAGATATTCCAGTGCTAAAAGTGCTAATTAAAATTATTATCAACTTTGGGCTTACAGAACTTCTGTATTTGGAAAATAAGAAAACATATTTTGAGCAGCTTTGATGTATTTCATTTGAGATAGTCGCTATCAGAGCTTGTAGCAAGTATCAAGCACAGACTGGATCCATTCTCTAAGACACTGGCCAGATGTCCTTTGCCTTTTGGTAAATGCAGTTTCAATCCATGCTGCTCAAACTCATTGGAAAAGAAAAAAAAAATTAAGTTTAGGACAATTCCATTATCAATTGTAAAACGTCAACTCACCTTCAACAATCTTGCATCAGTATATAAGGGAAGGGAGAGAAAAGAAAAATACAATTAGACTTTGGTGTGCA
>NW_008795948.1:2723246-2729889 GCF_000699145.1 Aptenodytes forsteri
GTGAAGGTATCGCACCTCAGTAACAAACTAGAACAGCTGTCAGCGGGCTTGTTGTTCATCGATGCCATACTAGACGCTTTCTAAAATCAGAGGTTTCCCTTCCTCCCCAGTAAAGGGCCTAGAAACTGGCAAAAATGCACGGTAAGTGGGACCCCAACCCTCCAGAAGCAATTTACGTTCTTACCAGGTTAAAAAGAAAGCTTACCACTTTCTTCAAGTTCTATTGGCTCTGCTTCTGAAGCCATTTCTGCGGTAGAAGCCATCAGCCTGTTTCGTTTCCGAACTCGCCTAGAATTAACTGCTCCTCCACGGCGCTTTCGTTGAGCCTAAGAGGGGACAGAGCCGTAGCATTGTCGTTAGCAGTAACATTAACGTGGCCCTCATCTTGGCGGCACCAATGAAAGCACGCGAGGAGACACAAAACACTCCCCTGAAAGGCTGTAATACGCAAAGAATGGGGGTATGGGTCATTCCTACCCGAATGCATCGCAGCAAGGAAAAGACATCACCCCAGATCTCCTACTCTTTGGGTCACAAAGGAAAAACGTATCGTGACGGTTTGCAAGAGAGAAGACTAGTTCACAATTACGTCAGACGTTCGCTTCCAGCCAACCACTGGAATCAGTCTGACCTAAGGTTTTTGCTCGCACCGTAAGCATTTCTGAACTATACTAGCACCTAGACAGACTGAAAATCTTAAGTCTCACAGAGCATGAAGGTACATGACGTTTGAATCTGCTTATATGTTCCAATGTGTTTACTACAAACTCTTAAAATCATTTCTAGAAGTACCATAAAGCACACGTTTTAAGAATCAGGTTTGCATTGAGTAGTACAATACTTACTGTGCTCATAGTGTTTCTTGATCTAAATCCACAGAAAAAGCAAGAGGTACCAATACCATAAAATTAATTGCAAGGAAGCTACAACTATCAAATCCTTATATTCCTTTAGGTCGTACACTGTCAAAGGTCCAGATTTCTCAGTGTCTGAGACCGACGTTCTTCCAAACCTGCAGGAAAAGAAGGGAGAAGATGACCTATCTGTAATGCTCGTTCTCTTGAATACACCCTCGCCAAGATTCCCATTCCCGAGTCACCAGCTCCTATCCCAAGCTAGAGGGGAAGTCCCAGAGCTTGGTATTTGAGCCTCAGACACCTACAGCTGGGCCTGAAGCCTCAGTCATTCTTACCCGCTTCCTAAACTAAACACCAGAATAAGCTAGTTTGTTAGCAAACTAGAAAAATACTAAGGAATCCCAATTAAGTTTAACTGAAAAACAACGGATTGAGGCAATGTTTGTGTGTGGGCAGGAATCACTGGGAATTGTGTCATAAGCAACCATCTTCAGGGAACACAAAATTCCAGATAAGCGGTTCTCTTCCCCAACCCGTCTCCAGATTCCAACAGGTGGGAGCTGAACAGCTTGAGAGGAATCTAAAGCAAGCGGAGCAGAGAAATTTCAGCTTAGAAATACTCGTGGATCTGCAAGAGCATACGAGTGTACGGTAGCTACTCTGTGGTAACTGTGAGTGTGCATGCTCCTACCCACCAGACAGCGAACTGCTACGTGGGAAGAGGTGAAAAGCAAGTATAAAGGCGGTTATGAGCATCTGACACGGTACTGAAGTTCACACCTTAAAGCTTGCTCCTGGTAAAATTATCCTGTGTCCAACACACAATGAGGAGCTGGGGGGGACGCAGCGGGGGGACCAGGAAAAAAAACCAATGATGTTAAACAAGAACTGCAGAACTATTTCCCGATACTGACCTAGATCTACGCTTCAAAGACCAGCACACATGCTATTAACCTATTCTCAGATTAAGAGAACTGAGACCATGCAGTGGGATGGAGTGGCACTGGTAGTTAGTCATAACCTTGAGTTAAAGGAAGCCTGACTGATTTTTTTTCCTCTTAAACTTTCCCTCTGTATTTCTTAAATCAATTACTTTCTTAAGAGACCCATTAACACTGAATTGTGACATTATTAAAACAAAACATGCTTGAGAAAAATCCTTACACTAAATTGGGTACTTTTCTAAGCCCAAAGATATATTTATGCACAGTTTTAAGCAACACAATATGCCGCTCATCAATTTTCTCCCATTTTTTCATTTTAAAACTGGTACTGGATTGCAAATGCTAAAATGAAAATCAACATGCTTTTTTTTTTTTTTTTACTTGGACCACTTGCTATTTGCCAGACTTAATGATCAGTGAGCCCACAGGCAGATTCTAGTCACAGCAGATGAAATTTTCAGAACTGTTATGCATAACTCCCTCTCCCAATCAGTTTTGATAGTTTTAAGATTTTTTAAGATGTTTTTTAAAAATCTGAACTTACATGTATAGTTACCCCAGAGTTTTTCTTGCAAATGTGAGCAATAGCCTCATGTTGTCACCCGGGATGTTGAAGACTAAGGCTCAGAGTTTGCTCCCTATCAGAGAAAGCCAGGAACTGACTTTCAATCTCCTGCTTCCTCAGTACAGGACTCACCTACGCAACCATTTTCATAACATTCTGTGTCCAGGTAATGCGAGTTCTCTTTGCACACTTCACCCCACTGTTCTTACAGCCTAGATTTCATTTCATCTGTTAAGGAAGAAGGCTTTTCTGCCAGCCCTACCAACATTCTTGGGAAGATCCTATTTTACTCACTTCACTGAATTTTTGGAATAGGGAACAATGCCTAATTCTTCACTCGTACAAAACAAACCAGACAGACTGTTCTGCAAGCACATTTTCTAGGTGCTATAGGAGTTTCTCTCTCCATAGGATTATTATTCATAGGTTTGGTTTTGGAGCTTTTTGGAGACAAGGGGAAGAGGGAGGTGAAGCAAGAAGGAGGACACACAGCACGAGGGATGGGGGAAAGGGAGAGAATCATCCCTAAGCCTAGCACTTCTGCTCTTTCAAACTAGTTGCTCAAAGACAAGCTACCATCTTCATCTACAGCTACAACTGAAACTTAAAATAACTTGGGCAAAGCAGTTTGCTGCACACAGCAGAAGGACGAACACAAGACTGAGCAACATATGAGGTATATTAAGAAGTTATGCCATTAGATTCTTTATAAGCTTATTTAATCAAGAAAGCCAAGAGACATTTTCCATGATTCTCCTCAGATATGGAATTGGAAAAAATACTTGGACATTAAAAGCTGGGAAATGCTAGCTGGTACACACATCTGAGGATTATAAAGAAATAAACTTCATATAAGCTTACTTTAAATTACAAGTTGTTGGAATTGTTTTTAAATAGAACCTGTTAGAGCAATCTGATACACTGACGTATCTGCACTGCTGAAAGACAGCAAAAAACAAGCCTGATGTATTCACTAGACAGCACAGTTTTGGATGTAAAACACCCAAAAGGTTTCACAAAGCTCGGTGCTTTTCAGATTTAACACTGAATACAACGCAGTGCAATGGTATGTTGACAAAGTATCTTTAGAAAGGGTTAAAAGTACAGGGGGGACCAAGCACCTGGGATGACTCTAAACATAAAATGTTGCACAGATTCTCTTTGGCCACAAGTGGCTTAAATACCGAAGAAGAGCTATCACAGAAGAAAAAAACCCAAAACCAAAAAAAAAACCCCAAACAAAAAACAAGCAAACAAATTTGAAAATTAAGGTGACAAGAAAACCAAAGTAATACACAATAGAAGACCCGTCATGCTAAGACCAGCTTACACACGTTAAATATTTTCACACTTCTTTACCAAGATACCAAGGAACAGATTATTTATAGGGTTACTACGACATGTCTCAGAGGATCTAATACCAGACGGAGCCACTTCTCGAACTAAGTGACAGAAAGCACCATTGCTATTTAGATGGGTTAATTTTCAGAATCTTACAACATCGACAGTAGGCTTTCTTTACAGTTAATACAGAGAGTATACATAAGGCACAAGTATTCTAGCTGCTAATGGCTCAAATCTTAACCTCTTCAGAAGCTTCTTCTGAAGAATGAAGTTGAGAATGGATACCCATAGGGAAGCTCATCACTGTAAAACCACCTTAAAATAGATCATGATAGGCAGACTCATCAGTACCAACACGACCCAGCTCAGGAGAGTCATGTTTATAAAGAAAATCAAACTGCTGGAATTTATTAAGACTATGGAAGGAGTCTCATGATCCGGCAACATTTTTTTCTTGTAAGAACAAACCTCTTCTGTGGGGCTATAGGTTTCCACATGTTATTGGCTTACTCAGGAAACATCATTGGAAGTTAATTACCTGAACTGTAAGAATGGGCAGCAAAAATAAAGCAAAGCTTAACTTTCTTGAATACACCACATATCAAGTTAGTAGTGCACAAGAACAAAGGTAAACAAAACAGTTCCAAGCTTTGCACATTTAGAGACATATTCATCAATAAGAATTCCTTAAAGATTTTCAAAACCTCAGGACCACTCAATTTAATAATATGATTTGTTATACAGGACTGGATAGCCCAAATTAAATGATAAAGTCTATATGCTCCTCCTCCAACAGTCACTATGAAACCCAGTACCAAGACTTCCAAGACTGGATAATAAAAATAGAGTTACTGCATCAACCTCCCCCCCTCCCCAACCCATAAGCATCAAATAACTCCAGCTGAAGCTGTTAGCGAGCTCATCTATTACACCTGTAGCAAGATGCATTCAGACATCAATTCAAAATTCTAGAATTAAGATTAAAAAAACCCCAGCTTTTTTTTAATGTGAAAACTTAGCAGATCAACTTAGCAAGCCAATAAATACTTTTAACATTTAGACTTTTTATTGCACCACTGCAGGATGATACCATACCAGAAAAAGCCACTCCCCCTTCCTCTCCTGCGCAGAGCTCTGCACATACGGTTATTGTTCCTGTCATTTAGCTCTCCCAAGGGTGTAAGTAGCATTGTCCTCATAACAACAAAGTTCAACGTTTATTCTAGCTAACGCACTAGCATTTTAAGGGCTATATCCACCAACCTTTCTCTGTACAGATAGATACTTGAGAAAAATAGAGGTAAAGTCATCTAAATCAAGAATGTTTACACTAGGAGTAAAAGAATATTGATTCCCATATTCATCATTTAAGCCTCCTGTTAAATTTTCTCCTCTATAAAAAAGTCAACATTTTCACTGAGTTCAAGTTGACCTAATTTAACATTTGAATTACAAATCAAAAAAAATGGCTTTTTTACCATGTCTGACTAACACAAACAAGACTTTATTTCATAATCATCTTAAACATTACAAATACACTAAAGTAACTACTTGAAGAAAGCAATAATGTCAGTCTAAATGTTTGGTGTGCGCAAGGCACAGGTGACAAAAACAGTATACATTGTATTTGTCAAAATGTTATATGCTATACCTTTAAGACTTTGCTTCTCATTTCCACTCTTAAGACCTCTCTTTGCACTCCTAACAGGAAAACACAGTATCAAAGATGCAGCATGTATTAAAAAGATTTCTGTGGTCAGAAGATGCACGTACCAATCACAAAGTACTAGTCTTAAAATTTTTTATCACAGGGAACAGTAATCTGCCATTTTACTCTTTCAAAACTTTCCTACCATGTATTTCCAGCACCTTTAAAGACGTTCTCATTTTTTTCAGATGCACTACGCCAACTTAAGTGTAAACAGAAGCTGAGTCTATTATGTTTTATCCAAATTAGGTCAAGCAGTCCCATACTACAAAAGCTTGGTGAGAGGCACTATAAAAAGAGTAAAGATGAGCAATAAACAGCCTATCATAGAGCTATACCAGCCTGCCTGCTCTTAGCAGTCAGCTACATCTACAGACAAATAAGACATATATTTATGAGCAGCCTAACAAAAAAAACCCGAACAAAAAATCAACAACAAAAGCCAAATCCAAAACAAAACAAAGCAGCTAAGAAAACACCCAGAGAACAAAACACAGCCAAAACTTTCAGTTGGCCAGATGTCCTATTTCAGAAACAACAAAAAAAGATTAATACTGTCCGGAAGAAAAGCTCCTCATCGTTCTTATGTGCAGCAGTTTCTCTGAGAGAGGCTACAGCTTACTTCCAACAGTCCCAAAATCAGATACAGAAGAAAGGAAAAAGAAGTTGAGTCTTTTCACGTCCTGTAATGGAGATGTAAGGGACGCTCAGGTAGGAGAGAAGCGTTCCCTCCGCTCCTGCTGTCACGCAAAACGGGAGGACAGACTAACAACTTCACGCACCTACACCCGCTGCATGTGCTGAGCCGCCCCTCTCCCTCCAAAGGAGAGGAGGAACGCCATCGCCTCCTCCCCAGCACTTGTCTCTCTCAGCCACTTCAGGACACCCCCTGAACAGCCCTCGCAGCAAGCGCAGTTTACGACCCAGCGAGCACCACAAGAGGCTGAGCAGCCTGTCGGCAGCGACCGGCTAGTCTCGCCTTCAAGGGAACATGGGGCAGGAAACGGCCGCAGGCCTAGCTGGCCTCCGGACCTCAGCGCTGCCCGGCGCTCGGCGGGGAGGGCAGGAGCGGCCGAGGCCGGCCTTGAGGGCCGGGCAGCGGCGCTCGCAGGCCCCGGAGCCCCCCAGAGCGGCGGAAAGACTAAAAATCACACGCGGCCGGGGAAGGGGGGAAGCGGGACACGCCACACGGACACCCCAGGTGGAGCGAGGGGAGGCCGGGGGC
>NW_008795948.1:2730486-2746332 GCF_000699145.1 Aptenodytes forsteri
CTGCGTCTTGGAAGCTGTTCCTCGGTCCCAGGGGCAGTTCGGCTCTGACGGACCCTGAAAGGGGCGGCCGAGGCAGGACTGTGCTTTTGCTGTGTTCTGCAATGTTGTTGTACTGGGGCGGGGGGTGGGGGTGGGGTGTGAGCTTTGGGGGTTTCCCCCTCCCCCCCATGTCAGTCTTCTGGAGATGTTTCCAATGCACTGAGCAAAATTCATCAGAGCCATCAACTTGGGAGATCGTTGCCTGTTGTCTCTGGCATAATTGGTCCAGATCCTCTATGTAACTCGTTACAAACACTTGTAGAGGTGTTCGATGCCCTCACCTCACCATCCAAAAGGGCTTTTCCCAACTGCTTTGCCTTAACACAAGGATCATCTGGCCTTTCCTAGACCTTACTGCCCTGTGCCCGGCCGCTTGGCTGTTTGTAGATAAACTCATAGCTTTTCCAGGTGACTTTTGTTGCCTTCTCCCCCAGATGAACAGCACTCAAGATTTGTACCAGGTATTTTTTTTGCTTGCCATTCCAACATATCTGTGTCTTTGGTTTCATTTAAATAATAAAATATCTGTGCTCTCTAGGGCAGGTCAGATTACCTGGCCAGGCAGTCACTGAATGTGGGCTTTGCCTCGTTACCGGGGCTGATTTGGAAGAGGGAGCCAAGTGCCACCCAGCAACGACTGTGTTACACGAGGCGTGAGCAGCCTGTGTCTGATGCCCATCGCGGGGCTGAAACCTCTTAGTCTTCCTCAGGTAATCTGGGCCTCATTACACCGTAGTTACATGTGAAGGCATTTGTGGTCTGGCCATTTACACTGAAGTAAGAGACCTCTGGAATGTGCAGCTTTTGGCACTGAAAAGGGTTTCTTGACGAGTCTGACACTAAGATCAGACAGGTGAAACCTCTGATTTTGTAAGTCTGTTTTGTTGGATGATTTAAGAGTCAGCCTTGTTCACTTACCCTCATCTTCTTGGCTGCAAATATAAATGAATGAATCATGAATTATTCATGCACCTGTGTTTCCGTGGAGCGCGATGACTGAAGAGGTGTTGCTGACTCTCAATTATCCGTGCATGGATCAACCAGGTTGTGGACGATCTGTGCCACAGACACTAGCTGAGGCAGCAGTGTGAATGCAGCTGTATTGCTTCAAAGCTCACCTGGCTCCAATGGCATTACAGCTGCTTTTGTAATATAACGCTAACAAGTCCTACTAGACCTTTGCTGGCTCTGCATTGGATCACCTCAGGTTTCTGTGTACCACGTTGCTGGAACAGGAATACTAGAGAAGGTGCTCTAGTGGCCGGGGGCAGAGTGGTTCTGGATAGGATCTGCTGCCACCAACATCAAGTTATCCACGTTTGGCAGGAGGAATGTGGTATTTTTAATGTTATTCTGTGTATTCTGTTGCAAGACCTGCCATCACTGAAAAATCAATAGGCTATATTGATATAAAAATATATTGATATATTGATATTTTTCCCAAAAGACTCACATTCTTTTACGTTCCTCGAAACATTGATTCTGAAAATGACTTTATGCATCAGATCCTAAAGTAGCAATAGGGCTATTTGTGACTTCTGAAGGTAACAATTCCACAGCTGGATTATTGAGATTCCTCTGTTCCTCAGTCCTTTCATTTGAGAGCAGGGAAAATATGGAGAAGGAAATAGTTGTGAATCAGCTTGATTGCAATTCAGTAAGAATTTTGAAAACTGGGTCCAACATCACAGGGGAGGAAGCATGCAGCATGATGGGCTTTTGAAATTTCCGTATTACCTACCTAAATACAGCTGCCTATCTATTTGCTTAATGATGTTGTTTGTTTTTTTTTTAAATTCTCAAAACATAAGACACATCAAAAAGTTTAAGAGGAGCTATTCAGCTATGCAATATCCCAGACCATGACTGTCAGCCCTGTTAATTGCTAGCTTCTGGAAAACCGAGGTGTGACAGTCACCACTTGGCTTTGTTGTTCTGGAATACAATGCAACAGAATGCTGAACAACCACAAATGAAGATAAACTCCCTGCCACCAAGGGTTTGTCATGTTAAGCTATTACAATCCCCTACTAGACATAGTGTCATAGTTCCCTCTTCTCTGTAGTTCTGCTATCATTCCTTCTTTTCACTCTCCTATGTTCTTTAACTCTTCCTACTGAGCATAAGTCCTACATTACTTTCGTGGACTACCGTAGCATTTACTTTGAATGAAAAATAAAGCACATTTTAGCAGCTTGTGGAAGTGATCTTCACAGCTAGGTGGCAACAAAAGAATTCCATTAGGCTTCCTTCAGTAAAAAGTGAGAAATGTAATGTTGTGAGAGCATTAAAAGCAGCTGTCTGACTCTAATGTCAGCGACAGTCTCCTTCAATTTAAATATTTGCAATAGCCATAATTAAACACTTAGTAACTGGCATCGAGTTAAAATAGAAATACATTACATAGTCTTACTGCTGTGCAGATTTTAATTCAGATTTATATCCTCCTTGGCTTTGTGCCTAGAATAAGTCTTGTGATTTAAAGACTGGTTTACACAGTATAGAAATTGTCATAGAGGGCAAATCATCTTCTAGGTGAGTAACAGAATTTTGACTTTTTCTGGAAGCAGCTCCCTAAAGAGATCAAGCAACGTTATGTTCTCCTTCCGCTGTTTAAAGACTGAAGAGATTCACATCTGTGAATAGAGGGATGGTCTGTCTGGGTCACTGAATCTAGACTCTGTCTCCTGGAAGCTATCACATCATCTAAACCTTCCAAACAGTTTTTCCCTCATCCTCTAAAACCAGTGTTAAAACTGGTGATCCTCTTACACACAGTTGCTGTCATGTAAGAAGACGTGTTAGGAACTTGGGCTGACCATGCCTTCTGAAAAGATGCATATGTAAACAAACGTTGCTTGTTTTTTGCCCTCATTTTTATTCTTTTGGAAGATGAGCATAGCAAACCATGGCATAGTATACAACAACAGAAATACAGATCTCAACACTCTTACCCAGATATTTGCCGTTCTGCTGTAGAAGCTCTGATGGTAAGGTTTCAGTTTCTTAAAAGTTTTTGATTCTAACAGAAAAAAAATGTATCATTATAGCTTAAAAATAAAATTCTATTACAAAAAAATTAACGCATTTTTATTCTATTGTGCCTGTATGACCCAATTTTTTCTAATCACACTGTAAAGGTGAAATAAAGATTAAAATTCAACGTTGCAGTAAATAGGCACACTGGGAGATTTCCAGCAGGCCTGAATTTGCTCCAATGTATTTTATTTTACTTCAGAGCGCAATATACAGACTGTGGCTTTACTTCTTGCTGCCTCATAGGCAGCCATTTTCTGAGCTGTTTCTCTGGCCATGAAGCCATGTTGAAGGATCCTGAACTGTCGTTCCCGACTCTCTTCCAGTTCTTTCCAATGGTTCCATTGCAGAGAATCCTGCAGAAAAGACACACAGATGATCAGACTGCAGAGGCGATAGCGGTTCTCTTTAGAGTATACACTGAACTTCTATTTGATAATCTGGCTGGCTGGCAACACAGTTTATTTGCTAACATGACTGGGAAACTTGTCAACATCAAACTGGGCATGATGAATAGAAAGGTAACTTGAGTGGGTTGCCCAGTTTAAGATGAATTAAACACAGCTGCAACACTCCACAAAATGTTAAATCAAGATAAAACTACATCTGGATGGTTTCCTCCAACGCTGCTACCTTATGTTCTTTCTTTGCCGACAGTTTATTCTTGAAGCCATAAATGAACAGTTGCACAAATCCTATCAGACTTTACTGGTTTGCTGATTCAAAAGCTGGGTTCACAAGGGACCATTCCCAAAAAAGCTCAGAACAAACAGAAAAATGCTGCTTTTTCATCTGATTCTTTGCTCAAAATGGTAGAAAAATACATTTTTTTCATTAATGGTAGTTTTTCTTATGGTTAGTTTTCCAAATTGCAATATAAATTTTTATTAAGACTGTAATAGTCATTTATAAACAAACGTTACCTTGACTTATATCAGCACAAACTCATTGGGCCTAAAGGGCCATCACAAATGTAACTGAAGCCCCAGTCTGGACTTGGAACTTTAACACAAGGGGTTAGTGTCACTTTTTTTTCTACTTATTGAGGAACCTAAAAGGTAGCAGTACAAACTGACTGCCAGATACCTATTGCATTATAACTAAGGGAGGAATTTTTTCCTATAGTCACACTAACACCATTTTCAGCAATATGCAGTTCAACTAGAATAAAGATGCTGCTGAACGTATCTGACCAGAATTGAGCCACTTCCCTGTACCAACACTTGGATAGGGTCATGCAGAGCTGAACAGCACTGATGGAAGATACACCAAAACAGCTAAATAATTTATAGTAACCTTGAATTTTTCCATTGTTTTTTTCTTTTTTTTTTACAGATGTCTTAACATTTGAGCAGCACATAAACAAAAGCGCTGTGACATCTTAAGAGACTTACTGTGTAAAGCTAAGCTCAAGAAAAAGACAAAATGTAACATCAAAACAACTTTCAAACCCTGGCTTTTTTGCTCATTCATATGACACCAGAGCACTCATACAGACCCGCATCAGGTAGTCAAAGTTCTAGCTATGAATTTATAATTTCTCTTTGTTTATTTAAAAAATGTCTCACGTTTGTAATTATATGGCTGCTTTCCTTTGAAGTCTGCATTTATTGCTTCTACTTTACTCTGGACTCCATTCAGCAAAGCATTTAAGCATGTGTTCAAAACCTCAGTTCAGAAAGCCATCCCAATTTAGGAAATGCTTTCTTCAAATAGGTCTTCAGTGTTTTCTTTGCTAAAAGGGATAGACCTAGTTGTCTATATAAGCACCTACATGTTTTGCTTGCCTGAAATGGGGCTTCTGAAGGCAGCAAACATGGATACTCTGAAAGATTGCACTATTTTGGTTTTTAAACTATACGCACTTGAAAAATACAGTTTTCCTCTTCATTGAATTCAGCTTCATCTAACTTTCTCACAAAACACGTAAAGAGTTATTATTTTAACGGATTGGGAGATTTAGTTCTAATTTTACATTGGGCTAGTACAGCTTTTAAAAAGTGATCCCATCATGACTGTTCACTGCAGTGTTCCATATGCTGTGGTACATGTACTATTACTGGTATATGAACCATTTCTAAATGTTAGGCATGCATGAGGCAATGGCAGAGGCGGCAGCAGCAGCAGGAGCAGCAGTTCCTCACCGCTTGTGTTTAGACACTTGCCAAGAAAACACAACCAGTGTGAACCAGCATAAAGCCTACAGGGCTATTGGTGCTTCCATCCGATGTTGTGGGACCGGGCTGAGGAAAGGCGAGGTAAAAACCTGATAAACTGGAACATGCCTTGGGTGAGAGAGGCGGTGAGCATCCCGGTTTGGTGTAACGGGATGTGTGTGATAGGAAGCTGAGAAAGACAAGAGTTAGGGACAGGGGGTAAGATGCTGTTTCGATGGGATGAGAGTGTGTCGTAATGAAAGTGGGAAGTGTGTTGTACAGATGAGCCCTGCTCCGTGGCAGCAGAATGTGTGACAAGAAGGTGAGGTCAAGGCCATGGTTTGGAGAAATCACGCCTATGCAGGAAGAAGGGAGTTGTTATTGCCAGTCATGTATGGCACCATCTGCCTCTGCCCCCCCTGCCAGTGTTGGCAGTTGAGCAAAGGTCTGTGAACAGCAGGTCTACTGCAGAGCTTTTCTCCTTATGTAACTCCCAGACCTTCCTTGATGCGATGCTGGTTTTCTGGGGGGTAATCTTTAAGAGTCCTGCTTGCTTTTTACGCTCCATTGTTTTTTCTACAATCTTTTTCTGCAGGTTTAAAATGCGTTCATCTTTCATAGGCCTTTGACCAGACTGGGACTTTCTTTTCTTTTCTTCTTGCCTGCAAAATCAAAAAGAAGCAATGAGAAGGTAAAATAGTATCAACCCATAGAATAAATCCATCTAAGCGTATATTAACTTGATAATAATGAATTTTCTCTTGCTTCTGGGAACCAGCTAGACTCAAAACAGGTTTAAATCATATAGCTCGATGAATGTGGTATTCACAACTTGCTTCTTGTTGTTTACAGAACAGCATTACTAAACAGTATAGAATAATTTCTTCCCACAGGATGCCATGATGACAATATCTGAAGTATTTCAAGCCTGACACGACATTCTTTAGAAAACACGTGCAAAACCCATAATAATACTGCACCTTTTTGCTTGTGAGAACTATGGAGTTTTCCTTATATGATCATTAGTATTCATCTCCATTGCTGTATTCCTTGGCAAATGAAAGATATTCTTTTCTGTGTAATCTCAATGCCCAGATTCAGAATCTATGGGATGGTGATGTATTAATTAAGGTTAGTGGGTCTAGGTGAGCATAAATTGATAGCACCATGTGCAGCATAAAAGTAAGGCATAAGAGAGAGGTTATCAGACAGTCTTCCTTTTTTTTTTCATTCTATTGTAGCTACTTTTCTGTCTTCTGGAGTTTACATTTTATCTGGTTTTGCTTACTTTCACCCAACTGGCACAATTTACTCACAACTTCTTCAGGTAGGTTACACTACCTTGCATAGTGATTCACTTAACATCCAACTTTCTCTTTTATTCAATGTTGCCCTTGAATTTGACTCAGTATGATCAAGCTGTAGTATTAATCCTATGTCATGAGCAGCTGTGATTCTCGGGCCAAATTCAGAGCTAAAGTAAGTGTCAGATCTACCAAAGCATATACATAATCATATAATATATAACCAGGTTAGATCCGATGCCTTCTCTCAGCTGGCAAGGATAGTTTTGTAAAAGGTCCTTTTATATTGTGGTAGTGCAACATTACAATTGCTTTTGTTGGAAACCAGATTAAGACTCCAAATGACCAAGAGCAGAGTGCACTGGGGCATTGTTCAGCTGACACTGTAACTTATTCTGTCAGTGGCAGGACTAATTTCACAGGCAGGTTGCCCCTTGGAAATGTTTTACAACAGAACTCTTCCCTTACCTCTTGGGTCTTATACCACAGTGTTTTCAGTATAAGGCCCACTCTTCTCAAGGAGCCGGAGGAAGGGGAAGAAGGAAGAAGTTCCTTCTGATGTTAAAACCACCAATTTGTCTTAAAAAGTGTCTGTATCAAGATTTGAGGGATCCAAACACTTCTTTCATCTTGGGAGAGATGACTTTTGTCTGCCTTGTTAGCTTCATCTTTGCTGACAGAAAACTCCCCGTAATAGCAGGTATTCTTCAGAGCAGCCATTCTGGACTACAGTTCCCAAAAACCTCAGGAACTGGATGAAGGGGAGATCTGACATGCTGAAATGTGACTGTGAACTCTAAATAAGCGGCACAGTTTAGCTTGGCTTCTCATTTCCAGTTCCTTTCCTGAGACACTTCCTGAACCTCTCTGCTGTTTGTGTCATGCTATCTGGTTAAGATAACACTTCCTTATCCTCTTTAATACTGTGTCATACTCTGCTACGCTGAGATTAATTTTTAACGCTATTCTGTAAATCTAAAAATTATGTACTATCATTTAATCTAATTGAGAACATGGGTTATGTCTATTTGCATTGTAACAAGGCATTGCATTCCAAGGGATATAGGAGAATATAACAATAAGGTTTTATGTAAACACTCTATGATTAAATATTGTCAGTGGGAATAAGCAACAAAACCTTTCATTACATGCAAATCCCGATTCTTGTAAATACAATTACAGGAAATACAGCAAGAGGTTTAAGATGAAGCAGCAGCAGCTGCTTCTGAATTAACATTGTAGTTGCTTATCCCCAGACTGATATTCAGTCCTCTTCTACATGAAGTCATCTGTCAGTCGTCTACACTACTCCAAAATGCTGCCAATCCCATAGATTTTCAGATGCCACACCACATCGTAACAGAAACTCAAAGAGGGGAAGGAACGAAAAAAGAAATTTAAAATTCTATTTTTCTGTGATGGTCAGTTGAGAACTTTCAGGACTCAAGACAGAAAAAGCTCATACGATCTTTGTCACTCCATACCACATATTTCCTAAGAAGTAAGGTAACAGCCAGTCAGAACAGGGCAGTTGTTTTTAAAAAAAAAAATATGTAAGTACTTTTTTACTTCACGTTTTACAAACTTGTCATGGAGTTTGGCAGTCCAGCGTCTTCTTATTTACATATCCCTTGCAATTATTTAATTATCTGCCCTGCAATTTTAGCATCTGGCCAAATGGCCTCTAGGTCCAGTAGGTCATCTGGCCCATAACTGAAGAAGCAGCAATTCAGCATTAAAGGTTTTCCTGTAGGAAGTGAAAACACTTGGAACAGTTGGTTTAGGTCTTCTTAGCTGTGTTTAAAAAATGGGGAATCTGAAGATTTGCACAGAGGATCCCTCCTGAAAACCACATTTTGCTCTTCATTTACATTTTCAAACTCCACCTGTGCATCAAAAGTATAAGGAGATAGATGTATGACAGCTCTCAACTAACCCAATACTTGTAGGAGATGGAGTAAAAATGACTACTTGACCACTCTAGGCACCAAAATATCAACTTAAGCAGCTAGGACTGTATTTATAAGCTCACCTTACAAAATGGAGTCTTGTGCAATAAAAACATACATTTTTAAAAGCAGAGGTAGGATTGCCTTATAGTGCAATAAACAATTTTTTTTTTTATTTCCTCATACTCTCAGTCTCAGTGACTAGGGCGGTCTGTACTTCACAATACGTTGCCTTTTTTCTGTCCTGCACTGTATAATTCTTAGTTACTGCAGTGAGGAAAATGAATGTATCTAACTGTTAACAGTTCACTGTTAAGGGAATCATTATTTTGACATTTAAGAATACTACACTATTAGATTGATTACTATTTTGTACTAATGTGAGGGATTTAAGCACTCAAAATCTGACTCCCTTCCAAAACAATTAACTTATTAAGCACCTAATTTTAGGTGTGAAAGTGATTGTTATTTATAACAGTGTTTTCCTCATTTGAAATAAAGATTATGAAGCTGTATAATCTAAGTTCATTCACAGAATCACAGAATGGTTGAGGTTGGAAGGGACCTCTGGAGGTTATCTTGTCGTCCCCTCCGCTGAAGCAGAGCCACCTAGACCCAGCTACTCAGGACCATGTCCAGACAGCTTTTGAGTATCTCCAAGGATGGAGACTCCACAACCTCCCTGGGCAACCTGTGCCAGTGCTCGGTCACCCCCACAGTAAAAAAGTATTTCCTGATGTTCAGAGGGAACCTCCTGTGTTTCTTCTTGTACCTCTTGTCCTCTTATTTGTCACCACTGAGAAGAGCCTGGCTCTGTCTTCTTTACAGCCTCTTTTCACATATTTATATTTCTGATCCATCATTGCTGATAAATTTCCTCCTTCTGTTTCAATGCTAGTGAAGAACTGATTACCAGCAGTAGGAACTGAGAAACTAAATCTTACTTCCTGATTGCCAGCACATACAGAACCCTAAGTATTTATGAAATTTGTGAAATTAATGAAATCACAAATGTTATGAAGTACCAAAGTCCCTTATATTGTTAATTATTCAGCTTTTTTCATGATTCTAGGCTATGTTTTTGAACACCTGAAGCAATAGCCACACATAGGGACAGCATGGCACATGATCCCCTGCTATATCTTTCCACCTCCCCGTGCTGTCCGCCCCTTCCCTCAGTTGTGTGCTGCATCACAGGGTTGTGCTGCCGGGGTGTCTTACAGGCTCCATTCTCCCCTCCTCAGCCAGAAGGCCTTTGACTCCACAAGTCAGACCTGGACGCTCCAGGAACACCTGCTTTAGGGAGCTTGTTCTACTCGGAAAGGGCTGTCACAGTCATCCATCATAACCCTCCCATATGCTTGTTCTCCACTCCCTCCTCCTAACCAGCCTTCCCCCTTGTCCTCCTGCCATGGCTGCCCTCACACTATTTCCACCCCTCCCCAGTTCAGGCCAAGAGAGAAGTGTTACACTGGTATGTGGTCAGTGCCGCTTGTCAAGGAGGGGTTTCAGCACTGACAGTGGCAAGAAGAGAAAGGAGTGCTTTGCCACCTTGGCAAACACACCATCGTTTGTAATCCAGTGCTGAGACCCAAGCATGCTACACCATTACCACAATGCAAGATGGGGATGTGGTAAACTTTTGTGTTGGTGGGAGTCTGTGCATCTTGTTCCTCGTAACAATTTTCTGATTCTTCTTCCTCATATACAAGGAAGTCAAGGAGGATTAGTGTCAGTTCAGAGTGTCCCCCTGGAACAGCAGCTGCTACCTTCATCTGGATGTTGCCCTAACTTGGAGAGGGGAGGAGGCTCGGGCAGCAGGCACCGTCGTGTCACTTGAAAATGAGCAGGAAAACAAACAAGGCAGGAACATGAGCAAGAACAGAAATAAGGCTGGCTTCTCTGTACCTTACATATGTGGCAGTGGCTGGCGGGGACATGGATGTGCTACTGCCATCTATGTGAGACAAACAAAAGGATAGTGTGGTGTTCACTAGAAGGGCTGGCAGAGGAGTGAGGAATTGAGTATGTGAAGTTTTGTGAGATAACTTTCCTCTGGACAGCTTTAAACCACATGAAAGGTGAGAACATGCAGTCCCAAGACCAGAATAAATCCAACCCAAAGTAACCCCCCACCAAACCACAGATAATGTGGATGGAGGGAGCCTCAGCACCAAATGGTTTGATCTGTTTCTGGATTCTTAGTGCATTAAATTACTTGGAGTAATAGATGTAGCCTCACTGGAATGAAAGGGAATTGTGCCTGAAGTATACAGGCATATAACTTTAGTACGTTAGCATGTATTCAAACAGTCATGCATCTTTTGGTGCTCATGTTCGAAAGCTGAGAACTCAAACGTTTGTCCACGTCATATGCCAGTGCTGATTTTAAAACTGCGTGAAAGTCTGGCAATTAAAGGGACATCCTGCATATATACTGAATTGATTCTTAAGTGTTCTGCAAGCACTCACAAAGCCACTGCTGTGATGGATGTCACAGCTTGCAGTCTATTAAAGGCTGATGTCTCTGTAATTTTTCATGTTCTGTTTCCTATTTTGTTTAATATAGCTCATTATATGCTTGCTCAATGTGCCGCTTTTGTGCTGATGTATGTATGTTTGTAAATGATATTGAAAGGAACCTGCGTGGTAGGGACCCAATTAAACTCCAGCTGACACTAATGAAAGCACATTTGTTTAGCAAAGCTTAGCTGCCATACTTTAGCTGATTAGCAGTAGCCTTTAATGTAATACAATTTAAGTTACAACATGTAATTTTATATTGATGCATAAGGCTATCTTATGAAGACTATTGGTAAGATTTGCTATTCTATCCCTATAATTATGAATTAATTCTGTAAACATAAAAATTTGCTTTTTACATCTCCTGTGCAGCGTATCAATAATACAACCCAAGCAATGAATCACTCACATTGACTTGATTGATAGATATTTCAGGATTCAGGACCTGTAAATCAGGTTTAACACACAAAGCCTATAGTTTGTTTAGAGGGAAATAAAAGCTGCAGCAAAGTGTCTAGCATTTGTAAGTAGGCCAGCATGCCGTACTTCTATATTAACAGAAATAACACCATAGATTTGCATTCTAGATGAAAATCCATTAAATACACTCCCAAAGAACATTTCACGTATACTTTGATGATGCCTCTTTATAGCAGATGCTCCCAAGTTACGTACATAGATTGCCTGGGAGCCATGAAAGGAAATGTCTTGCAACATCTACAATGTAACTTTGTATTTTCTTTATTTGGAGAGCAAACAGGGCTCCATTAAAATTGCTGTATTACTTATTATGAGTCTGACTAGAAGCTTGCAAATTAAGTGTTTAATTTCATTTGGATTCTACCACCTTTGGCATGCTGGCCTGTTCTAAAAAACATCTCAAATGTCAGGACAAAAAGTGAATCAAAGTTAGCTTCTCATTCAAGCGCAGCTTATTTCAGGATCAGAAAAGTTTCAGATTTGAATTAAGCCAAAGAGTCTATTTTAAGGAAACCCAGCACTATGCAAAATTCACAGACTGCACATCTAGCATAACAAATGATTCTTTAAGTAGTTACTAGTGAAACAGGTTTTATGTAGTACACAAGTTCTTAATGCCTAGTTTGCATCTCTAGTGGAAAACGGTGGCTTGGGTTGCTCCCACAGGCTTTCACAACAGTGAATGTTTAGCGATGAGAGTGTATTTCCAGCTCCAACTCCATTTCAGGTTCTTTAGTCTTAAAATCTTTTCTTGATATATGGCCATAGAAGAGAGGGTCACTGATCTATGCAGTCAATCCACTGCAGCTGCAGTTATTGATTCATTAAATTCATTAAACTATCTTCTTAAGTACTAACATCGTAAAACGCCAGTCTTTGGAGATTAACTGTCATCAACAAACCAAATTAGAGCTGGGACTAGTGAAAACTAGTGAAGTGAATACATCAATACTGCCTTCTGTAATTGAGATTTAGAACTGGATGATAAATCAATAACATGAATCTAACTCTAAGAAGCCACTGTCGGTACCTCAGCAATAAACACGAATCTAAGATAATGTCTGAAGACATGTGGTTTTAGCCTGATAGAATATGTCTTCAGGATGTCAGCCTGAACATCTGTTTGCACAATAAATATGGCAAGACAAGGACTAACCTCTCAAACTCACAAAAGGGCAAAGGTGAAAGACAACTTGCAAGAAAATGATGGCAAATAGTCAAGATGCAGTAAAAATGGCCTAAGATCAAGAGGTGTGCCATATTTTATACTTTTACACAGGCTTTCTTCCTGCTCAGCTTTAACTTAGGTTTTAAACTCTTTGTGGAAGGGACCTGTCTTCTGCATATGTGAAGCATCTATGATGGTTATGGATCCTTTATGACAATGAATAATAAATATGATAATAATAAATATGAATAATAAGTACAAAATTTGATCAGAGAGCCTGTAAGCAAAGAGTTTTCTCTTTTCTCTTTGTTCTACTGCTATAATAGATTTAATTTAGAATTTATTATTGTTATCAGAAAATCTCCTCCCTAAAATATTTTTAACTTCTAAAATAAGGCCTGCCTTTTCACATAACAAATGAAGTTCAAGGAAGAAAACTATAGCCCTAATGTATTGGTTTCAATGAAAATGAGAAACCACTTTAAGTAGCAAGCTAGAATGATTCTAATAAAATCAAATTCGTTCCAATTAGCTGAAAAGGAACAGAAGAAAGGCAGAACTTCTTTCTCAATATATAATATTGGCTCTGAATCCTGGGGCAATACTGTCAACACTAGCCTACGGAGTGTCTTCAACCATAAATTCAAAATGCTGAAAAAGAGTTGTTAAATCTGATGCAAATTGTTTTCAATAAAAAGGAAATTCTGGCCCTAGCGTAATCCTTGACAAAAGTCATACTGATTTATAAAAGGGCAGTATTTTGCTCTGTACTTGTTTTTCTCCTCAAGGGGCTAGCAAAATATTAACAAAGTTGCAATGTCTTAAATGTCACATGCTGTTTTATACTGACTTTAAAGCAGCTGCTCGTCCAAGTTGTGCTCTGAACAGGGAAATCTGGTCCAGTTTGTCTAGAAGAAGTTGTTCCTTAGCTTGTTTTTCATGAATTATCTGGTCTCTCTTCTCTTCCTCTGCTGCCTTCTGTGCTTCTCTGAGTAGAGCGAGGCGTTCATGTAGTTCCACTATTGACATTTCACAAATTAAACCATGGCCACCAGTCTAGAGAACATGAAATACACGTTTAAATAACACTGTAAATACCAAGGGGAGAGTAAATGAGTAAAACCAGAATATTTTGATTCTGTTCCAAATCATGATGAATATATTTTGACTTCGAGAAAGATAGGGTTGGCCCTAACCTGTGACTTACAAGCTGTTTTTAAGGTAGAGCTTACCTTTCGTATGTGTAAAAACACAAGGCTCATAAAACATTTAATGAAAAAGCATTGAAATATACAGTAGATTAATCATAAATACAATGTATTTACTGTCCAAAAAAATTCTAGTTGACTTATCTTTTCGTTTTAAAAAGACTCTTGCAGTTTTAAAATGTGTAAAACTGCGTATTTTTTAGTTTGTAAAACCGGAACAGACTTTACACTAAAAAATATGCATTTTTTTGTATTTATCTATTTCCAAATTATGGATTTGATCTATGATGGCATCTACTATTTTTATCTGAAAAGACTAGGACTAAACAATGCTTTGTACCCAGGAAATTCAGATCTTCTTAATTCCCAAAGTTAAAATATTCAAACCTGAATGTTTAATGAAGGCTTTTTAAAATCCACTTCGCAATGAGAGTGATAATGAGCCTGATTCTGAGATGTAATGAGAGACTTCTGCACCTTACTTTGCTACAAAGACACATCATTTCTAAAGAGATTTGTGAGCACTTTAAGTTTTCGGCCCTTGCTCCTACGTATACTCTTCCTTTCCCTATGTCTACACATATATACATCTGCATATATGGAAAACTTGCATAAACCCACACAAATACTGAGCTTCTGTGTAGCTTTCCTTGCAAAATTTAATCCACTTCACACCAACTAATAATCTTCTGTCCATCTTAACACAGTTTTGGTACACATCTTTGGTGTGTATCTTCTACCATGGCATGTTTCAATGGGTGCGGGAAGTTGAGATGCTAACCTGACTCTTGCTAGACAGTTGTGTAACATTAAGAGTGAAACACTGGTTAGGATTTTAATCACAAAGAGCTTGCTCTACTTAGTTCCATAGAACTAGTGATTGGGGGTGGTGGTGGTGGTGTGTGCAATCCAAAAGAACAACCACTCCTCCAAACTGTATTTCTCAGGCTGAAATTAAGTGGTAATGATAAACATATGTAAGTAAAACTCATTAAAATCCTTTTAATGGAGAGAAATTATTCAGTTAAAGAGCCTTCATTTTTTCAAGCAATCCTCTTTAGCAGGGAAAAAAAAGACCTTGTATTGAATACTGAGCGAGTTGTTGATGGAATAGTAGTCGCCTTTCCGCTTGTGAGCTTTTCACAAAACAGAACATGAAGGGGAAGGAAAAAAACACCAGGAAAAGAGAAGGATGCTCTGTCATAGATGATAGATGCTCAGATTGTCAGTTTGGCTGCAAGAAGTGACCTGGGTCCAGTCCTTCTTCTCTGGTCTGGGATGCCATCTAAGCAGTCTAGTCAGGTACTCGTCCTCCAGTGACCATTCTCTGACTGTTCAGAGCAGTGGGTCCATGAAATAGGGGGAAAGCCAAGAGAGATCAAGAAAACATAAGGTGGGGCGGGGGGAGGGCAGGGGCAATAAAACCACAAAAGAGAGTACGACAAATAACCAGGCTTGGCTCTCTGCTGCTACAACATGCGGAGATCCCATGACACAGGGGGCCTGGGGGAAGAAATCTGGAGGCAGGGGAGTGATTTTCTTGAAGCCAGTGAGATCCAGTATTATAGGATAGGATATCCTATATAATATGTTTCTTATAATCCTGTATGAGGTTTAACAAGGCCAAGTGCAAGGTCCTGCACCTGGGTTGGGGCAACCCCCGGTATCAATCCAGGCTGGGGGATGAAGGGATTGAGAGCAGCCCTGCCGAGAAGGACTTGGGGGGACTGGTGGATGAAAAGCTGGACATGAGCCAGCAATGTGCGCTCACAGCCCAGAAGGCCAACCGTATCCTGGGCTGCATCAAAAGAAGCGTGGCCAGCAGGTCGAGGGAGGTGATTCTGCCCCTCTACTCTGCTCTGGTGAGACCCCACCTGCAGTACTGCGCCCAGCTCTGGGGCCCCCCACATAAGGACATGGACCTATTGGAGTGTGTCCAGAGGAAGGCCACAAAAATGATCAGGGGGATGGAACACCTCTCCT
>NW_008795948.1:2746387-2762619 GCF_000699145.1 Aptenodytes forsteri
GTGATAGGACAAGGGGGAATGGTTTTAAACTAAAAGAGAGTAGATTCAGACTAGATATAAGGAAGAAATGTTTGACGCTGAGGGTGGTGAAGCACTGGCACAGGTTGCCCAGAGAGGTGGTGGATGCCCCCTCCCTGGAAACATTCCAGGTCAGGTTGGACGGGGCTCTGAGCAACCTGATCTAGTTGAAGATGTCCCAAAGATGAAGATGACCCAAACTATTCTGTGATTCTATGATTCTAACATCGGTGCTCAAGAGGGATTATTATTGAGTTAGTCTGGAGAATCTAATGATATAAGCTTGTCAGTGAAGGAGAACGTGTCTTGGGTGGCCATCCCTTGGGACTCCTCCAAGATTTCCAAGAGTCTGTCCTGCAGTTTTGGTCCCCATAGCTTCTCTTTCTAAAGCTTCAAAAGTTGAGTCAGTAAGAAGAGATCGTGACTGTTTTTTCACCTAAAGTCTGACTCTTCAGTTTTGGCTCAATGGTTTCTGCTTCCATGCTCCTCATGTGTACCAAACATGACCTAAACAAAGGTCACCAGTAGCATCAGTAGAAGATTGATAAAAGAGTTCAATATTAAGCAGTCTTCATTTTTGCATATCTTTGAAAAATATGTACTACCATAGGTTACTGAAACAGTAAATGATCATTTATGTCCTTCTCAGATTTCAATTTAGAGTGAATTTGCAAATAGCAAGTGCTATAATATCTTGCCTCTAATTTAAACTAGTAAACGACCATCAAGTTGTATTCACAGGAAGTGAAAGGAAGCACAGAATGGTAGAGGCTGAGTATTTTGAGTGTCTGCCTTTCAAAAATACTCAGCGAGGACAGTGAAGTGGCTCCTAAAATATGAAAAGTCCTATACTTGTGCAGTAGATAATGCTGGTGTTCAAGCAACTGAAGTGCCATCAAGGGAAGAACTGGGTACTTTAAAAATTACAACAATGAATGAGAATTTTATGGACACATACTTAATTTCACTAAGTCTGAAAAAGCCTTTTGTAGAAAGAAAAACAGGGTGAACTATCACCAAAAGTGTGCTAATTCACTCAGAGTGCTATTGTAATAGTGAGTATAAGGGAACTGTGAAGTTGAGATATAGAAACGTAGAATGATTTGGGTTGGAAGGGACCTTTAAAGGTCATCTAGTCCAACCCCCCTACCGTGGGCAGGGACATCTTTCACTAGAACAGGTTGCTCAGAGCCCCGTCCAGCCTGACCTTGAACACTTGCAGGGAGGGGCATCCACAACTTCTGTGAGCAATCTATTCCAGTGGCTCATCACCCTCATTGTAAAAAATTTCTTCCTTATGTCCAATCTAAAGCTACCCTCTTTCAGTTTCAAACCATTGCCCCTTGTCCTATCACTACAGGCCTTGGTAAAACATCTTTCTCCATCTTTCTTATAAGCCCCTTTATATACTGAAAGGCCGCAGTAAGGTCTCCCTGAAGCCTTCTCCAGGCTGAACAATCCCAACTCTCTCAGCCTTTCTTTGTAGGAGAGGTATTCCAGCCCTCTAATCATTTTTGTGGCCCTCCTCTGGACCTGCTCCAACAGGTCTGTGTCTTATGCTGGAGACCCCAGAACTGGACGCAATACTCTAGGTGGGGTCTCACAAGAGCAGAGTAGAGGATATACTGAAAGGCCGCAGTAAGGTCTCCCTGAAGCCTTCTCCAGGCTGAACAATCCCAACTCTCTCAGCCTTTCTTTGTAGGAGAGGTATTCCAGCCCTCTAATAATTTTTGTGGCCCTCCTCTGGACCTGCTCCAACAGGTCTGTGTCTTATGCTGGAGACCCCAGAACTGGACGCAATACTCTAGGTGGGGTCTCACAAGAGCAGAGTAGAGGGGGAGTATCACCCCCCTCAACCTGCTGGTCTTGCTTAAAAAGAAGTGTGCAGCCCAGAATATGATTGGCTTTCAGGGCTGCAAGCGCGCATTGCCAGCTCATGTAGAATTTTTCATCTACCGGTATCCCCAGGTCCTTCTCTGCCAGGCTGCTCTCAATCCCTTCATCTCCCAGCCTGTATTGATACTGGGGATTGCCCCGACCCAGGTGCAGGACCTTGCACTTGGCCTTGTTGAACCTCAGGAGGTTCACATGGGCACACTCCTCAAGCCTGTCAAGGTCCCTTTCCTCAAGTGTATCAACTGCACCACCCAGCTTGGTGTCATCCGCAAACTTGCTGAGAGTGCCCTTAATCCCATTATGTCATTAGGGAAGATATTAAATAGTATTGGTCCCAGTACAGACCCTTGAGGGATACCACTCATTACTGGTTTCCACTTGGACATTGAGCCATTGACTGTAAGTCTTTGGATGCGGCCATCCAGCCAATTCCTTATCCATCTAACAGTCCACCCATATCATTCAGGTCCATTCTCTTGTACTTGCAATATGACCTGTATGGCCACTCCATTTTCAGCAACCTTACACTTTAGTAACCTTACACATAGCATAGGCTTGAATTTTGAATGAATTTTTCATATGTGACTTGAAACCTGCTGTGTTTTTCTGCTTTGTCTTTTGAGATGAGCTAGATGGGAAAATGTATTTAAAGCCATATCCTGTACTTGGAAACAAACAGTATTTCAGTGGAAGCTCTACGTGAGGGGTCAACAGCCACTGTAAGTGGCAATGAAATTAACTAGGTACAAAATAAGAAAATACTGACATTCCAGTCACCTTCATTTTCCTGAATGAGAGCCTCCACCATTTTAACAGAAGTTGCTGTGATTGAAAAAGTCATGACATTTCCACATCCGACTACATTATACTGTTGTGTCTTTGCAGCCTACATCTTGTGACCGAATCATCTGGGTAACAAATGTGCAGTGAGACCATGCTAAGGGCTCTGTTTAGGGTTGACACCATGTGCAACTCTATCTGAAGCAGTGAAAGACCTACAGACTGGAGTACCTCTTGGCATTTCCATGCAGACAGTTTATAGTATCGGTGGTGTACAATAATTCTGTGTTCTCTTCACTTTTTTCCCTGCTTTTTCCATTGTGGTTCAGTAATACTTCTCCACAAATGGGTGGAGTGAGTCTGGGTTTGAAAAAAGAGCATTGCCTTCTTTGGCTGGAAAAGAAGTGGAGAAGTGATGGCAACAGCCATAAAGGCAACCAGAGAGTAAAGGGGAGCTGATTTTATTCCTGTTCACTTATTTCACACTTTAACATTAAATGTATTCTAAAATCTGATAAATGAGATGGGGGATTTATCTGGTGGCTGCAAAGATAGTAGGTAGCTTTGGAATCAATGAATGGCTCAGTTCTATTCAGAGGAGCAGGAAATAAAACCAAAGCATCATATTGACTGTTCCAACAGCCCCATGGAAGGAAGACCTGTTACTTCTGGATGGTTTCTGCAGACTAGCCAGGGATGGTTTTTAATTTGTGATCTTCATTTGAATACTCATGAAAGAAAAGAAAGAAAAAACCAAAAGGATTATATTTAAAATTGCTAGTGTCATTTTATATTATTCTATGTTGTTCTTCTTTCAGTGTGTATAAGAAAAATGGAAGAGTATTTTCAGCTACTCTGCTTCTGATTTAGTGGTAAGATAACGGATTTCCAGATGCTGCCTAAGTCTGGAAATTCTGCAAAAGTGGGCATTGCAAAGCCCAGTCTTAGGCATATCAATTCTTGTGCATCAATAGTAAGTCCAAGAAGTCTGGGACTAACCACACACACACAAGTCATTTGCACAGTACATGCATAACTGCTCAGCAGGTTTTGGGTTCTCTTGACAATCTCTTTCATATACCTGAATGTTGACAGTTTTGAAAGCACGGGAAATTAATTTTGCTAATTACCATGGCAATCACCACTGTGATATGAACAACTGTACCTCAGTCCAAAGTTTGTGTTCCTTTAGTCCTTACCCAGGACTGACAAATCTGTGAATTTGTGAAGATGGATAGAACATGTTGTAATCACTTGTCAGTCTCTTTTTGAAAGATATCGGGAAACCCAGATCCTATTGGCAAATTCAAACAAAGTTCAAGGGGACTAAGATTTCACTTACCATCAGAATATTCTTCCTGATAAAATTTTCATTTTATAAACTGCAAAATTTCCAGTTCAGATCTAACCTTTGTGTCATGGGGTCATTTTGTACTTAATGCTGTGCATCTAGACTGCGATATATCTGCAAGCAGTACACAACTCCTCTGAATGTGTGAAACATATACAATATACATTTATGTAAAACCAGTGGTTTTTCCTTTTGAGCTTACCTCAGTTAAATCAACAAACTTGTGTCTGATGCTTGGTAAAGACTCAATAGCTCGTATTTGTTGAATTAGTTCGTATCTTTTCCTAAGCTTTTCCTCCTCTTCTTCTAAAGCTTGCCGAAGAAGTTCTCGATTTTCTTCACAAACTTCCTGAACTGAAAGAAAAGAACTAATCTCTGTTAGCTGGTTGCATATTTTAACAAGTAGTCCATCTGGAGGAAAATTCATATGCATTTGTGAATAACGATAATAATACTGATCTAAAGGTACTTGAGGGAACAGTCTGGCATTGGTGGGAGGAATGATTAGAGAAACAAATGAGTACTTCCCACCTCCGCTATCTATCATTCTATTCAACACATAAACATACTGTATATATACATAGACACTTTGAATTGCTGCTTTGTAATTTCTGTGCATACTGTTTCATTATTTAGTAAAAGGATATTATACAATAGCAAATATTCATAGTTTTTCAAGCTATATATATGATAGAAATCATTGAATTGCAAAGGCTGGTAGGCTTTGCTAGCCATTTCAGAGTGGCTAACACTCTCTGCCTTTATCACCCTTACTGATACAAGTATGGAGATACACAAGCAGAGAAAAGTCTGCTCACCAAAATATGCACAACTAGAGGTAGCCTGTTCGTACAGTAGATGTTAACATGGCGTTGCGTCGGAATATGTACAGCCATGCCAGTCAGAACAGCCTTCTCCCTGGACTTCATTAGCTAATGCATTAACTGAAGAATTTTCTTTAAGAACAATGGAGGATCGGTAAAATTATTTCCCTTCATCCTAATGACTGGTCTGTCTTGGAGGTGTTACATCCTTCTCCCTTGTGATACTGTCCTTCTAGGAGATTGCTTTTCTTTCCTTAGCTACAGTTTTCTTCTCTGGACTGTCTTCTGTGGAGAAGACAATAATCTTGAGCCATGATTCTTTCACAGTGGTTGCTAGGCAAATCCTCTCTTAATGATATGAATCACAAGAATCTGAGCTTCATAACTTGATTTGACAAAAAGTACAGTCATTCACATATGCTACTTTTAGATGGAAGGGAAACGTTGCAGAACATTAGTGCTGTATTTCTCCCTTCTAAACAAAAAGTAATTCCATGACCAGTAGCTTAGCATTTCTGATCTATCCATTACCAACTTATTCCTGGAATTCATATTCATGCATTCATGGGAATGTATAGCCTGGATCTTTCCCTCAACTTCCCTTTCCTTTCTGTAAAAATTGTAATTGGCCCACTAAAATAAAGATAAAGTAATTTGGGGACACTTGGCATCATCTCTCATTTTTCTGGCAATATATAAATACCTATCCGCTGTTTGTATTTCTGGAGCTTTATTTTTGCTTGCTTTGCATTCTTGTGTCCTTCCACGACCTGCTCCACCAGGTCTCTCATTTCTTTCTGTTCCTGTAGACGTTTCTCTGCATACCGGTGCATCAGCTCTGCTTTCTAAATCCCAAACAAACAGGTGAATATAATTCCTCATAACTGGTCATCTGAGTGGCTCATATCATTGAAATAGTGCAAGGACAAATGGATTCAAAGTATTACATCATCCACAAAAGTAGCAAAGGACATTGGCTGGGGACAACATAAGAGACCCAGATTTAAGCTCCCCTCTATGTTTTATTTATCCACAACAGCCCTCCATAACATTTGCACTGCCATTTTCCAGGATTCCCTCCCACAGGTTTCTGAAAGCAGACAAAAAAGCCATCTCTGGATCTGGTTGTGAGATACCAAGAAGAGTGCCAATCTAATACAGAGCTGGTTGTGTGCCTGCAGGATCTTCTTGGGCCTAAGTCATAGCTCTGTAACATACAGAAAGTCCACTTTTGGCTATCATGTTCCTTTCTTTGTCAGAGGAAATGAACAGGAAGCAGGAAACTGGATTTTCCCAGGCTAGATTCCTTACTGTACTTTCTGTTTTAGATAGAAGACTAGAGTTTTAAAAGAAGGAGGGGGTCAGCCTGACAGCTGTTGGTGAATGGAGAATTGGTGCTCAGTACTTCTGCAGATCGCCATACGGATGAAGTGCCCTGCTGGCATCTGTTGGCAAGCAAAGGGAGCTGCCTGGAATTGCTCAGGTTAGAGCAAGTCTGATTTGCACATCCCCAAATCTATACATATTGGGACGTTTCTGTTAACAAATAAAACACTTATGCTCTGAAATTGAGGTGAATATAATAATTACAATAATTTTGGAACGAGTGTGAGTGAGTACACTATGCTCAGTTGTACATAGTAGGGTTCACTTTAAGTTCTTGCTACAGCCTGTCTAAGCAGACATGAAGACTCAATGCCAAAAAAGGTTGAAAGATTTTTTTAAAGGACAGAGAAGGAACTCATTAAGCAAGTGTCCCTTTTGCAGCGTGGCCTTTATGAAAATCTTGTACATTTGTGGTTGCATCTTAAGTTGTTGAGACACTGCAGAGACATTTGTGAGAGGTGGCCAAGAGAAAAGTACTGGCTGGCCTACAGGGCATAGCAGCAAACTGGGCTAATAGAAAAGAAAAGCCTGTGATAGTGACTATGAAAAATTTAAAATCTATAGTATTAGTTATTTCTTGATCACTTGTTTAGTTTGTAGGAAAAGCACTGGAAAAATGTAATGTGAGTTTGGGAAAAAATGAAAAGATCTAGCAATGTTTTTGGGAAACTGATTTGCCAGATTGGAAACTGTCTGAAAATACTTCTTGGCATAAATATTCAGTTTTCCATAGATATAGATCCAAAGAGGGTTCTCTGCCTGAATTTTCCCCTAAGAGACATCTCGGCATGTCATATAATATGAAGTAAATTGAATTATATCAGTTTAAGAAAACAAATTCTTCCATATTTGTGGCTCTCATTTTAACAAGATCATGAAATTAGTCAGATATTGGTGATTTCATTGCAAATGGTGCTTAGTATCTCAGTATCTGTTCAAAAAGGATATCCACAATGACATGAATATAGAGGAGAATGCCTTAACCTTGTTTTATTCAATTTACTTCGTAAGTGTTATCAGCCAAATCAAACACTTGTAAAAAGTACTTTAATGTATAAGCATCCTGTGTCCGGAAGTTATAGCACTATTTTTCCATTGTTTGCAGACTTCAGTGAGTAAAGACACTGTATAGAACTTTTACACCTTCTTATAGTAGGTATCATCTGTGCTATGTTTTGCACTGATTGCATGTAAGCAAAATTTGAGCAACACTGTATGTATTACCTCTTCTCTCATTAGATCAGCTTTCTTCTTATTTTCTTGAATTACATTCTGATGGGCTAGAACTGCCTCTTCGTGACTCAGTTTCCCTTGAAGCCTCCTATACTCTATTTCAGCCAGCTGCTCTTCCAAATCTTTTCCACGCATCTGTTTTTGCCATTCCAAGAATTCAGATGGGTCTCCAGCCCCTCGTAGCAAATTTTCAATTCTGCAAGAGAGAAGAAAGAGTATACGATTCTAGGAATCTGGCTCTGCAGCCCTGCCTTGGTTCATAAAACATTTCTAGTAGTTTGTTGTGATATAAGGTGTTTGGTCTCCGCAGAGAAAAAAGGCAGTCATCACAAAGGCATTTGACAGATATATTCTAATTCCAGTCTAAGAAGTGTTCCTTCTATGTGGAAAGCCTGGGAAAGCCAGGCTGGAAGAAAGTGCATGAGGGCATGGACCTGAAAGTTTTCAGTAAAACAAAACCCCAAGAGAGGGCAAACTTTAGCTACATATGGATGCTCAGAAGGAGCAAGGAGAATCAGGCTGAAGGTGTGTACTTTTTCTCAGAGGATTACTTTGCTTAGAGGTAGAAAGAACAAATAACTTTTTTCTTTGGCAATGTTCTTGGCCACTTTAACACAGAGAACTAAGAACTTTTCTGCTTAATCCTATTTCTGTTTTGTATTTTGTCATTTAAATAATATTGCTGCAATGAGGCAAAGAAGTATTCAGGTATTAAGCAAAACCACAATCTTATTTTTTGTGCTTGGCTGAGAGAGAAAAAAAGCATAGCAAAGCCCTGGGGCAGGCCCATCAAAGTCCTGCAGCAGAGGATTGAATGAGCCAAGAATTAGGGCAGAGACACAAAAATGCAGTGAATTGCGCCTTACCGCTGCTCCCCAATGCATATATATGTATGTATCTGTTGTGTGTTAAATGCAGCTGAAGATTAAAACTCATTAATATGAAATAGTGTTAAGTTACAGGGAATATCTATTTCTTTGCTGAGTGGAACAAAATTCTGCCGGACAGAGTGAACAGTATCGTATGTAATATAAAAGAACCTCAATATACATACATAGCTGATAACAGAACCTGAGTGATGCATAATATCTTACTGCTAAAATCCTGATCCATATACCAAAATTTGCGAGGTCCAAAGACCAAATCCAACCTTAGGCAGTCATTCCAGGACTTAAAATGCCAGCAATATCTAGTCCTTAGCCTGCTAAGTCAGGTGGATTAGAAATAATACTAAATCAAGATGACATGATATAGGTTTTATCTTTGTTAAAATTATTAGTGAAAATGTTCTGTAATTCTAGTTATAGAATACAGCCTGCAGTGGCCATTCAGGAGTCACCCTCTCCCTAGTTAATGTCAGCTGAAAACCTATGCTGCTGAATCAGCATTCCTTATGTCAGAGGTCTCCTTATATCAGGATTCCTTAGAGCCCTAAGTGCACCAAAAGAACCTGCAACCTCTTTTTCCCCACCCCCACTAGGATTTAGTTGCTTGCGTTCAAAGACAGCTCTGTTGCAGTGCAACCGTGTAACGTTGGATCAGACTGCAGTGAAAAGAGCTGCGTGAGGAAGAGCTATGAAAAGTCCTGTTGTGTGTGTAGAGTTTCTTCCTGGGAGCCACGTTTAAGCTGATGTTAACAGCCTTTGCCCTTGCCTAAGCTACACTGTAGGTATGTCTGCACCCAACCTAGTGCCTTGTTGACCCTGCCTTGTTGACTTGGCTTCCTGGATGACCTCGGCCCTGACTCGTCACTACGGACTCATCTAGCAATCACTGGACCGTTGGCCGACCCTGCTGTCTGTCACTGGATCCGCTCCACTGCCTTGCCAGAGTACTATGGAACTGAACTTCTGTCAGTGAGGACATTGTCCCTACATGCCTTGCTGTCACCCTCAGCTCCTGGCTCATCTTGCCTCGTGGAGCAGCACACTCTTAGTCCTCCATATCTTACTGTGATAGAAAGGGAGAGGCATTTTTATATACATACAAACATGTTCAAGTATCAAATTTGGCATGTAGTTGACCACAAACCATTGAAGAAAATGGAGGTATATGAAATGATTTGGCTTAATATATATGCATCTTTTATAATGGACACAGAAATAGATGTGTATTTGGGTCATTATTTATTCTGGAGAATTGGAATAAATATAACAAGTTATCCTTATTGGACTTTGCAAGTGGACACTAGCTGGAGTGTTAAATCAGAACACAGTCACGCTGTATAGCATCTACAGTAAAGCAATGACTTTCATGTAGACTTTCATTTCAGTCCACTTTTCTCTTTATTTGTCAACCGTGTTTATAGAATAGCTTCCTAATCCTTACAACAGATCCATTATTTTAGTTTACCTGGAATTTACTTAATTATTTTGAATGTGATTAATTATTCTATAACCAGGGATGTGAAAAGTAATGAGAAAGAAGCGTGATTATACCTCTTGAGCTCCTGTTCCATTTTCCGCTGATAGAGGGCACCCTCTCTTAAAATAGCTGCAGCATTTAATTTAATAGGTATATTGTCAGTCTGTCAGGAAAGGGAATGTATATACTATAGTTAGTAATGTAAACCATAAAACAGAGTATAAAAACATTTCAATGGGTTAAATAAATCGACCTAAGACAGCATAAATTTTGCTTAAAGCATTCATCTAGCATTAATCTGACATTCACAATGAAATTGCATGCTGTTCATAAACCACTCAAGCTGCTTAAGAAATCAGCAAAGTCCCCCAAGTGGATTATAAATTTGTAATCACTCTTGGACCATGTCAAATCCCATAGAATGTGTTCACTTCCTTTCATTTTTTTTTCAGTGCTCATATACATAGTGTGCAGGGATTCCATCTGCTTTGGACAAAGAAAATAAACTGCTTCGCTGAAAGACAGTAAGTTAGCCAAAACCATTAAAGTAAAACATAAGCAGTACCTTTCATAGGAAGGTCTCAAAAGTGTTTTACAAATAATCACTATTTTAACTTCAAAATATTTCTAAGACAACTGGCATCACCAGTTGCCATATCCGTTTTCTAGATGGTAGAAGTGAAGTACAGTTCTCTGTGACTTTCAGTCCTCATGGTGTAACTTGGACTAGATCCTGTGGCTGCTTTGCCGTTCTTCAAAGTATTGCCTTAGGACTAACTCCCAGACAACTTCTAAATACTGAGGGAGGAAGGGAACAACCTCTCTGCCAGTTAAAAATGTTCCCTGCACAAGTAGGCTATTCAGAAAAAATGTATCACCTTTGCAGGCACGTGTAATAGACCTGATCTGAACCGAGGCAAAGCAGTGCTGGTAGGATAAGAACGGGGATCATTCCTGCAGAAAACAAAGCTCAGTCATGACACATTTGACCTAAATCCAGACAAGTTCTGTGTTCAGAATCCAAACATGTATTTAAATTCCAAATTAACAGCTTAATGAGTGGCTGAGAAACAGATGCACAGAATCACTCAAGCTATATACTGCAAATATTGTATGCAAAATATGTACTGCAGTCTCCTGAAATGCATAAGCTAACTGGAAAAAGGATGTTTTATAATTTATATTAATTAGGTAGGTTGAGGATAACAAACACATGCTATCACCTAGAAATTCACACATTTTAATGGACAAAATTAATTACCTGTTTCTTGACAAAATGATGAAAACTTCAAGAATTTAGGAAAAGAACCCAAAACAATGTATTTTATTTCTTTTGTTTGACTCACTATACTTACTCTTCTTAATGCCTAATGATGTCCTTCCTTCCTTTTCGTCTACTTCTCAACCCTTCTCAGTCTTCTGCATTATACGAACATTCCCTCTCCAGCCTGTATTTTATATGCTATACTGGCTTAGAGTAGACATTTTCTCTGACCCATTGTCGTGGTTTAACCCCAGCCGGCAACTAAGCCCCACACAGCCGCTCGCTCACTCCCCCCCGCCAGTGGGATGGGGGAGAGAATCGGGAGAGCAAAAGTGAGAAAACTCGTGGGTTGAGATAAAGACAGTTTAACAGGTAAAGCAAAAGCCGCGCACACAAGCAAAGCAGAACAAGGAATTCATTCACTCCTTCCCATGGGCAGGCAGGTGTTCAGCCATCTCCAGGAAAGCAGGGCTCCATCACACATAACAGTGACTTGGGAAGACAAACGCCATCACTCCAAACGTCCTCCCCTTCCTTCTTCTTCCCCCAGCTTTATATGCTGAGCATGACGTCGTATGGTGTGGGATATCCCTTTGGTCAGTTGGGGTCAGCTGTCCCGGCTGTGTCCCCTCCCAGCTTCTTGTGCACCCCCAGCCTGCTCGCTGGTGGGGTGGGGTGAGAAGCAGAAAAGGCCTTGACTCTGTGTCAGCACTGCTCAGCAGTAACGAAAACATCCCTGTGTTATCAACACTGTTTCCAGCACAAATCCAAAACACAGCCCCATACCAGCTACTGTGAAGAAAATTAACTCTATCCCAGCCAAAACCAGCACACACACGTAGAAATTTTCATATTTTTGGTAATTACCGGTGTATACAGATTTCATGTTCTGTATTTACTAACTATAACTTGGATAGAGAACTAAACTAAGAATGATTACGGAAATACCTTTAACTTCAGTTTCCCAGTTTATTAAACAGAAATATGACTGTATGACAATGAAACAGAAATATGACAGCCCATATAGTCAAAATAACTAGGACTCCCAAGATATATGCAGACAGGTATAAGTAAAAAAACTAAATAGATTCTTCTATGTCATGTGCTATCAAGGAATTTTTAAATTTTACTCGTTCTCTCTCTGTCGTGAGATATATTCCCCTTTTTCAAGATGAGAAAATGGAAATAATCAGGAAAATCGCATAACATTGTAATTCTTGTGGAAAAAAAATTGTATTCACTATTTCCACCTAATGAACACACAAATAGCTCACCAAAACCAATAAATATGTAAAGAGCAAGGCCTGATATGAGCAAGAGGCAGATTGAGACAGAGTGATGATGCATTTGTACTGTCTCATTCTTCCAGTGAAAGGGATGAATAGATATTTTGTAACAGCAATGAGAAATAATTGCTGCTGCACATAATAAATGTGTCTGAAATGAAGAAAATGTATTTAATACACTGTGGGTGTTCTAAAAAGAGGAAAAGAAAATACTAGTTGGTTAAAACATTATATAATTTCATTAATTTGAGGACAGATTATAATCTTATTTATAAATCTTGAATAAACCTTCCTCTTAGGATTTGTCTACTCACAGAGTTGCACAGGCAGGAAGGCAACAGGAATAGAAAGTATTTTAAAAGTCAATAACAATATGCCTATCTCAGCTTGAAAGTTATAGCAGCATCTTGAATATCACCTAACCAGCCTCTAAGGCAAATGTGTTTAGATGAGATAAAACTGATTGTCCTCCTAGAAGAGATACTAGCAGGTGTTAAAGTGGCCCTGATCAATGCCGTAAGATGCCAGATCCATATTTTTCTTTATGCAATTTAGGCAGATGGTTTGACTCACATTAGTCCTAAGATTTCAGTATTTTAAATTATCAGAAAAGGAAGTGGAACATGTAGTCTTGAACTAAGCCCACATAATGACAGGCCATGCATGTTTGGGTTAACTATGTAAATGTTTCCTGTTTTGTTTTTTTCCCCCCTCTTTTGAGTGCAGAAGGAACTGGGATCTTACTACTTTCCTGTAATTTAAATGCTGCTGGATTGTAAGCAAGCAGACTGAATAGGTGATACTGTTATTAAAGATAACTTCAGTATGTGATAAATGCCGGATACACTTTAGAAATAGTTGCCAGATGCCCAGTTCCCCAAGCTGGGAATCAGCCTTTCCAAAGTGTGTATGAGCTACACCTAAATACATAGTTTTAAAGAGTAGGTAGACCTGCTCACAAGGTATTCGAGGTCACAATACAAGCACAGCTTCCACATGAAATTATTCTGCATATGAACTTGGAACAAATGAAAGGTGACAGATTGAACGATGTAAGATTGAAGATTATCTGTAGTACAGTTATTGCAGAAATAGCAATGTGAGTTTTCATGTGTTATACCGTTAAGGCTGAACAGCCCATTTTCCATATTTACAGTTCTCTGACCCTTGGAAATCCTAGCAGAGAAGCAATCAGTATAGTGGATTTTATGACCTCAGTATGTGTCTAAAGGAAGTAAGACAAACATCCAGACTGATTGTATATTGTGTATCAGACAGTCATCAGCTGGAATGATTGTTCAGCATTCTTCAGGATCTCATTTTGAAACAGTGATTTATAGAGGCAAGATTCTTCTGTTCCTGTGCTGAGTTCTTAAACCATGGGTTCACAATTCTTTTTTTTCCTGTGGACTATTCTCAATCCTTACCCTTTTACGTAAAAACTTCTCCCTTTGGAATTGAAAACACTGTTAAGGCATTATGGTTACATTGTGCAGCTGCACACAACTTACCTGTCAGGGCTCTCAGGGAGCCAACAGGTCTTAATTGTCCTGACCAGCCTCACCTAGGACCACTCACACCCTCTGCTCACTGGTCCAGGAGCCCCACTTGAGCTCAGATATGGGCTTCAGTCCTTTCCCGTTATGCTGGACATAATTCTACTCCTGGTTGTCTCTCCAGTTCTGCCTGCTGCTGTCATGGACATGGGTTGCTGTTGTAGCCTTGTCTCCTGACTGGACTTCCAGGGTGGACCCCAGACCTGAATTGTTACCTTCCTTTGTCTAAGGATGACTGGCTGTCAGCGGAACCTGTCACTACCACCAACCTTGTCACGTTCCAATACTGTGGCCTGGTTGGTGAGGGCACTGCCTGTGCTTTCATTACCTTTGGCTCCTTGTTTCTCTTCTCTCCTGGAGTAGCCACACTCTTGTTGCTCCCTGACCATTTCTTTGCGGATTGTTAATGGTGCATAGGCCAAAATTTATGAGCCATAGACCCAGTCCATCCCATTCTCCTGGCCACAGAACTTGGTGTAAAAACATGGATTCCAGTAGAGTTTGCATCACCACAGAATTTGCATGTGTGTTTTTCACTCCAAAGTTTTCAAGTGCATCTGACAACAGTACCTTGAAGGTTACTCACCTTACTTAGGATCTTTTGAGCCTGGAATGCTGGATTACTCTTCATACTGTCATGTGTATTCTGCAGTTCAAACCAAAAATACATTATTTCATTTCAGAGACAGATTTTCAAGTACTCAGCAAAAAATATTAGGTATTTACCAAAAATCACTCTTGAATATTCATCTAGAGTAACAAATACGATCATAGGGGTCATATTTTGGAATTGTTATATCTACAAAAACTTGCTACGTACACCCAACTTAGTGGGAATATTTCATATCAAATGACCATACAAAGGTAGGTCCAAATATTGACTAAAATTTATTGACTAAAATAATGCTAAAAAAGTAACAGTAATGTTTTGTTTGACTATGAAATATTACCTATTGATATATATATGAATATATTCAGCTCTTAACTGAAATAGATATTGGGAAGACAAAATAGGGTGTCAAAGCACACTTCATGAAATTATTAAATAGTGGTAGAATTCTACTGATGGTTATTAATTTAATTTTATGGTGTTAGCTATAGATACTGATGTAAAAGTGTCTGGTATCATGGGGATGAACAGAGTGAATAGAATATGCAGACGTGATGCTGAAATGCATATATTACATACATAGTTTGGTGACATAGTTGTGAACTGGGAATCAACCAAATCAAGAATTCTGTATGAATGGGACCGTTATTCCCTCAGCTTGGCTGCTCTGTGGCATAAAAGTTAATGGAAAAATAATATGTGGGTTTAGAGAAATATTGCCGGTTTGGAGACTTGTTGGAGTAGTATCACAGGACGGCTGCTTGTCTCAAAATTAGGAGAATAATAAAGCAGCACCAGAAGTATAAGAAAAGGGGGTTGTGCATTATGCATCCAAAGAGGCAAATGTTAGTATATGCACGTGAAATGACAGTACAGCTATAAATGATAGCACATAATTCCTAACCCCAAATAAACAAAAATTTTCAAATACTTTGAGATATCTTTAAATACTCCAGTCATTTTTCATCTTCATACTGGGGGATTTTTAGGTAATAAAGTATTTTGTAGCATACCTCTCCCTTTTCAGGCTTCATGGTTGCACACCTGAACTGGTTAGCATTTGCTTTCAGGAGCAGATCCTAAAATTAAAGCAATTAGCTTAAAGATTATGGTACATTTAAATTCTCTAATAAGAATTTTCTGTCTTGAAAAGCCTTGCAGCCCAGACCAGTATATTAATTTGTTTCCAATGAATGAAAGCTTGACTTAGTATTTGTAACAATTTTCATTCCTGATTAAAGACTTGAAGTAGGCAAGTCTGGGTTTTCTACATAGTTCTCTCTGGTTGTATCCTTTGCACGGGGCATCAGGCCTTTGATAGGTCTGCCCGTATGAAACATGTTGCTCATCCAGAATTCAACTTAAAAGCCTCATAATTATCTATGGCACATCAGTACCTGTCCTGGTTTCGGCAGGGATAGAGTTAATTTACTTTAAAACGGTGCTGTGTTTTGGATTTAGGATGAGAACAAAGTTGATAGCACACTGATGTTTTAGTTGTTGCTAGGTAATGCTTACACTAGCCAAGGACTTTTCAGCTTCCCATGCTCTACCGACTGAGAAGGCTGGAGGTGCACAAGAAGCTGGGAGGGGGCACAGCCAAACTGGCCAAAGGGACATTCCATACCATGGGACGTCATGCTCAGTACATAAACTGGGGGAAA
>NW_008795948.1:2763143-2767712 GCF_000699145.1 Aptenodytes forsteri
TTTTATTTCAATTATTAAACTGTTTTTATCTCAACCCATGAGTTTTTTCTCACTTGTGCTCTTCCAATTCTCTCCCCCATCCCACCTGGGGGGCGGGGGGAGTGAGAGTGGCTGTGTGGTGCTCAGTTACCGACTGAGGTTAAACCACGACAGTACCATAGGTAGTAACTGTTTCCACATTGCTAACAAACAATGGCTTTGTTTTTGAGTTGAATTAGAAGACTGTGATCAAGGGATTTGAGCAGTGAGGGTTGCTCCACTAGGCACACCCCTAACAGTAATTCCACCTGTCATTTTAAAGGGGGAAGTACAGGCAGCCACATTTCTAGTTTCGGGATATTTCTTTTGGTTGTAAACAGTAATCTCTAATCAAAGCTGTGAAACACAGACTAGATTTTCTAATGGCTTTCTGGACAGCAGCTGTCCATAACATCAGCACTTCCATAACTGTCTAGAGTATGGCTTTTAGTGTTCTCACTCCTTCTTACAGATGCTTAGACACGGTACTTATAATGACAGCTATAGCGTCTGCAAAAATGCTGTGAAATAAATGGCATTTTTAATGCATATTTCTTTTAGGACCCAACATTTCAGCTTGTTTAGCAAACAGTCTAGGGAACTGACCTTTGTGAATGCTTTGGATGCCTTTTATAACATTCCAGAGGCAACAAAAACTGCTGTTATTGCAGCTATAATTTCTGTGGTGGTTTTCCTTTGTTCCTTGTATTCATGCATTTTCTCCACTGAAGAATGTGGCTGGTAGTTACGTAATTTTATAGTTGCCATAGATTTTTGACAATATAGGCACTGTGATATCTTGCTTTTCCTCCCCAGTTTTTCTGGGAAGTTTGTACGTAGAAATAAGCACACAGACATAGGCATGTGCTTTCTTCGCAATATGGAAATAATAAAAGGATAAAAAATAATGTTGTATTGTTTTATAATGAAATACCAAGCATAGGTAATGTGATGGGCCAGCAAAAGGAATACAAAGTTTATCCCCCTAGAATCTATCACACATTAAAGCATTTACTATAGTTTAGGAACAGAATCCAATGCCCCTTTCACAAGGACATGAGGAGAGCCCAGAACAGTGATAAATGGCCTCGTACTGGCTAGTGAAAGCTAGAGTAAGGCATTTTCAGAATGGGGGTGGGAGAGTGCAGATAAAAAGGAGTCAATCAGCATGCCTTTTATCAAGCTTATACTCTTATTCGATTGGGTATGGTGATTGCAGTGTGGGGAGGAAGAAAGAAAGTGGAAACTGACATTTAATTAATTCCCTTCCAAGGAGAAGACGACAACAATCTGCTTTAACTATGATAGGAGCTAACTCATTGAACAGGATTCATATCAAAGTTTGGATCAAATAACTAGGTCTGTTTCTTTGTTTTTCCAGGCTCTCCGTTCTCCTGCTCTCTTAACACACAGACCAGGTACTCTGCTTCTTTACAAATCATGATGACTTCCCGCTCTCTCAGCCTGCTGAAGGAAAGAGTATGGAGTCTGCACAAAAAAGAAGTCAGAGTCTGCTGATATTTTAAAACAGTGGGTGATGTTATCAGTTACTGTAGAAAACAAACAAAAATATTGAACATATTTCGTATTTTGAAGCCTTAATTATTAAGTGAATACCTTAAATATCCACATGTCCTGTGGGAGTAAAAGAGCCATCAAACTATTTCAAGCTTGTGAAGAGAAGAAAGTAATCATGTTTCTGCTACCTAACATGGCTACTTGCATAATTTCTCACATAGTACTTGTACAGTGAATAAAAAGTGGACCTTGTCTCAGACAATTAATAAATAAGGAAGATGGAAAAAGGACAATACAACAGAATAGATACAAACTTCATGACTCTAGAGAAAGAGCCAGGAGCTGTTAGGTGCAAAAGCAAATATGTTTCAGACAAAGTTCTAAGACTTGTGAAAACAGAGCATTACAGAAGAAACAGTTCAGAAGAAAGGAAAGACTAGAACAAGAACATCATACACTTACTTCTGCTTTTCGGCGATTTTTTGTTTTGATTTCCTCTAGTTGCTTTTTTTCCTTTGGAGGTTTGTAGGTGCTTGGAGGAACCTATATTAAAAGGCAATAATCTCCACAATATGGGGTATAAAACATTCCAAGTGACACATTCTTGCAGGAAAAAAACACAATCACTTTTACTGTAGAACAGCTGCAGTTATTTTTTAACTACTGATTCCTTTCTACTAGTGTCGGTGTAGAAGAAGTTGCCAAAAGGGGAAAAGTTCTGTTTGGCATCTCATAAACTTCATCTTCACAGCACTGACAGCCAGATAGGGCAGCGGAATAAAGTTAAGCTGTGGAGCTCGTTGGCACAGTGTGTGGTAGTAGCAGCAAGTTACAGAGACTCCACAGAAGTTTAGGGAATATTAAATACTCAGGAACTTCATTGTAACTAAGGAAGTCTTTGAGCTGAAATGGTGGGAGACTGAGAAGGCAGTTGGAGAAAGCAGCAGCTATGCTTGTCCTGTCCCTGTAGTCTTCCTAGACATCTGTGTTTGGCCACTGCTGGAGAAAATACACTGGGCAAAATGGGCCTTTGCTCTGATCTACTGTGGCTGCCCTAGTGTCCTTGTAAGGGAATACCACTGGAGGTGTAGATTAAATGTTTGGAGGTAGAGGGCTGAGAGGGCCTTCCTAGCATTAGTCAAAGATTTGGGAAAGCATTCACATGTCAGAAAGTGCTACAGACAAAATGACCAGAAAAGATTTATAGTCTGGCTGTCATATGGATCAACCGGAGACTAGGGACTGTGTGCTTTTGAGTTAGGCTGAAACTTGTGGGGGATTTCAATATTTGTTTGAGCAATAAATTTTGCCCAGAAGCAAACTCTGAAAAAAGACTGAATGTCTCCTTCCTATGTGGGTGAGATAGTCTGCCAGTTTACTGGCCATCTGCTTAAATATTTATCTTGCTAAAAATGTTCTAGCTCAATTAGAAGTTATAGAATTAATTCAAGAATTAATGGGAAAAATCTATAATCTGTATTGTACTGGAGGTCAGTTTAGGCAACATGGGGATCCCATCTAGCTTTACTGGACTATATAAAGAGCTATACTTTGAAAAACTCATGATTCTGATGTACTTTCCACTGCCTTTGCTATTTGACATCATTATCTACAGGCAAAACAAATGCACAAACAGAAGAAGCTAGCAATTAAATGCACTGGTGAGACTGCTCAAGTATTTTTGTGAGCTTTTTAAGTGAAGTAGAACTGAAAGTATTTCCCAGCAGTATCTAAGAATTTTTATTAGGCTTTTATGGATGGAGAAATTAAACCCAGAGGATTTGCAAAGGGTTGCACAGGCAGTGAGTATCAGTTTATTTCACTCTTCTTCTTAGTCATGTGCTTTACCTGCAAAACTGTACTCATCTGCCAGTGTAAGCTGAAAATCTCTCCTCAGAAACTGCTGTGCTTATTCCAAGTAATTTAAGGAGGAGACGTTTCAATCAATCAATCAGCTCTATTTCAAAAATGATAACAGCCTTGTAATTTAGCCCTCAGATATCATGGTGATGAGTACCAATCAGACAGACAGAAAGACAATACAGCAATTACCCAGATGCCGGAAGAGGATGAATAAGTCACTGTAAGTAAATTGCAAATTCCAGCAATAGAGAGCTCAAAAAGGCCAAAGTGTACCTACTTAATCCTAATGTGAAAAAAAGGGGGCTGTGGGTAAGAGACACCAACCTTGCTTTTCCTCTCCAGCCAGTGGTCAGGCTCACCTATGCTTTCTGGACATCCTTTTACCAGAGGTGTATTTAGGGAGTAGGTACCACAAGAAGTTTAAGGAAGAACAAAATGAATAATCACTTGAGGTTTGGTAGTCATCACTCTTCTATTTTTTTGAAGTTACTGTTGTAAGATGGACAAGGGCAAGCGAATGCAATACTATTGTATTAAGAGCTTCTATTTTTATACATAACAAGATCATAAAGATAAGAAGAAGATAAGATATTGTTCGGTCTATATATTTGCAAACAAAATCCTCGGTATTGGCCAAATGAATTCACCCATTTAATTATTTTAAACAATCAAGCAACTCATGGTCCTCATGGGGGACCTCAACCACCCCAACATCAGTTGGAGGGACAACACGGCTGGACATAAGCAATCCGGGAGGTTCCTGGAATGCGTCGATGATAACTTCCTTCTCCAAGTGGTAGAGGAGCCAACGAGGAGAGGTGCTACGCTGGACCTTGTTCTCACCAACAAGAAGGGGCTGGTGGGGAATGTGAAGCTCAAGGGCAGCCTGGGCTGCAGCGACCACGAAATGGTGGAGTTCAAAATCCTGAGGGCACCGAGGAGGGCGGACAGCAAGCTCACTCCCCTGGACTTCAGGAGAGCAGACTTTGGCCTCTTCAGGGATCTGCTTGGCAGAGTGCCATGGGACAAAGCCCTGGAGGGAAGAGGGGCCCAAGAAAGCTGGGTAATATTCAAGGATCACCTCCTCCAAGCTCAGGAGCGATGCATCCCGACAAAGAGGAAGTCAGGCAAGAACGCCAGGAGGCCTGCATGGATGAACAAGGAGCTCCT
>NW_008795948.1:2768342-2769991 GCF_000699145.1 Aptenodytes forsteri
AGGATACTTGTAAAGGCATGCTCATATTTTTTTAAAACTTACAACTTAAATTTATTTTGTTAGTTTTTAGTTTTTATGCCAACTGTTGCTTTGAATTTTGGAAAAATTATCCTCCAGAGTTTTCAAATTTCCTGTAAAATATGTGCTTGTGCTTTTAGATAGAATTTATTTTTCTGTATGGATGTATTTTGCACAAGGTAAGCGCAGTGAAGTCACGATCATGAGTATCACAATCTGATGATGAGCATTTTTTTTTTTTTAAACACTGTTTCACATTCAGATATCTGAAACAGATCGTGGGTGATGAACCTGGAGTTTTTGGGGTTCTGACATGTTGATTTTGTCAACGGATGATATTTGTCTTTGCTAGAATTTCCTTTTCGTTTCTTGGTGGAGCTGAGCAGATCAGCTGGTGCAGAGCCCACAGAGAGCTGTGCCGCTGTGCCAGCGCAGAGGCTCGGTGCGATCAGTGAATTCCAGCAGCTGGTATCTGCAAATATGACATCCTTTTAATGATGTGTGGTATTTACACAATATTACAGTGAAAACCATTCATTCAGGCTCTCTCGTGCGTGAGCTGTTATTGCAACATGCTAGATCTCCTGCTTGCTGTTCCTTTGATACAACTGCAATGGTATTAATATTACTTCTACTCTCTCAGTGTTTGAGGAGGTGTGTTTTGGGGTCTTACTAAGCTGTTTTGGTTCCCTCTGGCATCTTCCATGTGCCCCTCTGGCACCCACTCCTGCCCTCAGCACTGTTTAGTCTGTGTGGCAGCAAAGAGCTCTAGCCCCACAGGTTTAGATTTACATTTAGGAAATGCTATAGAGGGAAAGCAAATACCCTGAGGTGGTTGATGCCCGGTGTAAACCCAAGACAGATGGCATGGCCACCCTGTGGCAGAGTCTGCTCATGATGGGGCTCTGATCACTCTTCTTTCCATCTCCTTTGGTGTTCGATGAGCCCAGGTAGGCTCCAGATGCTGCCACAGTGAAAAATGGCTGTGTGCAGGGAGGTTTTGTGGGGCTGGTTAGGAAATCTGCTCCTCGGAGAAGGGACATCTGTTGAGATTTTTTTAATAAGCAGAGAGGAGCTGAAGAAGAGGGGCTGATAGTTGAGGGTAGAGGGCATATCTGAACTGGGGAAGCTTACGTGCACACAGCAGCTGAGTCTCACAAATCTTCCTGTTACTCCAACTAGATTACTTCTAATATCTGAGTTGTGGGTACATATCTTTTAACACCTATTTCACATAGAAGTGGCTCACATAGCTGTATGTTGCTCTTAGCCCCAGGAGAACGGTTTGGGATAAAATATAGAGTTTGAAATGTAGAGACTTAAGACAGTGCAGACTTGATGTGAGACCCCACCTGGAGTACACTGTCCAGCTCTGGAGCCCTCAGCATAAGAAAGACACGGACCTGTTGGAGCGGGTCCAGACGAGGGCCATGAAAATGATCAGGGGGATGGAACACCTCTCCTGTGAAGAAAGGCTGAGAGAGTTGGGGTTGTTCAGCCTAGAGAAGAGAAGGCTTCGGGGAGACCTTATTGCAACCTATTAGTACTTCAAGGGGGCCTATAAGAAAGATGGGGGAAAACTTTTTAGCAGGGCCTGTTGCGACAGGACAAGGGGGAATGGCTTTAAACTA
>NW_008795948.1:2770105-2799279 GCF_000699145.1 Aptenodytes forsteri
TCAAGGTCAGGTTGGACGGGGCTCTGAGCAACCTGATCTAGTTGAAGATGTCCCTGCCCATGGCAGGGGGGTTGGACTAGATGACCTTTAGAGGTCCCTTCCAACCCAAACTATTCTACGATTCTAACTCCACTCATGAAGCACAGCTGAAATAATATGGAAAGTGTCTAAAAATTACACTAAATTTGGCTGAATGGTGTTACAATAACATCTCAGTGTGGCCTTTTTATTTTTTTACATTATTGGTTTACAAAAAATCTAAAAATAAAATAATTGCATAATCTTACTATACTAGTACAATGTTGATAGTAAAAGAATGGATTTTATTTGTAACTCAAGGCCAAGATATCCAAGGAAGTTAAATGTGTCCAAATCATTTTGCATGTTATCAGGCTTAAGCACCTGTCTCCATTTGTTTCCTTTGCAAACTTCAAGCTAAAGCACTCATTTTTCTTTGTAGAATTGTATTTACGAATGTGTGTTTGCACATGTGCATCTCCAGTCCTCTCCTGTGAAGGAAGCATGTGTTCAGTGTACCGGACAGCAGTACTATCCCAGCTCCTGAACTCCATGTATGTGATACATCTCATCTTACTTTGCGTTTTATCTCTACTATAGAACATAATGCAACCTAGCAGAAAGAAATACCTAAAATAATAATCCTATTAATCAGAACGAACTAATTTCACCATAGGGATGCAATAACTTATCAGTAGTCATTGCTCAAAATCCAGACGCCTCCGTATGAATTCATACAGCTGTTTCAAAGTCGAGCAGTAACTACGTCTGTAGTTATTGTGACTGCAATAGTCCCTGCTAATATGCCACATGACAAGTTCTTTGACAGATGCATGAGAACCATGAGAAAAAATGGATATCTCATAAAAGTAACAACTTCTTTGTGAGAAAATGGATGAGAACATTTTTGCAGCAGATTATGGGATGTAATCTGGAAGAGCTTTATTTCTGTGCATTCCTCTCAATGACATACAACTCTCCACCATACAGTAGCCAAAACTATGGCCTGCTCTCCCTTTACTAACTCTTTTCTTGCCATCTGGGCTATCTTTTCAGCCTGTTCATTTCAGCATCTAAAATCGTGATACTGGCAACAATATGGCAAATTAAAGTGAAGCTTAATTTGCTGAGATAGGTACAGAAATGAGCACAACATATGTCACTACTACGCTAATGGTTTTAGATTCACACAAGCTTTTAAATTTGCAGACTTGGCCAGAATGTAAACCAAATCTAGTATAATCCTAAGAACACAAATGAACTTCAGTAAATGCATCTGCATTGAAGCAAATTTATTCTAAGAGGGGCTGCACAGCATAAAGGTACTGAAATCACAGCAATATGACTCATTCCTATACTGATTAAGTAGTTATTAAATGCAGTTTTTCAGAGCCTGGTATTAAGCTGTTTCAATGCAAAATTCCATTAACTGTATAACACACTACCATTAAATTGCTCTGCCATCCTAAGACGTAAATGGTTTCTAAGACCATTCAACACATGTATTATTTAAAACCTGAAGTGCTAATACAAGGTGGCAAATAATGCCCAAAACTATGACTTTGAAGCTCACTTCCCGCTGCATAAAATATAGACGATTTTGGAGTCTTTATTAAGTTAGTCATAGCAGCTTGATCCCAAATCCTGTTTGCCTTACCCCAGTGAGCTAACTTAAAACCAATTGCGTGTCTCTGATATGTACCAGTGTAACTGAATCACAATCTTAGACAATGAGTAAAATAAAAGCTTAACATTTCAAACATAAATCTAGTCTCATTTATACGTGAGCAATACACTTGAACTGAAAAACCTTATTTTTAGAGATTCAATATTAATACAAATAGAAAGGAATAAAATTCCACCCTCAAGGAGGAGCTGCAAACCTAGAGTCCATCTCACCTTCAGTGAAATTGCTTTGCCATTTATTTTAATGAGAGTTCATCTACAAAAAATCTAAGTTTATAAAAAATTTTCATTTGAATGTTCTTTTCTTATCTGCTTCAGTGCATTATCCAAAGCAAACATCTTACAAATCCAAGGACTACCAGAAACACTTTTATCAATGCTGTCACCAATTTGTACCCATTGTATAGTTCTACCTCCAAAAGTCACAAAACAACTACAGGAACCAACCTTTTCCCTTTCCTTTGTTTGGCTTACAATTTACTTACACAATATTCACTGAAATGAAAATAATTAGTTTGGGTTTTTTTAGAAATCTGACCTTGAATAACACAGAATATTACAAAAATCCTTGTTGATCTGTCAAAGGTTGTAGATTTTCTACAATTATTTTTAAAGAGTCTATTAACTCCCCTACCAATATTTTGTGCACAAGCATACATAAAACTTAGTACCTCTCAAAGCATAAAAAAACTCACAGGTGGCCTTTTTTCCAGTAGCGGTATTGGCAGAGGTATAGGAATGGCACGTGGTTTGGGTACAGTCAAATTAAATTCCTTTGGCTGAGTGACCGTCGAACTCTTGACCATGGTAGTACGATTACTTAATGTATCTGTGAGCTGTTCAATCAGTTGCTGTACTTTTGGCTGCCATCTTCAAATAAAAACAGATTTTTCAATTTTATTTCATTTTTTTCTTTCATACAAACTTACATACAGTATATGAGGTTGGCATTGGTGCAAATTCTGTAATGCTTTCAGCCATTGAATTTTAATAAAATTGACCTATGAATTTGTAGTCATGATTTAGTTTAGATAGAATATCTCTTGATAGATGCTAGTCCATTCAGACTACTAGTGGTGAAATAGCCACAGTTTTTACTGAATAAGCAACGATGTCACCAGTTCGTTTCGCAGCAGGACCAGACTATGAATCAGAAAGGCAGCTGTCATAAGCTAAGTACACACTTAACATACTTAGATGAAGAGACTATGCACAAACAGTGGTCTGAGTATTGCCACTTTTACCAACTGACAGAGCACACATAAATCAATCTCATAGCACAGGCAGTTCTAATAAAAAAATAGAAAGATGTAAGGAGTTTGGTGAATTAGCAAACGAACCCTCAGTGAACCCTGTGGGGCAGTCAAGATGATTTTGATTTCTCTGTGTTTGTGATTTTGGCTTGTATGAAGTTTCAGACTTCTTCCAAGGAATGACAGGAAGGTGTGGAATTCAAGGTAAGACACAAGCAAGTTCTCACAGGGCTAATTATGGTGACAGCTTCATGTCAGTTATTCCTCCTCTATATGTGTTCTATCTTTAAGTATTACACATGCAATGGAGCTTTCCCACAACTCAAAAAGCAGCTGACAATGCAAATTTACAGTAACTTGTTTATGTGACTGTTACCTTAGCTAGTACTGTCATTATGGGATGAGGCTTGCAAGTAACTTCTGCAAGTAATGCAGCTCTATTAAAATAAATAGGACTCTTTATATTAACCTCATTGACATTAGAAAGAGGAATACAAAGACATAAAACTGATTAAACTGATCAATGCATCCTCAGCCCCTTGAAGGGAATTTCAAACCCAGTAACCAAATATGATCTTTAACATTCTGTACAATTTTTATTTACTACTTCTAGGCAAAACACGTTTGTTACATTGAATGTAACTGACTGTGAAGGACAGCTCCAATAAGCTTAGTGTTAATGAAACAAGCAATAGATTAAGAGCATCTGCCTGCCTGCATATGTACATATAAGAAGTGTGTGGATATAGAATCATAGAATAACTCAAGTTGGAAGGGACCCAGATCATCGAGTCCAACTCCCTGCTCCTTGCAGGACCAGCTAAAACTGTGTGTATATCTGTACATCTCTATGTATCTTTATGCTATTGTAAGCATACGTTATAATTAGAATTACTACACTGGAATATATTGAGTCAAATTCTGACTTCAAATATATCCCTATAACTCAAGGGAAGGGACCCAGATCATCGAGTCCAACTCCCTGCTCCTTGCAGGACCAGCTAAAACTGTGTGTATATCTGTACATCTCTATGTATCTTTATGCTATTGTAAGCATACGTTATAATTAGAATTACTACACTGGAATATATTGAGTCAAATTCTGACTTCAAATATATCCCTGCAGCTCCTGTAGAACTCAGTGGAATATGGAGTATTGCAAGCCAAATCTAGACTATACATTTGCTAATTTGGCATAATCTACATAGTATGAAAGGATTAATTCTACTGACTTTGATATGACAGAACGAGATGCAAACTCTTTTTCAGCTGACATTGTTTGTAACATATTTTTGTCTAACAGTGTTTGCCATCATCTGGGTTAATCTATACTGCGGCAAGGACGATGTGTGATTGCAGCCACATTGGTGTACCAATGCTAGCTCTAATTTATCTGTCCTGGGTAAAAAAGAGAGTGAAAAAGTGACACAATAGGCTGCAGAGCCACTGTTTCTCCACATGAAAGTGTTCCAGTTTGGCAAGGGTACTCATGCTACTGTATCACCACCTAACCAATGTGTGGACACACCTGGCACCTCAGAGCATTTAAACTGTTAAATGGTGCTGCAATTGTGTAAAGAAATGATAATTTTTAAAGACTTGTTTACATGCTTATCTGATTTGCTCAGAAGGGATTTTATGACCATTGGCATAAACAAGTCTGTGTATAAAGCCAAACTCGGGGAAGTCAAACATCTTTTTTCAAATGCTTAATGTCATACAGATGTTTAAGTGACTTATGAGGCACGAGTCTACCTCTGTAAGATAATTTGAACCTTCTATTTTTTTTTTTTTTCAGAGTATGATGTTTGATCTATTCAGGGGTACTGAGAAACAAATGTACAACAGCTGTGAAAGGACTTTTCTATGAGAGAACCTTGCCTCTGGGTAAGTAAAAGGGATTACTATAGTCTCATGAAGACAAGAAGGGTTCTGAGTGACTTCAATAGGAGAAACACTTTAACAGCAAATGGAACTTTCAGGGGGAGCTTTCCCCAGCATTTAAACTTTGAGGTGGTGACGGCTACTTAAGTACTGCTTACCTTAGTAGTGGATCAATCCAGTTCTCTTTTACATACAGTGAATCGTAGAACTGACTCCATTCATCTTTTATCCATGTGTTCAAATACAAGGCATTGAAGAAGAATCTAAGAAACTAATAATAAGTGATTTTTTAAAAATATGAATACTGAAGTAATGGTGTATATAAGACTACAAAAAGATAGTTGCTTTTACTACAAACACTGCTGAAGAACTTGCCCTGTATTTATAATCATAGGTGGTCAATATTTGTAGGTTCTTCTTAGTTCTGTTAGAGCAGCCCCATGTCTTTCAGCCCTATTTTGTGAAACACTAATAGGTACTAAAATAGTTTTAGTGGCCTAACAAAAATCTAGACTACAACATGAGGATGTGTTGATGCATCTTTAATTTGCTTCAAACATTGTGAAACAAAAGTTTTTATTCAAAATTGAAGTAATTACTACTGCAATACACTGATTTTAGTATAATTATACATTAGAGTTTCAGAGTCTAATATACCCACAGTCAACTCCTGATTATCTATAGCTAGATGATTCGTGGTGCCCAGAAACATCCCAGGCCTGGCACTGCACCTGAATTAACATAAGTTCCTTTCAGCTCCCTGGGAACCGGGCAGGGAGAACTGCTGAGAACTATAGTAACTGCTATACAATATAGTTTCTTCTTTTATTGAAATATAATTAATTGGCATATTCCCATTAAATAGAAGACTGAAATTTGGCACACTTACACATTGTAGGGCTCTACATGCTGGAGAAATAGCAACTAACATTTGAACTTTTGTTTCCCACTGGAGTTCACCAGAAGGTCAAGAGCCTTTCTTTAAAACTTGAACTGCTCAAATGGCCTTTTGAAACAGACTCTTGAAAAATGGCACTCAAATTCAGTGTGTATCATTTACAGCAATATAAATTCCAAACTTGCATCTGAACTTTTTCATTAAAATTCTTGGAAATGAAAGTACCAGCAAGTATCATGCTGAAATAATCCCAATAATAGGAAAAAAAGCACACTAAATAATATTGACATTATGAGACATACTGGAAGGCAGTGTACAGTCACTTGAGAAGCTTCTAATGGAGACTGGAGGTGCTGGAGGACTACCAAGGAGCTTCTTAATTCACATGTGGTGCCAGGCCCAAGGTGGCTCAGAACTTTGTGAATAATTCAGCTATAAACCGTTCAGATTTGACTCAAGGTGTTTGCTGCAGATGTTCAACAGATGTAGAAAGCCTGCTACTTGAAATCTATAGTCTTGATGTGACCATTTCCAAGGAATTAACGTGTAAATTTAGTCTTGTTTTCATCTATTGTGCTTTTGGTAGAGTCAAAAGACTGATCAACAACTGAAGGACTAAATGAATCCCCTTGGATTCCCATTCTTGTCTAGAAACTACTGCTCTTCCCCAAAACTGCAGATGCTGGCATATCAACACACCATCCAAAAGAAGGTGTTTCATCCCTAAAAGCATGACTATAAACTAAGTGTTGAATTGTGAAGAAATTGGTTTTTTGGTGCTTCCAGATTCCGTGGAGTTTGTTAAGTATATGGTAAGGGATGCATTTCATCCCATTGGTCTAGAAACTTCATTCTCCTTATGGAGGATCTTTCTCTATAGCGCATGCATGTTGGATTACATTTTTCACCTAACATAGCAATTTGTACTTATGCAATGTATGTATAAAATGCTAGAAGACTAGACAGAGTTCATACTCTCCAACAGAACTGATGCACTGTATATACACTACTTCTACCAGTTATCGTAACAAAATTTTACATCCAGGTATCCCAGCTGATACCCAGAGAACATGTCCCCTGCCAAAGTACTCTTCTTACCTTATGGAAGGCCCTGACTATACACAAAGTTTATAAAAAATGTGCTTTTAAACCCGTGTAAGCAAGTGTGTATACAGGGGTGGATTGAACATGAGCCGATATACTTAAAATGAGGCAGACCCTGAGGGGTAAAGCTAGTTTCAAATTTCTAGGTATTCAGAGAGCTCACAGAAGAAGCTGATGTAGAAATACTGCAGGTGGTGATTTGTAAATCCTCCAGTTTTCTTTCACTAGCTTTCATCAAGCTGAACTCCTCCCTCTCTCTGTCCTCAGTATTCCTCTTTTATAACCTAGACCATCCTCAATTGGTTGTCTACTGCATTGCCACGTGAAACTAAGCCTCTGAACTGTTTTTTCAGCTCTCCCTGAATGATCTTCTCCATCTAGGTCTTCTAAATATTTGCTGTAACTATCTTTTACAAAGTATTTGCAGCTCAACTACCTCTTCAAGGCAGATGAAACTACAATAAAGACACACAGTTAGTGATTTCTAGCTGTTGTATTTAACAGCTGGCTATTACCCCTTGAGGCCTCCTACTGCAACACCAGTTATGTACTGGTTATTAACATTTCACACTTTATTAAGACAAATGAGTAATTATGTGATTGATAAACGCTATGATGTACTCCTGTGAGGTACAGAGAATGGTAACCGTGTCATCAGATATCAATACTGTGATGTATATTTTAGTACTGTTTTAGTCACAGACCCCAGAGAAATGCTACAATAAGGATATGCCCCACTATGCATCATGCTAGAGAAGGCTTTGAATGCAGCCCTGGAAAGGTTATCCAGGCAATGCAGGGATTGCAAATGGCAATGCAGGATTACCAGACATCACTTCTGACCAGAGCATGCCTGGGCCAAAGTCCACAATCTTGATTTTGATAATCCATATCAGAGATGGCGAATGTCAGCAGAGTAAGACCCATGAAGCCATAGCCCATTTCATTTCTTAACAACAGAAACTTTTGCGTTTTGTGAACTGAATTGCTAGGAAAAATCCCTTATATTTCTGTATTGTCTTTGGCCACATGTGACACAGGTGGCAACACCAATATCAGCAGTCATTGCTTTTATAGCAGCAAAACGCAGCTTGAAGTTCTCACAGATTTCTGTTTGGATGTTACCAGTACCTGTCTCCTTAGAGAAGTCACTGGACAGTCATTTTGGTAACAGCATTATTCTGCTTACTCCTCTGTCTTGACTGTTCCAGGAGTTTCATTACTCACAGAGCATGATAACCAAGATTCTTTTCCCTTCTAGAGGTGGTGGAATTACACCAGAAATTAATTGTACCCATTTTTACTATTTTAATGTACTCTGGCTGTAGTAAGACAAGCGTGTATAATTACAGACTGTTTTGTAATGCATTTTTACAGGTGGGCTGAATTAATACCTTGCTCTTGAGAATTTGAACATGCGCTGCTAATATTCTTAATGTATTTTTACACAGTGGGATTGTATGGATTTCTAAAAAGCAAATAAAAAATGGGAAGTTTCCTCATCTGGTATTATCTTTACATCCATGTAATCATTTGCAGAGCTGAAATCCTTATATTCACAACATAAGCTTTTGACTCTTGAGTTAAGGAAGTAACTGCAAGAAACAGCAGGTTCTGTTTCTTCATATAGATCAGCCACTACCCGACAATGATACTATTTTGGCTGTACACACCCACAGCTATTTGCTGTAGTAGCAAATGCAATCAAGGAGGTTCCTGTCCACTCCTCTCTTCTTCTGCTGATTCTTTCCCTCTTACTGTAGTTTAGTTCTTCAGCTATGCAAGCTCAACCACCTGTAGGATTGTACCTCTCAACTGCAGCAGAGAAATGAAGAGGAAGGCAAGAAGCTCTTAAGAAGGCTTTCCTATGAAGAAATTGTAATGGGCAACTCTATTTCGAGGATCCTGAGGTAAAGGTGTAGAGAAAAGTGTCCTAGCATGGTCTCAGGTCCTTCTGCCATTGTCTGACCCAACTTGGACTTTTTTTGCCCCCATGTCCACCATGAGGCTGATCTTGTCCTACTTCTTACTGATCTTGTCCTACTATTCCTACCTCATCATAATAGCAATTACAATACCCAGTTCTTATATAGTGATTTTCCTTTGCAGATCTCAGAAGTTCTTTATAAAGGACTTCAGTGCTGTTAGAAGCAATCAGAACATGAAACATAACAAAACAGGTTCTTGAATGCTAGAAAGAAAACACTAGTTATTTTCCTTTTTTTAACAAGGCAATTATGAAATTATAAAGCTGTTTACTTCAAATTTTTATTTCAACAGTGTATTTTCTCTAGCATGCAAACCCTTAAATTTTAGAACAAATATTAAAGAATAACATGTATGAATAATAGAACAGAAAAATAGGCTTGAGCTAGCAATGCATAGCTAAGTTCTTAGAAGAAAAATCACACAAGTTACAATTTTTTTTTTTCCTATGGTTCTGTAATTATACAACCATAAAGAACTTTTGCATGTATTCTTAATATTACAGAATGAGATCTTATGATTTTCTGTTCAAGCAGATGAACAAGTGTTAGTGAGGTAGCATTATTATTCTGCCTGGATATTCTGCCTAAATGAAAATATTTGAACATGCATCAATCATAGGAAAACACTGTGACTTTTATTTGAATGGATTCCGTCATGCAGTCCTTTAAGAGAAAGGTCTACTCACACAAGTTGATCTTATTCAACTGAATAGTCCATTTAATTTCATGAAGACTACTCATTTGAGTAAGGTTTATCTGCATGATTAAGAAAATCCCATTCAGCCTGTGATGTGCAGAAGAATTTATTTTTTAATTAAAGTAAATCTATTCTAAGTAAATATATATGAATAATTTTTCTGCATCTCAGCTGAACTCAGAGGCAATAGTCATCAGGCAAAATCTACAGGCCAGCATCCTGAAGGAGAATCCCAAATTTCTGACAACTTCTGTTGCTAAGGCTGCAGATCTGCCTTCTGCTGTTTTTGTCTCTGTTGCTGGGGGGACGAAATGCTGCTTCTAAATCTTCTGCTGCAGGTGCATTAATATAATCTAGCATCACTTTGGAGACAAAGAACCTCTTCTAATGCAAGAGAAGAAAACCTAGGCGCCATGGTGATGAGGATTTGATAAGATACTTAAGCAAACAAAGTTACATCTACAGGAAAAAAGCAGCAGGTGCAGACCATTGCATAATGCAGCACTTCCCTATTAGAAGAGAGTTATTCCAGACAAGGAAGGAGAAATTATCTGAAATAGAATATCAGGGCACTGATACTTAAGCCATATAAAGCTAGGTGAATGGAATCAACAAGAGATAACTGGCATGAAGTGGGAAAATTGTGTTGCTAGCTGAACGAGCTCAAGATGCATCCAATCCAGTGGCTTGTGGCTAAGATGTTTACCAAAGAAGGGGCTGGGAGAGCACTGTAGACAGAGTGATTTGTCTGTCTATCAGATTATGATAAGTCTTCCAGCCACTTCTCTGTTCTTTCTAACAGTTAGTGAAATATATCATTTTTGTCTCTGAATGGAATTAATAAATAACGATTCCATAGTAAGCCCACCAAAACGAAGTGAATAGAGTGTTTCTAAAAATGTCATGCAGACAACCTAACCTACTCCCTCCCCACCTATTACAAGGCAACTATACTCATTAAAGAGACACTGGCATCCACATGAACATTCAAAGTAATCAGTATAAGGATAAACCTCAGCCTTTTGAGTATTAATTACTAAAATTTGCCTATCTCTTGAATTCCACATTTGTTACTCAAACGCTGTGTTTGGACTGTGCTTTGAAACATCTGGATGATCAAAGTTTACATATGCTGTGTCATCAGTAATTTAATTTTTAGCCTATTTACCTAAGAAAAGAGGGCTTACGAGAAAGCATTGCCCCTCAGTTTATCCCTCTCCCCCTCTTTACAACATAGCTTTTAAGATAATCAGCACTTTCAACCATTATGAAAGAGAAGCAGATGGAATTTATATTTCTACAAATTTCATGAAAATTAGCAAACAAGTAGTGGAGCAAAACCACTGCAACTGCAGAGAGGAAAAGGCAGGCAGAACTTTGTTGTCATGCTTTCTATTTGGCAGCAATGGTTTGGTCAATTGCATGTATGTTGTAACGGGGTAATTGATACATACATAGCTCCAAATGAGCAATTGTTTTTTGGGAAGGAGAAAAAATGATGGAAGGACAATAGGCTTGGTAATCAAAGTGGTAGTGGGTTGTTCAGGTAAAAAAGAACACTAATTAGCAGGAACTGCAAGTTTCAATAGATTCATTGCATATGGAAAAAACTTCTCCTGCCTAAAGTCAAAGAAAGAATGTGAGCAGAGCCAAAAGTGAGTATGCAAGTTAGAGGGACAACTGTAAATCACATGAACTGTAAATCTTGTGATTATTCTGCCTTCTCAGATTATATAAAATACATCTTAACTTGATCTTTGACTGAATATGAGATAGTCGCTGCGTAAGTATAGAAATTGAAGATTTTTGTGATAACAAAATAGTAATTTAATTTCTGAATTTAAACAGAAAATAACACTAATTTCTCAATTTAAATTATCCTGAAAGTTGAGAAAAGTAATCTGATTAATCAAACACAATTAAGAGATCATTAATTATTTTTTAAAAAATGTTTTGTACTTTCATTACCTTTTGCATTTTTGCAGTGTCCAGAGATTTCACAATTCTGCTGAAGTGCTGCAGACCGAGCTCTTCTAGTTGAAAAGTAGCCAGATAACAAATAACTATCAAAAGATACATACATTTAAAATGCAGCAGGAAAGTCTAATAAGCCTATATCCTATACTCAGCATAGTCTGGGATTTAGACTGTTACTTTAATTTTAAATAGCCTTCAATATCGTTTATCTAACTGGGCAATATAATGCTTGACAATGACAAATTGTAATACAAAGTTATAATATGTTAACCCTATGTTCATTATTAGCATTGTGACTTTATGCTATGGTTCATATAAATTAGTTATCTCTTTCGTGAGTCAGATCCAAGTTAGTGCAAATCTACACAATTTTATGGAAATTCTAACAATCGAGGATCTGGCCACTTACACAAAAAATGTAAAACAACTGTAGCTCTCTGAAGTAATTCATAGAGGTCCTTTTGATACCTGCAAATATCTGTTTGCAAAACAGAGAGATCTACCACAGCAGCATTTGGAATCCTGTAAGGCCAAAGGTAAGATCTTGCCACAATTTCAGTCATTTCATTATGCCAACATCACCACTAAAATAAGCAGCTCTGTCAACCCCTAATTGCTTGTTCCCATCCCCTCCTTTTACTTCTGGTGTTTCTTCTCTTGGGCAGGTGCAGTCACCCACACAGCCAAGTTAAAACAGATTGTGAATTTTAACCTGAAGCACTTTCTTGATCGGTTCACTAGATGGCTGCTAAACACAAGTTCTAACTCAAGAGAAGATACGACATAGGGGTGAGAATGAGTGGCCAGTGATGAGAAAAAGGGCGGCCTTATACAACAAATATCTGCATATCTGATTCTTGCACCCCCTCTGGCAAGTATGCGGTTCGATACAGGAAGAGGCACTGTCAGTGCTGTGAGATTTTTGCAGACCTGTAAAGTTCATGAACTCCTGTATTAACTTTCATTTGACCATATTCACTTTGATCAATCAGGCTTCACTTGCACTGCAGTATTTTAGCTGCCACCAAACAGTAATGATAAAATCAGTAAATTCTGACCAATGCGCTGCAGCCAACTCAGTGTATCGTTAGGCTTCAGCCTTGTGCTTTAGCATAACGACATATTTAAGCAGTCTTAGTAGAATATACATTTATCTCCTACAAGCTTTATTAAATTCAAATCTGCTCACACATAGCAACAGCCTTTATAAGCAGCTCTGATCATTTAAGTGTCAATGCAGCTTGGCAAAGGGAATCACAAGCAGCTTAAAAAAATGTAAGCCAATGACCTTAGACTCCCAACTTGTTGATAAAGGAAAATTTTCCGGGCCTACCCTCTGCCTATGATTAATGGAGGCTTTTGAGTGGACCAGTCCTGACAATCCAATTATAGCAACACTCAGCTTAAAGGTATAATTTATGTGCCCCAGACACTGAAAAACATGGCTTTGGAGAAATGGAGACAATGAAGCATTACCATTTAGAATAAACTCAATATACTATTAATTTCATCCTTGATAGTTTAGGTTCCCTTTTGTTTGTTATTTGATTTAGATTTCTATACCTTTCCAGAGTGTGACAGAAGCAACCAGAATTGCCATAAAAATTTAATAGCTTTTAAAACTTAAAATGTAGATATACTTATATTAGATATGTTTTTTGTATTTTTCAACCACTTTGAATTAAATTGACTGGACTTTTCAAAGTACCCACAAAGCTTCAGAACATATCTGACTTAAAGAACCAATGCCAGTGCAATTTGTGATTCCAACTTATTTAGGGACTTAATAAATCAACCTCAGTATATGTGTATTAAATGCATAGCATAAAAATATTTTTTAAATTACTTTTTAATGTACTTCTCAGTGCCTGAAATAACTTTGGGAGTAGTAACTACTCTGATTAACTAGCTCACACTATCAGATATAGTTGTATTGTAACTGATTCTAACCAAGTAACTAATAAAAGGAAAATAAATGACCTCACTCATGGAGACAGACAGAAGTCTGTTTATGTCATTGTGATGGTCAGTAACGAAGAAACCCATGCATGGGTAGAAACAATCATGTCTTCATACTGTGAGACATGCTGTGTTCCTCAGCATACAGAGCTTTGTTATACAATTTCATATCTGAATGGCAAAGGTGCTAGGTTGCATAGAAGAGAATAAAGGGAAATCACTGAAGAACATTTTTTAAAGTGACGGTTAAACTTCCAGGATACTTCTTCCAGTCACCGATGCTATTTTCCATCTGCATGTTACTTAATCTGCAGGCATATTCTGCAGAATTTTCTTAAGTTAAAATTCCAGTTAACACCTGTGAGAGTCCAGACTAAATAACAATTTCAGGATTTAGGCTTTACATCGTAAGGCCATTGGAAAAGGTCCTGTATTTCATACTGCACTGGGCACAATGACAATGCTTCAAATGTAATATGATAATAACACTTAACGTTAGTAAAATAATATTTTTTAAAATTTTATGGTAAACATATTTGGTGTTTCAAAGAAAACTTACCTATATAGAGATTACGCTCAGAAATCAGGCAGTATCTCCCATCCCGAACAAAAAAGGCATTGACTACTACATCCAATAAGGATTTATATTCTATGCATCCAGCTAGTGTATCCAACACAAATTTTTCTTCTGTCACATTAAAAGTCTATAGAGATACAAAATTAATAATGATTAATGTATTCTGGAAAGAAAATATTAGTTGTGTACAAAAAGAAGTACAATCATTTTGAAGTAATTGGAAAACATGAATAATGAACAGCAGTGCCTTTGGTAGGGCTGACGTGCCTCTAATACTATCAAATATGGGCAGTCCTAACAAATTAGTGGCCCTTGTTAAGTAAAATGTAACCTTCCCCAATGTTAAACTTTCAGTTTATCTGCTGACATATGCATTTGGTGAAAAGGCCTTGATATGAGAATGTCAACAGTTCATGCAAAGAAAATGTGAAGTCTCTGAGCAATGAGCAATGATTAACTTAGTCAACAGTATGAGAAAGTTTCAGTAAGAGTTTGCTTTTCCCGTAGGAAACCTGTTCTTTGTAGGTGAAGTCTGTGCTACTTGGGGAGACTAAATCGAGGGGAGAAGCTGGACAGGGATTATGGAAAAGACTCTTAACTGCTACTGTAACCTAATATTGGAGAAGATGACTGTTTTAAACTAAACCTGTGAGTGCCAGGATTCTTGTTAATGCAGACTGTGTGTTTCTTATCCAGCTGTGCTCTCGGTCACTCGCAATGTTCATGCAATACCATAAGAGAACAGAAAAAGGAGGGTCAGATGCCCACTGCATGCCATTTGGATCCTACCTCATAATTCCTTTAAAAAGTCTGAATGCTCCTGAACTTTACAGAGAGTTTCACTCATAATAAATTACCTATGGAATATCTGTTATTACATGAGAGAAACTTCTAGTGTGAACCACCTTTAAAACATTGCAATAAAATCTGAGGCCCAGAACAGTTTGTTATTACATAAACTGAGAAAGGACAGCCACACTATGACAAAATGACAAACAAAAATGATTCTTTGACTTAAGGAGGTTAGCCAAGAAGCCAAGAAAAAAGCTAAGTGGATCTTCTGAAAACATGTAGTCCACATCTGATACATGATCTCTCCCACAGCTCTGAGATGTGGGAACAATTGAACTGCAATAATATATCAGATCAGAGGTTCACCTTGCCTAGTAGGCTATCTGCTAGCATCTTGGTCGCTTTATTTCCCTAATGTGATTCATTTCTAGTTTAAAAGTATTATTAGAGGCTGCTGGAAGGAACTATGTGAGTCTTCTGATGCATGACACTATATAGGGCTTTGAGCAAATACAAGGCAAAACTTCAAAATTACAGTTCTAATTTTTAAATGTAAAAAATGATGCAGAAGCGTTCCAAGTGTATTTTCTCAGGGTGTCATTCAGAATAAGCATAATTCTTTTTTTACTTACTCCTGCTCAAAAGCCAGGTTTCATTTCTTCCAATTTGTGCATCATCACTAGAAAAAAATAGTGCCTCCATATAATTGCCTCCATATACATATATATTTATCTATGCGCATACACACACACACGTGCAGGCAAAATGACACCTACATACATCCTTGTAATTTCTTTACTGCCATTGGGATTACACTAATACATCTGACTACCTCTCTAGCAGAACTGTAATAGACAATATTACTAATCATGCACGTACAGAAACAGAATCAAGCTCAGTTTGTGTTTTTTAGGTCCTTAAGGCTAATAATAGTTAAAATGATAGAAAAGCTTTATTTCATTTAGATATGACTCTGAATATATTCTGTGACCCAGATATGTTGGGTAAGGAGAAACAGAGTGTAACCAAACTAATCATTACATGGAGACATGGAAGCTTCACAAAGTCTGCTGGGCAGCACTAGAGTCTGAGTGCGAATAAGCAGGATATCACCTACATTCTTAATCAGGGCTCTAGAGAAAGAAGAACCAACAGGTTGTGGTTGAGATGGGAGAAAGATAAAGGGGAATGCCTTTGGGAAAATGGAGCCAACTAGTGTGAGGTGGCAAAGGAGGAGCACAGAGAAAGGAGTGAAAAGGAAGGTAAGGGAAAACAGGAGATACAGAAGGGCTTAGATGGAGGATGGACACAAATGGAAGAGCAGAGGAAAGAGACTGAACATATCTGAAAATATGCAAAAAAATTAATTTGCTGGGAAGCATGGACTCCATCTTGCTAAGCACTGAGAATTCTTGTGAGGCACAGAGTCCATTCCAAATATACCTTTTCTGGATGAAGATTTATGGAAGCTCTTTCATAAAACTGACAAAGAAAATCCAGAAGTCTAACCCCCCCCGAAATGTTCAAATATATATCCCATATTTGATACGAGATATCTGAGAATTCACCACAAAAGGCAAAAGCAAACCTAAATACCTGAATGGCAAAGTGAGAAAGGATGACATAGTTCCAGTAAATGTAGGATTGTGATATTTTGAATCTAAAACAATTGGTCCCCTTGAACAAATGCTGTTGTTCATGAACAGGTCAATCTGCAGGCAACAGTAGCTCTGATGATAAACAGAAAGTCCATAGTAAAACTGGACAAGCCCATTAGAAACAAGCCCAACAAAACCTCACAACTCTCTCTGCTAGAAAACTAGAATATACATTGTTTCCAAGATCTTTATTTGATTAGAATCTTCGCATTCACCTTCTGAGTACTTTGCTATATCACACATGTATAAAGTGCTACAACAAACCAGTGCTTTTCAAATGTACTTTGGAGAGATGATCAAAAGTAGACAAACAGGTAACAACAAGATGACACCAGTGCCCAAATCGTATCTCCTATACAGTTCAGACTACAGCATAAAAATGCAATTGCATATTTACATTTATTCTACTTCTTTTACTGTTCTGAGTTAACAAGTCAGTCAGAAGTTAGTTGTTAGGACAAATGCAGAAATAAGTGCTTACTCTTGCTTACTCCTTGAGCAAGAAAGTACATAACCACTACATGGCCTCGAGCTAAGCAACAAGGTGACAGGAGGTGCAGCCTGGGGACAACTGTGCCCCAGAACATCAGTACTGGTTGGTAATTCTGTGGACCACAGGCCAAAAAGTCTTGTCATGAAATATTATCAACTGAATCTGCTTTCAATTACGAATGGTACTAAGTGTTCTGTTTCTATATATAAAAATTGAGAATAGTTAAGCAGCCTGCAGGTGTGTCATCTAAGGAACTGATCTCATCAGAACTCATAATAAACTAAACAAGACTGGGCAGGATCAGTACTTGGACAAGAAATCTCAAAGGTGAGCCAGTTGTTGGTTAAGCCCTGCTGATAATCTAGTGAATCAAAATCCGAGCCAATGCTTTGAAACAGTTAGGATACTCCCTGCATAGAAAGTGCATTGTGTCCTCAAAAAATTTCATCAAGGATATTTACAGTTTATCTGTATATCTGAAATCATAATTGCTTTGGGAAAGTAGCATGTTGGGTAGGTGTCACTTCTAGCACTAAATCCTAAGTGCATTCTTTCTGTGTGGTTTTATGTTGCACTTCATGTCAGTGGGATGTATTTCAGAAGTGGGTCAAATGATCCTGAAACAGTACAATAAGATGACAGATTGTACATTTATAGCACCTTTTGTATGAGGTTCTCAAAACACTTTACTAACATTAATTGTGTTTAATGAGATTCCTTTTGGCTAATACTATTTTGCAAATGTGGGAACTACGGTATGGAGCAGATAAGAGATTTGCCCCAGGCAACACACTAAGTCATTGGCGGCAACAAGAAAAGAATTAATAAACGCTAATTTGTGAGCCTTTGTTCTGTCCATCAGACCATCTTCTCACCTTTTCAAGTATACTTTACCCCATATATTTCTCTGAAAAACTAGCAGTTAGCTATGTTTGCAAGTATGTTGTATGAGTCCTTCAGGGTGAGGAAGGCCAGATAATTTACAGGTGAAAGTAACACATTCAGCTATCATCTTCTGTTGCACCGAATATTGAAGTTTATCAGAAGACAAAATAGATCTTGAACAATATGCCTATTCTATGCTCAGGAAACAACATCTCTACCTCTAATGTTACAGCTTATTGGGTTTTGTTTTGTTGTGTAAAGCATAGTAAGTTTACGGTAGATGAATACTGGATGATCCTATATTTTTAATGTTTGGAAGCCTATATATTACTGTGTTGACCAATGGCTGCACTGGATATAAGTAAAATACAGTTATATGTGTTCACAATGTCATTCCCATACAAATATCTGGAAGTGTTCTCTCTGTGGTGTTGAATTTCAGCTTTTTCTGATTCCCAAGTGTTTAAGTTGTAAAAGAATGATCCTGTCTGAAATTATCCTGAATGATCCTGTGAAAAAGATGTGACTCATGTCTGAATATGTGCTGATTGGCATTATCTCCCCCTTCTGAGAAATCCTTGATGCCCTTAGCTTGCTTCCATGGACGTATTTTCCTTGCTCCCTGACACTTAGCTGCACCTGGGAAACAGTCAAGTTTCTTCAAGGGGAGAAGAGACTGTGTAAGAAAGCTTAAGTATAGGACTTTGTACACAAACAACTTTCCACATGAGTTAGTGCAAGAAATAGCATGAATTAAATGGAGAAGTATCTGCAAAAAGCAAGCTTTGCCGCCATGGGTGTATGGTAATAAGGATGGTTACAATGAGATCTGTTTAAGGGCCAGAGAGATCAGAAAAGCATGGGTAAGGAGAGAAAGAAAAGGTCTCCTTTCTGGAGAGAAGGAAGGAAAGGAACATCAGCCATGCCCTGTTTGAGACTTCTCAGGATAAGGATTTAGTTTAAGGTGAAACAAACATTTTAGAAAGAAGAAAATATTTGATTAAAAGATAAAATAGCTTTCACCTCCTGAGAGAACTGAGTAATAGTATGTACTGAACTTGTCTACTTTTAGGCAGAATATGCACATTTTGCAGATGCAGTCTGATTAATTTATAGTGCTTCAGATATCAGTGCTAGCCCTCTCCAAGGGTCTAATCAAAATGCTGTGGAAATGAAAGAAAATATTCCTATTGACTTCACTGGGTTTTGAATTAGTCACCAGAACCCAGTCCTCTTTCCCTCTGAAGTCAGTGAAAATGCTTCCAGTAATTTCAATGGGGGAAAAAAACCTTGGGATCTTAGGATATAAGCAGGAGAATGTCCTGCTTCTACTATTTACAGTCTATGTTGCAGTCAGAAGCTAGTATTTTCGTCTTCATGTGATAATGCTGACCATCTTGAAGAGGTACAGTTAACGTTATTTTCCATTGTACTTAATATTAAATCACATAAGCAGGACATTGCAGAAAAATCAGATTCCATCCTTTCCTTAGAAAGATCCTGATCTGCATTCATGTCAGTAACTAATAATACAAATTAGACTTGTATAATTTAGTAGGATTTTTTTCACCACGTATCAAAACGACCTTGCATTACATTATTTTCATATTTAAAACTAATGACTTTTGACATTTGGGGATTTTACTCACAGTTGAGTGGGCATGTGTGAGACACAGCTGAACCAACACAAATGAGAACTATGAAGGGTTACGCCAAATTACACCATGTTCTTGCGAAATGGAAAGCTCATAAACAGGTTCATCTTGCTATCAACATGAGAGGGATAAAGGAGTAAACCAGTGAATTTGGGGTTGCAGTTCTGATTTTACAGAAGTAAGCTTTTCAGTAGATGGGATTTATAAAGTTCAACATGATGGGTCTGATCCTGCAACTCTAATTGAAGCAAATAATTCCACTGAAAATAAAGTGACTTATTTGCATAGAGAAAGGCACAAACATTGCATGGTAACTTCTGTGTTAAAATCTGTCTCTTGTTATCATAGCAAAAGCTTTATTCTGTCACAAGGAAGAAAAAATGCCTGGGATGCTTCAGTTAGGTACAAAACGTAATCTTTTTTTCAAAATGAACAGATACAGTCCATTTCTATAAATGGCCTGATGAAATGATATCCTTCTGTACAATATACACTGGATGAAGGACCACTCTGGATATGGATCATTTTTGGCAGATTTAATTGAAGAATACTTAATAAAAAGAAGGGGGTTTAGTACACAAGGATGAAGATATTATATGGAGGGCATCAGTCTGATGAAAGGAGTATTAAAAAGCATTTAGGAAGTAAACAAGAAGTAGTCTGGCATTTAAATGAAGAACAATAGGAATAGAGATGTAAATTTGAATGGGAATACTAATAATTTAAAGAACTGAAATAGACTTAAAGAATTATTTTAAGTTAATGTGTTATTCAGGTTAATTCAAATTGAATTCTGTTTTAATAGCAACAAGGTCACAGCATCGAAGCAAAAACATTTATTTGCACTTATTTGTTTTTAGGAGGTCTGAGGGACATAATACGATTCTTCGTGATTGAAGGTGAAGGCTTGTTTGTTGCAACTAGGAATTACCCATCATATTACTAACGAACCTATGTTCTTATTGAAAATATCTGCAGTGAAAAACAAGTCCAATATTGTGTTATAAACATCATAACTTATATACAATAAACATGAAGATCGTAAATAACTGAATTACAAGTCAAAGCGTAGTTTTCTTCCTGGAAGAAAATCAAGTCTGATCATTCACTGAGAACAACAAATAATAGAAATTCTTTTTATGATGTAGAATTCACATGTTGCAGAAATAAAATGTATGGAGTGTAACACAGAATCACTAGACTAATTTTGATCATAACATTCTAATTAAAGGAAACCATGTTATTTATCTCCCACTATTCAAGAATTAAAAGTCCTTACCATATTTCATTTGTATTTCTCTAAAAACAGGAGGCTAATAATCAGTGAGTTTCCCTAACTCCACTTGTATATAGAAGCATGAGCTAGGAGTTGGAAGACAGGAACTGAGACTGGAACATGTCTTTCTCTCTTGCTTCCTGAGTGGCCTTGTAGGGATTATGTTCTCTCTTGACACCTTGGTTTTGAACACTATTAACTACCTGACACTCGGCAATTTATTTATACATTTCCATCACACCAAAAGAAGATTCCATCTTTATACATACAGTGGTTCAGGCAGACCTGAACTACTGTCAAAGTATGGTTTACCTCTGCTCTTTATAATTCACTTTCTATTCCTTTAGTACTAATTTTCTGATTCCCTGTTTGTATCTTGAAATACTGAGTGGTTGCAAAGTGCAATAAGTGAAAAAGAAAAATTAATCCCAATGGTTATTGGATATGTTATCTGCTTGATCTACCTCAATTGCAAAAACACAGGGAAAGATGGGTGCTTTTTCAAAGCAGTACACAGGGGTTAGATGTGCGGCCACCCTTACTGTAAATGGACTGTGTAAAGCTCAATCCCACATACAGCTAGAAAAACGTAACTCTTGATAGCAGTATCTAATGCCATAATTTCTCCATAAATAAAGATGGCCAACTACTTATCTCATTTATGCCAATATATGTACAGAGTAATGCTTCTGACTTTGGGCAGTTACTCTGGAATATACTTGGAAGTAGACTGTACACCCAAATGTTTTCCAAACAGATTTCTATCTCAAAGCTTGAGACAAGATTTCCTACAATGAGGGAATGTGTTCAGATGGGAACACTGATATTTAAACGAAATTATAAAGATGCATTAAGAAATAAAAATAATAAGAATAATCAAGAAGTTGCTTCTGCTCCTGTTGAAGTTCACCCTCCCATGCTATTCAAGAGGAACAAGAAGGGGGTGGCTCACGTGGTCTGATACAAGGAACTAATATTTGATAGAAAGTTGTCAAATATTCAGGTTTTTAACTAGCTATTTGGAAATAGTAAGTAGCTGCAAATGCGGGGAAACAGCTAGGGATGTACTTTCAAAGTGGCACACAGGGGTCAAGCAGTGCCTTACAAATTTGGCCTTTTGGTTTTCTTATGAAAATCCACGGACATTTTGCCAAGTGAAAAATATCCATTTGCATGTGTTTTGTGTGAATTTATACCATAGCAGTAAGCTTCCCTGAAGATTCTGTGTGCCCTTACCACGCCCAGCCGAGGGCAAGCAGAGCTCTCGCTATGATACAGGATGAGACTGGGACAAGCCATGCTGGGTCAGTCTGGGAGCTCAAACTGATAGAAGAAAGTATGTCTCGCCTATCTTCTCTGTGACATCTGCCTCTTGTGGGCTTCAGTTTGAAGAGAGAGAGATATTTCTGATTCGATTTAGGTATAGTAGAGACTGGGACTGAATGTGCAAGAACTTTGAAGTGAGCAAAACAAAACCAAAGAGGTGAGCAGGACTTGCTGGACAGTGACAATAGCACTGGAATCAACAACTTGAAGAGATGGAACTGGGTCAGGTTAAATGAAGAGGCCTGGGCAAGTAAATTTGAGGGTGAGTAGAAGAAAGGAGAGGGATAGAAAGATGATAGAGCTTAGAACAGAACCCAATTTATCTTTCTTTTCCACCTACCCAGTATTTGGCTAGCAGACTATTCCAAACCTCTACAGTACAGCCATTTCCTGACCATTGTGAACAGCCAAAGTGTAAAAATTTCTACACAGCCTTTATGAAAGAGCAAAATATACTACTATGATTTCACGCAATCATGTATTTTGCATTTAAATTATTTATCTAACCTTATGTGAAAGTAAAATTAGAGCATCTAGAGATTAAGAACAAAATCTTGAAGAGTTATTACGCAAACCTCTGGATTGTGTCACCTTCGCAGCAGCACAGCAAAACCAACGGAAATGTTGTGTTGGATTTTGAGTAGAATATTCAACAAAGACCGATTCTATACTTAGTAAAAGATCTAATATGGAAATCTACCAGTTACTTTTTGCTATCATTTGTAAAGCAAGTTATTCACAGTGGCTGGTATATTTTCACCCTACGGCTTCGACCCTTTGGATTTTATGCCTCTTTCTTATTTTATATATTCATATTGTAAAGTCCTTCATTTTAACATATTCACTTGCCCACTTTCATTTCTTTTCCTGTGCCTCCCTTCGCCAGACATTTTTACTGCTTTAATTTGCAAGGATTCCCACAAAAATGGTCTTATGCCCCTGGTAGATGGTTGACAGGGATATTTTGATCAAGACAGATTGTGCCTTCCAGACTCACTCCCTTAGGACTAAATCCAACTCCCTTTCATAACATATTCACATTTATCATGTACACAAATAAGAAACCTAAACTACAATCTAAAATGCTGGCCTCTCTCTGTGACATTTCCTTGTTGTTGTTGTCAACTTAATTTCAACAATGCTAACACAAAACTTCAGTGCTCTCATGCCAATTCTTTCCTCAATTATTGGTACTATTGCCACCCTGCCTGTCAGTCAAGCCCATAACTTCAGAGGTCATTTTTCATGTAGACTACTCTCCAGGATAGCATAACCAGTCTATGTGCACATCTTCACTCTTTTTGAACAGTAGGTTTCAAGTAGTATTCACCTATCACTTCATAGCTAAAAATATAAGGTAGTGTCTCAGCATTTTCTATTTTGTTGTAATAAGCATCTCTTTCCTGGGTTTAACTAATCCAGTCTTTCTCTAGCAAATCAACTACCTGGAATGCTATCGTTAAGATCGTTCTGCTAGTCCATTGTTTTGACCCACTTACTCCACCTAGCATCTCACAGTTGATTCTAGCACATAAAACAAAAGCTGCTTGTCTTTGCTATCAAGATGCTTCACAACTCAGTTCCATTCTACCTGTTATCTCTTATTCTCTACTGATGTCATCCCCCATTTCTGATCAGCCAAGGATGCCCATCTCCTCGTTTCATTTATTAGATTTCCAAACAAGTGATTTTTTTTACTTTCGATCAGCTCCTACAAGCATTTATATTGCTCTTCGAAACCTACTTCATTCTGACAGACATTTTTGCTCTGCAAAATGTCCTTTGCTATCTGCTCCTTGCAGTTCAGGTGAGAATGTGTGGCTGTCAGAGGTACTTATCTCCAGGATCTTGCACTTGACAATACTGGCATCCATAGTGGCTCCCACAGCCTGGCAGAGACACTACTGGGGTGCTGAACTCCCTTGAACATATTCTGGAATGACCTGTGCGTGCTGTCTTTTTATTTTGAGGGAAATAATCTAGCCCAAAATTGTTGGTTTCACCAGGAACAACCACAAACTGCTGGACAATAGGCTAACAAGCATATGTTATGTAGGTCATCAACAGGTTATCAAAGAACTAAACAAGACACCTCCGGTACCATATTAGAAGGACATAAAGACTATAAAACATCCAAATACAATGAAGATATATAATATGAATGAAACATACAGTGTTGATAATGACTGGAATCAGACTGTACTTTTAAGGGATGGAAAACTAATTAACCAATTAGAAAAGTCTAACAGAATAGAAGATAGTAACTTGTAGAAAAGTCAAGTCTGATACACTGCATACCTAAGTAAGTTAATAAATATTAAGAGACCTGTGTCTTGCAATTATTTAGATTTGTGCTCTTGGAATCTGACCCTCCTGATTTTTGTCTGGTCAGTAGTATACAACACTAGGTTTGCTGTTTGTCATGCTGCTAGCATGAGACATACAGGCTTGAATCTAGTCTGTGATTTAAAGTGATGGCGTTAATCAGGATACAAACTGGAGGAAATTTCTGTATGGGTCAGTTAATATTGGCTAATTGGTAAGTGGCCAAGCCTGGAAATCATGTATACAAAAATGCTACAATATTTTTAGGATCATATGCCTATTATGAAATAGAAAAGAAAGAAGTGAAGTGAATTTTCCATGATGAATTATAATCACCCATTTGGCACTGAAACAAAGCTGAATTTTATATAAACAGAGATCTTACTTTTTACTTCCTTGGATAAATTCACAGCAAAAATATTATGTAATAAGTGAACTGAAACTATCCCAGAGAAAGATTTCTGCCTTATCTTTGGCATCAGCTATCTTCCCTGTTCTTCCCCTTTTGAAAGGGTTTATTATGAAACTTAAGATTCATGTTTCTCTAATGGAGTTACTGCTTATTTTGTCTTTGTATCACCTTTCCTGGGCTGAGAAGAACAATGGTCTGAATATTAATTTTTTACAAGTATTTATTTTGGCAGCAGTGGCAGCTGAATTTACCTGCTCTCTGCCCAGTGAAAAATGATTATTTTGAAACTGCATCAGTTCCCTGATGTAATTCAGCATACCAATGCACAAAGAGTTATGCCAGTACTACAAGGCAGGAGGGCAGTGGCAGAAACTAGGAGCCTGAGTGGAAACTGTTTAAGAAAGCAAACACCCAAGAAATGTGTATGGATCCACTGCCTCAGCCTCTGATTTTCATATCGCATCTCCATAGTCCTATATTCTTGTAGTCATTTGTGCTTATGCAAAATCAATGTAAAAGACTAACTAACTGGAATAGTGTTTTAGACCTTATTGTCAGAAATGGAAATGAGCACTTGAGGTACATGGGAGTGTGGAATCAGGGCTCTGACAATGTAGTTTGATAATACATGGCATGCACAGACAATAGCAGTCTAAACAATATTACTGTCTTCCCTTAGTGATTTTCTAAAGCTGATTCAATCCAGTAGCTGCATCACCACAAGTCAGGGTGGCACTGAGGACAGAGAGATGGGCAGAGGTGACAGACTATGGTCAGGAAAGGATGGGAGCTGCTTCAGCCAGTATAGCTACATATTGGCAAATCTAATACTTGCAGTATTAGATTAAAATCAGGTAGTTGATTTACTGTCACGTGCCTTTTATCCCACCGTCCTGATGGTCACTTATGTCCTCCAAGCAAGAATACCTGATCCTGTGAGTCAGCTTCTGAACTGCATTTGTGTATACAAAATGGGTGCTGCTGACAGAAACTTCCATTGGGAAGGCGGAAAGGAGGTAGGAAACTACAAAACAGCTTAGTCAGGAATGGAAGAGAAGCTTTTCCTATCATTGTCAGATCCATTTTAGGAAGTTGTTGCTTTCCCTGTCTTTTGTTGCTACCCCAAGCAGTTATTCAACACCTCTGATCTTTACTTCCTTGTTTTCTGGTGATAACCATAAGAAATTTGGACTTTTGTCATAAATGAAAAATGTCACTGTAAGAAAAAACTATGAAAGTTACAACAACATGTTAGAAAACATATCTTTATGTTTAAAATCAGCTAGTAAAACATGGTAAGCTATGTAAGATGAACTGAAACTTAATATACCTGCAACATCTTAGCTGATTCATTCAAGAAATCCTCCACGCTCTGATTTTCAGGGTTAAATTTGTTAAGCTGTTGGACTATTATTGCAATATGTTTTCCATGGCTGACCATCTTCACCATGGAGAATCCTATAAATACAGTAAATCATTAATTTTTCATGCCGCCTTCAGTTGTAGCATAATGTATGTTGATAGGATCATAGAGAAGATATACTGCAGTAATGTAGAACAGAACGTTTAGGTCAAGCTTTCAAAATCACAGTTAGTCAGAACAGCTAACAGGAGAAATGAGAATACAGTACAAATATCAATAAAATACAAGACATAATTACATATTTCTTATTCTGCAAATGTCTCAAAAGATCCTTAGGATGATACCTGAAATGGTTCCTGTACCAGGTTACTTGATGAAATGTAATTAAAGATAATACTAGAGAAAAGCATGAATTTTTGCATGTGTGCTATCCAGGTCCTATTTCATACATTGCTCTTCTCAGCAAGATGCAACTGAAAGCAAAATTTGAGTCTTAAATCTTATCACATGTTGCTATTAACAGCCTATTTTTCCAAAACAATAAAAGAATAGGAACAGAGAGGAATTATAAGGAAGCAATGAGACAGTGTTGGTCAGCAAGCTGGGCAGCAATCGCAACACATCAGTAGTCTAGGCACCATCAAGGTTTCTGAAGGCACAGCAGTTGGATACCTTTTATGCTTGATGCTTTGTTTGTGAAATGACTGGATTACATCTATCGCGAATGATGTCTTACTCATATGCATGAGAGTTTGCAGAACTGGATACCTAGATTTTAATGTTCACATGACAAGAACTATAATTAATTTGCTTATACACATGCACATGTTGTTGTGTATGAAAGACAAATGACAGCAACGATCAGGGCTGAAAGTCATTAATCTGGTTTAGCAATGGGAAAAAATGAGCACAGAAGTAATTTTCCATGGTGAGAATAAAAATATATTTTTGAAAATCATTCTTGTATTTTATATATCATCATATTCTGATGTTAGAAAAGAATGCTTCTTCAAGATGATTCATTCCCACTGTGGTAAAGATAATTAATTTCTTGTTTTAAAAGGATATCATAACATTTCCAGATACAGTGTTTTTGTACCCTGCCTTTCAGCACTATCATACTCAATAATAAATGCCTAAACAGCACTTTTAATTACTAATCTCAAACCACTGAAAAAAAGAGTTTGTCGGTGATTATGCTCAATATAGGCATTTAGTTACCTGGTATGATCAAGACAAAATGTCCAATTAAAAAAAAAAGTCCGGCAAAACAGGGTTGGATCATGACAAGGGATGGCAAATAAAAAAAGAGGTGCTACTGTGTCTCTTTGTCACAGGAAGAATCACCGTTTCTCCACTCCTCTGAGAAACATGAGCTGTTTCTCTGTACCTGCCAAGGTTCTTACACTGACAAGGGATTTTGGATAAGGAAGAGAGAAATACCTCTGTATTCATTCAGGCTGAATCATAATTCAGGCTCCAACAGCTCTCCCAGTGACAAATATCTTTTCTTCTGGCATAGTAGAAATGAGTTTGAGCTCTCATGCTCTGTACATGCTGATATTCACCCCTCCCCTCCAAATAACAACCATTAAACCCAAAAGCTGGAATACGAAAACTAAGACATATAGTAACGCCTTGAGAACTCTGGACATACAGGGGTTCTTAATAGAAAGAACTTCGCTTGTGATTGCATTTAAAAAACTGCTATTATTATCATCAGTGTTTTAAAACTTACACATCAGGAATAAAATGCTTTGTCTTATGACATGCACCCTTATTTACATTTAGGAGAATATTCTAATTGCTATGTATAAAAATTATATAAACTTTTCCTATGTACAAAATGGTAGAAATTTTCTTCCATTATCAGATGTAAAATTTCAGTTAAAGGAGGTAAGAACCTGACTTAGCCTTATTTTACAATGGAGCTTGGAGATATTTTAAAAGCAGTTACATAGGATAAGACTGGCCACAATTGTAGGGACTGGTTTCAGTGACCCAAAAGATTCCTTCAGGTTTTACATTTGCTCTTACGTTCCTGGCCTAGAAAGACTGCGATTGCATTTCCTCCGATGAAACCCATCCTTGTTAAAGAGAAGCCTGAACTAAGCCTCCCTGCAAAATTCAGTCAGATCAAGTAGCTACTGCTCAAAATGGAATAGGTGTTTCTCTCAGCTGTGTGCTAGAAAAAGAGCCACCAAAGACAATTGTCCCAGTGGTTACATCCTGCCATTCTCATTTACTCTGGATTTTTCCACATCGCTGTCACCTGAGCATAGCAGAGGGCAGTTCTGGGCACAGGTCCTGTTTTCAGCAGATTCTTCCCTTAGGCACAAAACATCGGATGGAAAACATTCACGCTGAGCAGCCATAGCCTGGATCTTATGTTCATTTTTAATTTGCATGTATTTCAATGTTTTGCATACCTACTACAAGTGTTTTACTTGACACAGTATTTTTTTACCTAATATCTTGTGGAACTTTACAGTTAAATATTCATTGTACAAAACCTTCTGCAAGTAAGTTGTATTAGATTTACCAGATAGGCAAGCCAAAGGACACCAAGGCTGGCTACTTGCCCGAAATCACACCAGTTAATGAAAACTCTGGGAGCAAAGCCCAGCAATCCCGTCCACAGCATGACGTAGGCCCCCTTGATCTTTTCTGTTGTGTTTATGAACACGTAACAAACGAGTGAGGTAGTTATAAGCCTGCCCAGGGCACCTGACACTTTCACACATCAAGCATTTTACCCGTTTTGGTTTTCGGAGGCGTCACATGCGGCCACAGCTACCTTGCTGCCAACGGACGCCCACCCACAGCGGGCCGACGCACATGCGGCCGCAGGGGTGCGACACCCCGGGCCCCAGGGCGGGCGCCGCCGCCAGAGGTAAACGCCCTCGGGCGGCCCCTCAGCCCGGCGCTGCCCGGTCCCGTACCCGGCT
>NW_008795948.1:2800930-2835098 GCF_000699145.1 Aptenodytes forsteri
TGCAGGTAGCCTGAACCCGGGGAGAGGCGGTTCAGCTGCTCCTGTTCTGCTGTTAGTGCTATCTGCGTGCACCTGAGAACTTTTTAAGTTAAAAAAATTGTTGAATGGCGCTCTGTAGGTGTATATTTTCTGCACTTTTCTTCTCGCCTTGAAATTCTTGGAAGGAATCCAAGAATCACAGCTTGCTTTGTAATGAAATTATCATCTTCTGGCACGAGTTAAATGACAACTGTCTGGAGAGTGATCTGGTCTCACGTGTGATGTTCAGATCGTATATGAAGGGCATTACTGGTTTTGAACATCTACAGCATCCTTTTTTGTCCCGGCATTGCAGCAGTCAGGATAGTTAATTCACTTGAGTTATTGAATTGAAGTATTTGATTTAATTTTTGTCCGTGTCTGTCACTACCACCCATTTTTTCTTATGTTTTAATTTCAGTATAGTGTTAAGCCTCATTTTTGTAAACGTACTGTGCACACAGTCCTTTTGCCTGAATTTCAGCCAGTATGCTGGGGTTAAAAAAAAAAAAAGTCGAGGTGATACTGCAAAACAAAAGTTCAGATTGTGCTGGCTTTATGGCTTTTTTTATGTAGTCATAACCCTGGTGAGTACTGTTGAAGAACACATACTTGTCTGATGTTGCTGCTAATAACTAAAAGGAGAATAATTTAGAGATTAAGTAACTGAAAATACAGTAACAAATTACAGGTAGCTTTCAATAAACTTTGTTATTTGTTTATGTTTTATACCAAGGAACAACTAAGAGAAAAACAGTTCATAAACAGAAAGAAATATTGGTAATCTTAAATGTTGAAGAAATCATTGCAACTATAGCTTTTGTCACTATTTTTTATCAAAATAATTAGATTTCACATTAATTTTCTTTCTAATGGAGATCTTATCTCTTTATGGTAAAACTTACTCATTAATACACTGTTCCTTTGTTGTATGCTGTATGTTCAGCATCCAAGGTCTGTATCAAACAGTGTATGCTTATATTTCTGTGGGACTTTTCTGTGCTAAAGGAACTTTCCAAGCCTGTCGCATGACACTGGGCCTCATAAATCAGTAACATGTATTGCTGTTAGTTTAAAGGCAGCACTGTGTCCTTTTTGTTGTGTATTTATACATTCTTTGTGAATAGTTTTTGTTAGTTTCTGTAGCTTACTGCATTATTTTTGTACTTGTATTCAAAATGGGCTGCTGGCGAATTGTAATAGCGTGTGTTCCTTCAGAAACAAGCATTTTTTCTGATGTGCCTATTGAATTGGTATGGATAATATAATTAAATACACAGAAGTTTGAATAGCACTTTTTTGGTAGAAAGTAAGATGGAGGAGTTCACCTTTAGGGACTGTAACCTTCCTGGTTATACTACTTGCTTTCCTATTTCGTCAAGGAATCCTTAGGATTCCTTCCCATAAGGTTAGTGGGTTCCACAGTCTATTTTGAAATGGTTTTGAATATAATGTATTTTAAAGATGACTTTTTCGGATATTTATTCTGGTGGGGGCTGTCGCCACTGGTGACTTACATTGATTAGTTATAATCCTCCATTAGTTACTACTGATGCCAAGTACATTTTATCAGTTACATTTTGCTACTACCAATGATGGGGCATGTTGCTTCTGAAGTATTCTAGATTCTGCTATCATATAATAGGACTTCTGCATGGCAGCAGATTTTGATGGTACTGGGCATTTGGGCTATGGCTTTGATTGCCATTCGGAGATACTTTTGAAGGCGGGGGGGATGACATCAGAGTGCAGCAAATTCACAGTACAGCTTGTTCAGAAACCTGAATATATGGCTTAGCTTAATCCCAGGGGAACTATTTTGTAATTCTTCCTAAAAAAAACCCAACCCAAAAAGTGTAAATTAATTCAGCTTAATCTTTGTAAATGGGGGAGATGAGGCAATGGAATAGGACAGATATTGCTTAACAAGATGGAATTATAAAACTATCAGGGTAAAATCATCAAGTTACTGTAAGATGCAGGGACCTGCATCTAGGCAGAAATATTTACTTAGTAACTGCTGCATCTCTGTTTGAACATACCAAGGATGGGAGAGAAAATGTGGGTGTAGGAAGTGGAAAGTCTTGACTAATGTCGTGAGCATGTCACGAGAACAGCACGACTTTCCTAGATCCTTGTGCAGTCAGTGCTCTTCCTGTCCAGCCCTGTTTTTCAGGTATGCTGATACACCAGATTTTAATAACCCAGATCAAATGTCGATGGTGGAGGTAACCAGAGAATGAAATAAATAGCAGTGAAGTGATCTGTATAGCTGGTAGGAGGCAGACTTTTAACTGATATATAAGAGACAGAGCAGAGATGAGATTTTGTTTCCGGCCTCCTGTGCCACATGGATTGTTATTTATTTTTTTAAATGTTGTCTGAGAGATGTGTTTTCCTTTTGGGGACTGCAGGTTCAATGTGTTAAGTTTTTGGAGGCGGGTTGGTGTTTGCTTTTGAACCAGGAGAAAACGCAGAGGAGTGACTTGAAGCAATAGTGTTTTGGAACTGCAGCACACAGGTGGAACAATAGTTACTCTGTTTGACCTGGTCGGGACACTGTAGGCTTCCCAGGCACTGCCACCTTTCTGAGACAAAGGATGATTCCTTTTAAATCAAAATATTTGTCTGTATGCACAGATACAATAGAAATATTTCCTGTCACTTCAGGGAATTTCTTATCTTGTACCTTCTGCTGCTGGAGCATTCCACAGGTGTCAGGCCAGAACCTGCTCCCAGGCAGATCTGAGCATCCAGCAAAAATACAGAACTGGACTGGTTTTGCAGAGTTTTGAAATGCTTTTGATAGCCAAAGTATTCAGAATAACTTCTGTGAATGTTGCTGCTTTAATCTAGAGCCTAGCTTGAAAAAAGCATGGGTAACTAACTCACCAGGGTAGCTGTTTTGAATTGAGCTCAAGTTTATTGATATTTTGAAAGAACTGTTTAGTGTTTGACAGGGGAAAAAAGAAAATATGCCTCTAACCACAACTTCAAGATGTTTTTAATCTGTTTAGCATAATAGACTGAAACATCTTCAGTGTATGTTTATTTTTCATATTTTTATTTTTTTAAAAGATTGCTTATTTTGTGTTTACATCTATGAATCTGAATAAATTTTTACCTGGGGATTATGTTTTTTCATGAGACCTTACCTTCTTTTTTTGATACTTGTTTCAGTTGTGCATTCACTAACCTAATTTTTTGCTCCTAGTTTCTTTTACGTAGTAAAAGAATGCAAACTTCTTGTGGTAAATGTTGAAGAATTTCTTATGTTCCTATAATTCAGACAAAATTCATCATCATTGGTAGTAAAGATACTGCTTTGTGAATGCTTTGTCTCAGTTAAGTGATGCTCACAAGGCTTGCATAAGCCTGGAGGTTTTATATGGTTTTTTTAACACCCCTCTCCTCTAAGATTGACCAAGGTATAGCTGTGTCTTTAGTGTCTGGTTTTAATAAAAAGCAGCTAGTGTCTGTTTTAAATAAAAGGCTGCATAACTCCCATGGAGATGTGAAGATAGGTTTACGGAAATGGCCCCAACTTGTAGCTAGGAGTGAGTGCTTACTGACAAGTAGGTACTCAGCAGACCTCTTTCACATGCTTCAGAGGTTATGCATCTGCACCCCTGGAGTGGTTGGAGATGCTGAGAATTGTAGTTGCTATCTTCCTGGGTATTTGTTTTGAAATACTTTTCATTGGTTTATTTCTATAATCTGATCATTACTCTCTGCAGCTGGATAGGCAGATCCATCTTCAAGACGAGGTTCTTGCTTCCTGTTAACATGTTTCTGCAATGGCGTGCTCTGATCAGAAATAACATTTAGGGATAAGTGGAATGGCTGGTGCTTGGAGAAGGCTTGTTTCTGTGTTTGTGCATAGTGCCTTTCTCTAACTTTTTTTAAGGGTCTTCTTACTAAGCTACGTTTTACAAAAGGAAGCCATAGCTAGTAATAATAGCTGCTAATCATAGTTGTTAAAGGACTTTGAAAAAAAGATAGGTATGCAAATTTAAAAAAAGGCTTTAAAACAAGAGATAGTAAATGGGTATCTTGGAAGAAGATTCATGCAAGCGAGAGGAAGAGAGAGCATTCCTGGGGGATCAAGAGCAATCCCCTAAAGTAGAAAAGTGAGAACCAATGGCAAAAAAAAAAAATCAAATGACCTCTAGGAGTTTCTCATTACTTCGCACAAGGAGATGTGTTTAAAAAAAGTCCTAGATGAGTGTTGAACATGAAAAGCTACACATAAGGTAATCTTAGCAGTGTTGTCAGGGTTGCTTAGTGGCAGAGCTGACTCAAAGAACTGAAAGATGGGAAATACAATAGGAAATAGTCAAAAGTGAATTTTTTTTTAAAGGAAGAGAGGAATGTTTGTAGGAATTTTTGTAGGAAAAAAATGGTTGTAAGTAGAAAAAGAGGAAGGGGTCTTTAAAGATTAATAGAAGTTTGAACTTTAGAAGAATGGAAGATAGTAAAAATTACACAGTTGACTGTGCGTAACGTACTGCAAAGAGCGTTTTTAAGGTTGGGTCAGTAGAATGAGATGCAGGAGGAGGGAGGATTATTTTAAGCGGTGTTTTGATGCATGGAAATGATCAGAAATGAAGAAGGATGAAGCTAGTGGAGTAGCCAAGTAACTGTTGAGACTAGTTTTGGGGGAGTAAATGAAAAACGAAGGGTGATTTTACAGAGTGATAGGTAGAAGGCAGTTGGCATCTTATTTTAGCTGATTTCCAAATCTTAAAAGTGAAGGGTTTGCTCTTCGCAGAAGAGAACTAGAGTGAGATCAGTCTTGGGAAAAATGTCTTAGAGAAAACTACTTGAATAAAGAGTGAAACAAGAGGTAAATGCTATTTGTAGCATAAAACTTCTTTTTACTGGTGCCAATACAGTAATCAAAGCCTTAGGGCACAGCATTTTGTGAACAAAACTTGTTATTTAATGCAATATTTATATTAACATCTAATGACTTTCAGAGGCAGAAGAATGAGAAGTTTTTCTTACTTGGGGAAACAGCAGTTACTGGGTTTTTGGAAATCTTCACTATTTTCATGATCAGCTCTTTGATGTCAACTATCTGCTTAATTATTCTTGTTGCTACTGTGTCTGATCAGAGGCTGCAGCTATTGAACCACGTTAATCAGTGTTATTGATAACAATTCTGAGGAAGGCAACTTATAAATCAGCATACGTATTCAGTTTTAGAGTTTTGCGTACTGAATTGTTTCATTTTAGAAGCACCATCTAGTGGTTTGAACACAAGTGTGGAAACTAGTAATTCTTCGCTGTTTTATTCTAGTTCTGCAGCTGACTGAAGATAATTACCTGCAGTCATATTGTTTCTGAGCCTTGATTTTCACTTGTATCTGAAAAAGGGAAGCAGGTAACTATTGCAGTTGTCTATTAAGATAATTGCTTGGCTGGTCTTAATTACTCTGATGTGAGAGAAATACATACACCTTGCAAAATTATTTTTGATGCGGATTACTGTGAGCAGAGTCGTAATATATCAGATCAAAGGTCCATCTAGCCTGGTGTGATGTCTGGTGGTTATCTCTTTCTCAGTGTCCTGTAACAGATGCCTAGGGAAAAAAGATGAGATTAATAGAAACTGATATTTCCTCTGGGCTTTCTTTTAAACTTATGGTAGTCTGCAGCATAGGAGATAGCTGAGCTGCAGATTATACCCTTATAATTCAATAGCTCATGAACATTTTTCCTTAAAATGTCTAATCAGTTTTCAGTTCATTTATACTTATGGTCTCCATAATGACTACTGACTTCTCAGTGCTTAAAGCTGAGTGTTATTCTAGTGAGGTAAGCATTTTCTTTATAAACTTTCTCAAGCAGCCATTGGTGTGACCTAATGTGTCCCTTGTCCTGCAGACTATCTTCTGCTCTTTCTCTTGGAAACTTGATTTGGATGTTTAGATTCTGTTCCCCTCCTCCCCCCATGTGTACTTATCAGAATTTAGAAAAAATTGCTTTTTAAAGATCACAATGCATTCTTCCTAGGTTATTTAGAAGAATGACAAACCAAAAAAACCCAGAAAAAATACCCTCTGCATTGGACCACAGAAGAATATTTTCTTACTGAACTAACTGAAAAATAAACAGTGCAAATACTTTTGACATGCTTCATTTAACTGCTTTAATAGTTGTGATTACTTTCACGGCAGTTGTGCTGGCAATATTCATTTAAATTCATTCAGTAAAACTATTTTTAAATAATGCTGTTAAAAATAAGTTAATTGAAGGCTGAGTATGTTTGGCTCATGTTTGAAGAATGACCAACCTTCACAGTGCATGTGAAACAGCACGTTTCTCAAGCTTGGTCATTTTACCGGATGATGCTGCTAAATTGGAGTCTGTCTGTCTTGTTCTCAGCTGAGTCTTTGCTTTCATCTTGAAAGTACATAATACTCCAACTCCTTATTGTATCTAAAGTTACAAGCTGGGGATCCTTGATATGATGACTATATACCCCCTGCTTGCATTCAGGAAGTGAACTGCTGTGTTCCATGCTAGCTGAAACTGTTGAATCCTATAAACTCGAGCTATCCCTAAGTCAGCTAAAGAAAGCACTTAACCTATGTCTGATGGATAGCTCAGTGTAATGGAACACGGTTTTGCTTTGAGGCAGTGTCAGCTGCCTGCTGTTTGAAAACAGGTGAGTGATGAAAGTTGTAATGCATTTTATAGAGGTCTAGATTTAGGCTATAGGAAAGAGTGAGTTTTGGGGGAGATCGAATGTTTGGACAGCTTAAAGATACAGCCTTCCTATCTCAGTATACCTTGCTGCTGTAACTGGAAGGTCTTGCTTTTATGTATTGATTTGGTGATGTGGCTCTGACTTACTACATCCTGTCTGTGTATTTCTGTTCTACCCTGCAGGCTGTAGGGTTTTCCTCCTTGTCTCCCCAGTACTTAGGGACTTTTTTGCATTACTTCCTCAGGCCTCTAGCCTGGAAATTCTTCTAGATCTTTCTGATCCCATCGATGGTGGTTCTTACTCTGATTCCTCTATGTTCACCATCCTCTCCTCCCTGTAGTATTAATGCTTTTGATCCTGTTCAGGAGTAAGATACCCTGAAAAGCTGATCAACAGGAACTGAGTTATGAAAGGAAACAGGATTCTGCAGTAAGGCTATGGAAGTGTGTAACAATCTACAGCACGGACCTCTCAGTTGACCTCTGAGAGCATCATGGAGGGACTGCCTCTACTTTGCTCTGTCTCTGTAGGCCATAAGCTCATTTTTCTTTCCTTTTGCAGGGCCTTTCTCCATACTTGATAGCCATTCAGAATGAATAACGTAAGAGTGAGCATCATGTCAGTTCCACGTACACCATGCTGGGTGAATGAATTAAAGAAAAAGAAATGGGGGAAAAGGACACTGAAGGGAGACAGGCGAAGAAGATAGGGTGGAAGAAAATGGTTGGCATAAAAATGTAAGAAAAATAGTTTGAGGGAGGAAAAAGGGAGGATTACTCTCGTACTCTTTCAAAATGCCTGCTCTTTACTTTCAAATGGGACACAGGTTAATTTAAATTGGGGTGACGTTTATGCTGGAATGTGTTAATTCCTGCCATCGACTGGCACTTTGATCTCTGAGAATTATAGGTGGTTGAAGCTAAACTAACCGGATGCTCAGGGTGTTCTGCATTTCTGCTTTGCATTCTTCTAATTCTCACCTTCCTTTGTAATCCTTTTAATGTAGGAAATGTTTCCTGACATTCTGAAGTTCATCAGATGTTCAAAAACCCAGTTTATTGAGGTTATTGTTTCCTCCCATTAAGGGAGCTGGGCATGAAAGGGGTCTTGCATGTTTGTCTAAAAATGGCTTTTGGATGTTTGTCATCTGGGAATCTTTTAGGAATGGTATAGGCTCTCCTATCAGTGGCTTTTTCTCTAATTCTGCTTCTGTAAGCACCAATCTCCTGGCAGAAATTTCACCTTGCTGTCTTAGTCCAGTTGCTGGAGTTTGTGTGTTCTTACCGTGGAAATGAGAACATATCAGCATGCTTCCTATAAAACCCTCCAAATCCTCTCAAAACACTGTCTGTTTTTACTTTACTTTCAAGATTCATATATATAGAGTGCCTGCACTGCTGAATGTGTTTTTTAATGTTTTTTAAAGTATTTTTTTATAGAGCTGGACCAGTATACCTGATCTAGTCAACAGCCTTACAAAAATACCTTGATGCAATTGAAATGATGTCATTTTATGGTGCAAGATGGATGGAAGCCCTTGTAGAATAAGGAAGAGTTAATACAATGTAAGGAGTAGCAAAAAATGTAAAGGGCTGTCAAACAAATCTCATCTTGAACTCACGATTTATTTTGATTTGTATTTTAAGGAAACTTGCAGGTCCTCACTGAGGCATAAGAGATGAAGTGAAGATGGTAACTAAGTTTTTCTGTGTCCCTTGATGATGACTGGTGCATGTTCATCCTTGAACATGGTAGCTGCATGGTTACATGAGTGTAGATCCTATAAGGACATGTGGTGCTATGGGTGAAACATACTGTGTTCTTGTAAGTGTATGTATAGGCACCATTGAGTGGTTGTAAAGAGGTATTAGAAAGTTTTGTGTTAATTTTTCTGCAAGTCTGTTTCTATTTGGTATGTATGCTTCTGGTGGCAAGTTTGGCCAGATCTGGAGGTCTGTTTTGAAGGCTATAGGTAGCAGTGGGTTCTTTCAAGGAATGAGTTTCCTGTGCACCTCGTAGCTATCTTAGAATTTTTGTATAAAACTGAGCATAAGAATGTTATGTCATGATCCGCAGCAAATAATTGGAAGAGGGCAGGTTATTTGATGTGCCTTATGTTAAAAAGTGCATATTGTTTATTGACAGGTGTTCACTGGTCCAATTGTTAATTTGGCTAATATTTTCTTTGTATTGAATTTATTGTGCATTTTCTTCAGAACTGATGTGTTCATGTCGGAGACTCTGGTTTCAGGTATCATGGGGGTGTTTTGGAGGTATTTTATGGAAGGGCATTGATTGTAGTTTTACTGTATTTTGATAATTTTTTTGCTAATTGCTTTGTCTAAGCAGTTGATTGAGTATATTTGAGGAAGATAAATTATATCCAGAGCAAATGTCCTCAGCTTTCAGTAAGACTGGTTTTTGATTTTTTGGGTTCTTGTTTGTGGGGTATTTTTTAATTGTTCGGGTTTTGTGGTGGTGTGTTGTTTTTCTTTTTCTTTTTTTTTTTTTTAGACTATATTATACCTCTCTGTGTCCAAAAGCTTTGTTCACTGTTTCTGATGACTTCTGTTTCCCTAACAAATTCCCCCTAGAAATTTTTTTTGGGGGGGTTGTACATATTTGCAGAGTTGCTCCAAATTTTTTTGCCCTCTTGATTTCAGTCAGGATACTTGACAAATACTATACCTGATAGTAGTGGTGACAGTAGGAAGATGGGTACTGAAGTAGAAAAGTGGTAAGTTTTTTTTTTTCTCCATTTCTCTCACTAGAAGAGGCAAGGAAGCAAGGCTTGTTAGGGGGCATTTATCTTTATTTCAGAGCATATATTCCCTTGACACTTTAATTTTTTTGTCCAGTTATTTTTAAAGGTATATTTTCTCAATCGGCCACAGTATTTCCTTTGACAATTAGTTTCTTTAAGAAAGCCTTAGCCTTAGGTTGTATCTTTTTCAGTTGATTTCTTCTTTTCCTATTGAACTTTGAGAGTTAGTTTGGCACTTCCTTAGTAGACAGTGCTGTGTATAGTTGATAACAAGAAACCAATAAGTTTAATATTAAAATAATTCATACCTCTGCATTTTAAAGTATTTTTAGATATGGAACGGGGATGCAACTTTTCAAAAATGAATGCATCTTTAAAAAGCCATGACGTGTTTTTCAGTATAAAAATTAAAAGAATTTTTTACTCTGCATTAGAAATGTTCTGTTAATTTCTCCATGTAATATGTGCATATCAATCAATAAATACATATATATATATGCATACTACCTGAAAGGAGATTGTAGCGAGGTGGGTGTCGGTCTCTTTTCCCAAGTAACTAGTGATAGGACGAGAGGAAATGGCCTCAAGTTGCGCCAGGGGAGGTTTAGATTGGACATGAGGAAAAATTTATTCACCGAAAGGGTTGTCAAGCACTGGAACAGGCTGCCCAGGGAAGTGGTTGAGTCCCCATCCCTGGAGGTATTTAAAAGACGTGTAGATGTGGTGCTTAGGGACATGGTTTAGTGGTGGACTTGGCAGTGTTAGGTTAACAGTTGGACTCGATGATCTTAGAGGTCTTTTCCCACCTAAACGATTCTATGATATATACGTGCACACACACACATATATATAATCTACTGTTCTGATGTTAACAAATAAATGTAGGTGAATTGAAGGTGCCTAGCTGCTTTTGTTTCCTACATGAAACAGAGGTAGTCCATTGTTTAAATTCAGCTGACTTGATTGGTGCTTAATAAGCTTTTAGATTAGTTTAGAAAAAACGTGTATCTGATAGATATTAACTCATGCTTTTTGATAAAAGATAAACCATGTAAGACTGTCATAAACAATACTTCATGAGTGCTTCTGAAGAGTTAATAGGTGACAACCTTTCTCCTGGAAACACTAGTTTTAATGTAGGAAAGCTAAGCACAATTTTTGCTTAAGCCCAGAGTCATTTGTTATCAGTCAGGTCAAGCAATGAAATGCTGTGAGGTTGGTTCCAGCTCTTTTTATAATTGTTTCTTTCTCTGTCTATATATATCAGCGTGTGCCTGCTTGTTGCGTGTGGTCCGAAACTTGTGTATCTGTGCATCTTTCATGTACAAATAGTCATTCTTCCTGGCTTTCAAATGGGGGACTGAGGCACGAAGGTGAGATGAGGTTATTCAGTGCCCGTAAGTGTAAGCCAATAGCCAAACTAGCCAGAAAAGCTTAATTTGGGGGGTTTCTTAACCATTGTATTCCTCATTTCCACTTCTCCCTGTCCACTATTTTATATGAAATCTTTTTCCTTTTCGGTTACGCTGCAATAACATTTTACAGCTGAAACAGTGGACCAGATTGTATGTACTTTGCTATTCAGAGATTGCAGTGCAACTTACTGTTGCCATATGTTAAGATTCACTGTCCAACTCTTGCTTACAAATGAGAACATATGGGAGATAGGTAATGGTGATTTTCAACTGTTAGTCATGTTTAAACCAATGCCTCACTAACCATGCCTCAAGTCAGTTCTGTCTGTCTTTCTCATCTCCCCCTTGTGGTAAAATCACTGGTGTATGTTGACATGCAAAGCTTCTGAGGGGGGAAGAAAGGATTCCTTCTACTGAAATGCTTCTGTAATTTGGAGGGTGGGGTGTGTCTTCCAAGTCAATAGCTGTCCATAAGTCCTAAGTGCAAAGTACAGAAAATCCATTTCATTGAGGTGGGATATTTTGCTTACAGATATTACGTTTTGTTTGGTTTGTGTAAAAGAGTTTTAATAATAAAATGTGATAAATGTTGAGTAATAAAACAGAAATTAGAAGTGTCTCTTAAATGCTGGCATCTGCGATGTACATAGGTTTTACAGTGTTGGATAAAAGTTTTATCAGTAGTGACTAAACTTAACCTTTCAACCTGTTCGCTGCAAACTCTTCTGATAGAGTATGGGTCTGTTTTATAGTTACTCCATGTCACAACTCTGGTTACTTAACTCTGTTACTATATCCTGTTTATGACTCCCTTCTTTTACTGCTTATTAGGCAACTTCTCTATTATAATGACCTAAATCTTCTGTAAAGTACTGTAAGATATGGTCAAATGTATTAGTGCAGTAGCGATCCCTTCAGAGCAAAAGGACATGTATTCACTTTTCTCCAGTGTTCGCAACATACAACTCAGATCAAGAATCTTTGTGCTCTCCCTTTGTGAATTTCAACCAATTTTAACTGTTAACCAAGACAGTGCAGGAGGTGCACAAGCGCTGCTAGTGCGCTGCTGGTGCTTCAACTCATGGCCATGCACTCGTCTTAACTCCCTGCTGTTAGTATTGGAAATTGTGTGGCTGTGTTTTGCATTGGATCAGCTTTCTAACACAGGTGGAAACTTACTTGCTTTGTTTATATTATTTTGCAGAGTTAGTTGTCAGCTTAATTGGGGAGAGGGGCAGCACAAACTCCTCTTTTGGTGGCAGCATGGTCTTTATATTACCTTGTACCAACTATGGAGTTGCATCTTCAGTGTCTTCAGTGCTTGGGTCTTATATTGTATTCATAATATAAATACTGGTAAAATGAAACCCTAATCCAAATTACACCTATTCTATTGCTCTGTCTTTTGTATGAAAGATGTTAATTCCTGTAATGCAGAGAGCAGTCTGAAACCCAGGTTAAGTCACGTGGGACTAAGAGTTGGACTTCTGATTCAATTCTTTACTATAAAACAGGCTCACCCAAAGTTACTTTTAGGTGACATTAAGGTGCAGACCTTGTAGAAAATGTTAATGCAAGTAATCTTGCAGTGACAAAGGCACAGATAGCATTTGCTGGAAGGAAAACTCTGCAGAAGTAGTGAGGCAAGACAGTGGGCTATGTAAAGGACAGGGTTTTCATTCTTGAACTAAATGCTTTGAGCTAGCTGTTCTTTCCAAAAAGAATTGTGAAGGTATTTGGTTATTGCTCTATTGTGTGTTTGGCCTATCTGTTCTTTTTCAAGTTCAATATATGAATTGTCAAACCTAGAACTTGCTAATTTGGGGCTTGGAGCCAGTAAAGTGAGGGATCAGCTAATTACACTATTTCAACATTTTAAAGAAATTAATTTCAAAGCCTTTAAAAGCCTTTCCTCTATTTAATTCTGAGCTAGCTGATGAAAACATATTTAAATGGCAGTATTGTTAGATAATGTAACATTTTTCACTGTGTGCTTACTGGAATGAGATTGAAAAAAAACTGTAAGAAAGGGGAGAAGTACAAATTCTTGTTAATTTTAGCCCAAAGAAGGGTTTTTTATTTGCATTTGCTTACTTGAAAGCTAGCAAATGAAATTTCTGCAGTGCTAAATACAAAAGTAAGATCTGGGATACCCAAGTAGAGGTGCTCTTATTTTGTGGATTCCCACCTTCCAAGAGTAAAGCACTATCGGCACAAGTCACTGCATTCTGCACTGAGAGTGCTTTATAGTGGTGTTGAGTGGTCATGAAAAGAGAAAAGCTTTGCTACTTTTGAGGAGCTACTCTTAAAGCAGCAGAAGTTTCTTCTAGGGAGGCTATTTGCTAAAGCAACTTAGGAGCAATATGGTTGATGATATTACAGTATATGTTTCCATATCTATGTGCATGCTTTCCATTAGATCCACGTGGGGCAATTAGGTATTTCATAAAGGCAATGTTATGGAGAAGTGCTGCCTTCCTAGATGTTATTCCTACTCAGAACACCTTCTGTTGGGGGGGGGGATTTTTACAATTTGTATCACCTTTCTCTCTGGATAAAACAAGGTGTTAGGGGAAGTCTAATCTTAACCTGCCTTCAAAATTTTTTCCAAATTCTAATTACTTCTCAGCAAATCACTCATTGATTTTTCAGGAATGTGGGGATTGAATAGAAACTGTCTATAAGCAGTGTTGGAGCACCCTCTGCAGCCTCATAGTATTTAAATGAGCTTTGTACATTTCTGGTGATAGATTAGTGGTATGAATATCCAAAAAGGAAAATTAAGTATCCAGGTGCTTTATACTGCTCTACAGGCCCATCAAAGTACAATGGTAGATCCTTAGGGAAAATAATTAATTAGCCGTATAAAAAGCATATTGTAGACCTTTTGTGTCTATTACCCTACTGTACCTCTCCTGAAAAGAAAACTCTCAGCAGTTGCTGTAGGTTCACTGCAGTTCAGGCTGAAAAGTAAAGAATAGCATGTCCAATGGGAATTGTGTGAGAATTAGTTCTGTATGATAGGCAAATTATAATGCTATTTAATAAACTGGGGAGAAAAGCTTAAGTAGTATTCCCCTGTTGAACTGCCAGTTTACTGCCTTCTGATCACAAGTTTCCAAGATTTGGTAACCTATGAGTCATTTTGAGAGCTCCATGTTCAGCAAGAGACTAATCACTGGTGTCATGCTGGGACATTGGTTCAGGTCAGGTTGGGAAAGCGTGTGGCCAAGTCTATTTCCAATGCTATGGGCTTTTTGCAAACATCTGGGTTTCTTCTAACTGCTGTTGAACAGCCTGACCTTCCTTAATTTGAGCCACACTAGGTTGCAGAATTACGTGTTTCAAGACTGCACAACTAAGCCATGAACAACTTGTGATTTGTTTTCATAGGTGAATGCTGTTCTTAACATATGACAGTAATTCAATTTTTTTTCTATAATGTCTTATTAAATCAATGACACTGTGTATATACCAGGAGCATGTCAAGCCTTCTTTGTGTTTCTTCAATATCTTTAAATGATTTGTTCAGAATATTGCAATGATAACTAATGACAACTAATGAAGCACAAGGGAATTTTCTCTGCTGTGTCTGTGTAGAATTGCCTGGCTTTGGGTGATGCTATTATATCATAGCTTTCTGTACATCATAGATGGATTTGCAGCTGTGCAAAAAATCACAGAATTGTAGAAAGGATGAGGTTGGAAGGGACCTGTGGAGACTGTCTAGTCCATCGTGGTTTCTCAGGACCATGTCTAGTCAGGTTTTGAATGCCTCCAAGGATGGAGACTCCACAGCCTCTCTGGGCAACCTGTGCCAGTGCTCAGTCACCCCCACAGTAAAAAAAGTGTTTCCTGATGTTCAGAGGGAACCTCCTGTGTTTCAATTTGTATCCACTACCTCTTCTGCTCTCACTGGATATCACTAAGACAAGTCTGTCTCAGTCTTCTTTCCACCTTCCCATCAGATATTTATACACATTGATAAGATCCACTCTGAGCCTTCTCTTCTCCAGGCTGAACAGTCCCAGCTCTGTCTGTCCTAGTGTGACAAATGTTCCAAGGTGTGAATCTTTGGCCCTTTGTTGGAGACTCTCCAGTATGTTAATGCCTGCCTTGTACTGGGAAGTCCAGAACTGGACCCAGCACTCCAGATGTCTCACCAGTGCTGATTAGAAAGGAAGAAGGATCACCTCCCTTGACCCACTGGCAACTCTCTATCTAATGCAGCCCAGGATGCTGTTGGCCTTCTCTGGTACAAGGGCTCATTGCCGGCCTACTCTTCAGATTTGGCAAAAATGTTTTTGACCATCTCTTTGGACAATCTATTGCTCTTCATAATTAGTTTCTTTCCAGCTCTCAATGCCAATCACTTTTTTCCTGCAAATTAATCTACTTTCTTATTCTCTTAATCCCAAAGAGACATGGAAAAGATCTATTTTCTAACTTTTCCATACCGGAATGGCGGTGTTCGTGGTTCTTTGTGTGCTTTTGGGTTTTTTTTCCACTTCCCTGCCCTAAATGAGCTCTCTTTTTTTTTTTAATACTTTTATAGGCTGTGTTTTTTGAAACCACCTATTCTTGTGGGTTTTTTTCTGCTCCTGTAGTTTGAGATGTAGATCTTCTATGTAGATCTTCTATAAAGCTTGATAGGCAGGGCTTCAACTAAGACAGTGAGAGTTGTGGTATGGACTAGAATACACATCTGTGGTAGCTTATATGTGATCTTGTTTTTATTGATGTTATGACACTGACTTACATTCGGTTGAGGATATGTTGTAATTAGCTGATCCCTCTTTGCATTCCTCATTCATTAGAACCTGTTCCTCATCAGTACTTTCCACTCTGCAATTTTGTAGAATATCATCCTATATGGATGTGTCTGTTAAGACAGTGAGCTCAATGTGATGATGCAGTTGACTCAATCTTACAGCGTGCTGTGACCATTTCTCACCTTCTGCCTTGGTCCCACTGCTTCCCCAGCTTTGACCTTGGCATTTGTTGGAGCCCTTGCTGAGCTGACTCAGACTAGAAGAAAACAGTTTGTGGATGCGTAAGGAGACCTGAACTGACCTCTTCCACACTCCTTCTTGCCCCTTGGAAAGCTGCTTTTTTGTTTGTTTTGGGGGTTTTTTGTCCCCCCAGATTTGCTGATTAAATCACTTCAACAATGGAAAGCCAGATGAGCTGTAGTCTCTGCAAGAACTGAATAGTAGCCAGCCAGGTAGGCAGGAATGGGGGAGGAGGATTCAGAGAAATGGGATTACTCTTTTGGCAACAGCAAGTCATTAAAGTTCATTAGTGAAATTGAGTCAGTTTATTCAAATGTAAATTGTTTTACTGCTTTCCAAGGCATTTTTCTTGCCTTAATGCAATTCATGTGTAAGTGGACTATATCCACACTTCATTTTTTAAAGTTGTATAGAACCGGGCCCATGGCAGCACTTGAAACGTGCTCAGATTTTAATGGCAAATAGTGTATACTTTAAAGTTACACAAGAAGTTAAACAGTCTTTATCTCAGGGCAGCTTTATCTAGATTGTGTTCCTTTAGTTTGTTAATAAGAATGTCACATGGGTCAACATGAAGTGTTTTAGTGAGGTAAAGAGGTTCTTCTGTCTTCACTAGAGCAGTCTTGTGATAGAAGAAGGGAATTGAACTGACTTGTCCTTAATGGAGGAAAATGATGTCTGTAGTTTCTTAACTTATTATCCTTTCCAAGCTTACAAATTTATGCTCTGTGTGTCTCCCCCTGTATCTTTCTAAGCTTCTCTGAATCCTTCTTGCTTCCTCGTCTCAGTAAAACAGGGTTTTTTTGACTTCTGTTCTTGGTCCTCCTAGTGTTCTCTACTCTTCCATGAGGTGGTCTTTGGCTTGTTCCTTAAATATTCTAAGGGAAATTTTATTTGGTACTACTGATATGAATAATATTTAGTTTTTAACATTTTATTTGATAGATATGTGTTTATTTCAGTACCAGAAATGCACCTTTTCCAGGACTTGAAGTTTCCGTTGGAGGTAACGTGTTAGTACTCTTCTGTTGTAATATTGGAGAAATGAATATTTCCAAGCCTATGGATTCATGAACTTCTTATAAAGCACAATTTAAAACCTTTGCATTCTTCCATATTGAATGAAATTGCCTCAGGCCAAAAGCAGATGATGATCTGAGAGATACCCTAAATACACATGAAGTAACCAAAGCTATTTAATGAGGCAGCAAAATTAAGGGAAATTTTATTTGGTACTACTGATATGAATAATATTTAGTTTTTAACATTTTATTTGATAGATATGTGTTTATTTCAGTACCAGAAATGCACCTTTTCCAGGACTTGAAGTTTCCGTTGGAGGTAACGTGTTAGTACTCTTCTGTTGTAATATTGGAGAAATGAATATTTCCAAGCCTATGGATTCATGAACTTCTTATAAAGCACAATTTAAAACCTTTGCATTCTTCCATATTGAATGAAATTGCCTCAGGCCAAAAGCAGATGATGATCTGAGAGATACCCTAAATACACATGAAGTAACCGAAGCTATTGAATGAGGCAGCAAAATTAATATATTTTCTTTTTCTTTTCAAAAATGTCAGAAAATAAAAAGGCCAATTTTTTTTTCAGGTCCTTTATTGAGGAAGGACAGGTTTTGACATAACTTTTCATATTCAGTGACTGATACTTGATTATTGGACCACACACCTTGCAAAAGCATTGATTCTGTTTCATTCTAAGTCTTCTTGCTAGGCTTATGTGTGGGTGCATTTTTTTTTCATGAACATGAGGGATCATCAGTTTTGGTGGGGAAAATTCTTCTGGGAAAATAGCTTTTTTACTCAGAAGCTTTGACTCTGGGTACTTTGAATATAGCTGCATTTGCTGATTTAGTTTGTGGTCTGCTTTGGCTTTTAAAATATCTATTTGCAGCATCCTGAAGGGTTTTCTTTTCATGAGAAGTTGCATAGGCTTCAGGCTATTTTTAGAAAAGTTTCTAAAGAGAAAGTTTTCCCTGAAGAGAAAGTTACGGCTTACTTTCCATAATGAAAGTAGCTGAAGTGCAGAGTGAAGCTATTAATTCTTATGAATTACTGCAGTACAGGTTTCCAGAAGGTACCCATAAGTTGATGAAGAAGGAATACAAGAATTCAGCCTTTTTGTAGGTAGTTCCTTTAGAAATGTTTGCATGTGAGGAGAGCCTGGGGCAGGGTTGCTGCTGCGTCTGCCAGTCTTGTGTTTAATGTCTGCATGCTGCTGCCATAGAGCACACCTTGAACAGCCTTGCTTTCTAAAACATAAAGCTTTAGAACAAAACTATATTGACTTTTTCTGTCTTTTCCATTTGCAAACAGTCTGAGAGTACTTGCAATTATGTAGGCTTTACAAGAGTTGCAGGGGGGGCGGAATATTGGTTCCTTTTCCTAAGGGAAGAGGTATTGCAAAGCTATTCAAAGGCTAACTTTAGCCTAGTGAAGTTAGTCTGCTTCCCACGTCAAGGAAGTGAAAGACGCTTCTGTGGGAGACAGTCTGTAGCATCTGTAGTTTTTAGTGTGACTTGCCACCTAGAAGAACTCTCTTCTCCTGTTCTCTGTGCTGACTCCCAAGCAGGGCAAGTCACGTTCCTGCAAGTCTAGCTTCTGTATATACTCCTCTTGGAATTCCTGAAGTGAGCCGAGGAATCTGCTTTCAGTGTTTGGAGTAGTATTTTCTCCATAAGAGGTACTTCTGGGTTTTGCACATAAAATAATTATTTTATTTAAAATTTTAGAGACGTTGGAGAATGGAAATGAATCCTAGCAATCAGTTAAGAGTTTGTATATGGTATATAGGATTCCTCCAGTTTCTGACCTTTCCTAAAGTCATGTTCTTCTGTAAGAAAAAATTCAAATAAGCCTGAAAGACACTAGAGGACATTCACAATACTGATCATGTTATTTTCATCTGTTTTTCTCTTCTAACTTTGTCCTTTTATCTCATGAGAACAGCATCAGCTCCCCTGAATCTTTGTTTTAAAGGTATTACGGCTTCCAAGAATAAAAAGAAAAGATCTGTTAGAAGAGCTTTTTTAGTAAGATTTGCCACAACTTGGTTTGTTTGAGTGCTTTCATACAGCTTTTGTAAATGGAATTTTTGTTTGTGCCAGAATGCTGCTAATGGTGAGGCAACTGCCTCAAGGTGAAACCCAATTACTGTCTCAGAAAATTCACGCTTTTTATGGCTTATTTTTTGTTTGAGGACTGGAAAATATTGCATCTATTTTAAGGTAACTTGTTGGTTTAGTTGGATGGTTGGAAGAAAATAACTTTCCAGGATTGGAATAAACGTAATACTTACAATTTATTTTGGCATTTAATTTTGCAGGTATTAGTAGATATAATTTTGTTGGTCATTTTGTCATGTCTGCAGGGAAAGTTTGAGAAAGGATCATTATCTTTGTTTTCTGTCTCTATGCATTGTTTCTCACCTGAACTACAGAATCACAGAATGGTTGAGGCTGGAAGGGACCTCTGGAGGTCATCTGGTCCAACCCCACTGCTCAAACAGGGCTGTCTAGAACCAGTTGCCCAGGACTGTGTCCAGAGAATGGTTGATGGAAGGGACCTCTGGAGGTCATCTGGTCCAACCCCACTGCTCAAACAGGGCTGTCTAGAACCAGTTGCCCAGGACTGTGTCCAGACAGCTTTTTGAAGTATCTCCAAGGACGGAGACTCCACAGCCTCTCTGGGCAACCTGTGCCAGTGCTCGGTCACACTCACAGTAAAAAAGTTTCCTGATGTTCAGAGGGAGCCTCAGTTTGTACCCGTTGCCTCTGGTCCTGTCACTGGGTGCCACTGGAAAGAGCCTGGCTCCATGCTTTTTGCACCCTCCCTTCAGGTATTCATATACATCGATAAGTCCAGGCTGAACAGTCCCAGGTCTCTCAGCCTTCTCTCGTAGGAGAGATGCTCCAGTCCCTTCATCTTCGTGGCCCTTTGCTGGACCACTGGAGAGCCCGGAACTGGATGCAGTACTCCAGGTGTGGCCTCACCAGTGCTGACTAGAGGGGAAGTATGACCTCACTTGAGTTCTGCTTTGTGTAATGCAGCTCAGGCTACCATTTGCCACCTTTGCTGCAAGGGCACATTGCTGGCTTATGTTCAACTTGTTGTCTGCCAGGACCCCCAGGTCCTTTTCTGTAGATGACAGCACAACCCCCTGGTGTATCAGCCACTCTTTGCAGTTTTGTGTCATCAGCAAACTTGCTGAGGGTACACTCTGTCTCATTATCCAGATCATTAATGAAGATGTTAAACAGGACTGGACCCAGTATTTGCCCCTGGGGTACACCACTAGTTACTGGCCTACAATGAGACTGCGTCACTGGTCATCACCCTCTAGGCCCGGCTGCTCAGCCAAGTTTTCAATCCCCCTCACTGTCTGCTCATCCAGGCTGTACACTGACAGCTTGTTTATGAGGATTTTATGGGAGACAATGTCAAAGGCCTTACTGAAGTCCGGGTAGACAACATCCACTGCTCTCCCCTTGTCAGTCAGGCCAGTCACTTCATTGTAGGAGTTCATCAAGTTGGTCAAGCATGAATTCCCCTTGGTGAATCCATGCTGACTACTCCTGGTGATTTTCTTGGTGTTCGTGTGCCTGGAAATGGTTTCCAGGATTAGCTGCTCCATCATTAAATTAAAAAAGTTTGTGACAGATGCTTCTTAATACCAGGAACTAGCCAAAATAACTTTTTTGAGAAAGATAGTTAGGGTTGTTGGGCCCCATTCAGCATGCTCTTGATTGTCATCTCTCAGAGCTCTCAGCAGAGGAAAGGGATCGTTGTAGTATGGCTTACATTATAGCACAAACTTTGAGTTGATGTGGGTTGAAGTAGTTATTGTTGGGCTTCTCCTGGGGGTTTCTAGTCCTCAATATCTCCATTTCCGTTGCCTGTGCCAGTTTGGCTAAAGATAGTAAGGGTCTACCAATCTACTGCACTTACCTTTTTGATCATCGTCTGTGTAGATGAATGTCACATAAAAGGCACTTTTAGACATGGCCAGCTCCTGCACAGTTTAGGCCTTTTCCTAAAAACGAAGTTACCTGAAGTTGTCTTGATTTCGATATTTTACAGTACTTTGCATTCATGTATTTAACTTTTATACCTTGAGGTAAAGTAACCACCCTGGGAATAACTAAAATTATGCAAAGTGGCTGGATTAGCCCATTGAATCCCCACTGTCTTGCTCTTCTGAACATCAGCATTGTTTGAGTTTAACTGATATTTCTAGCAGCTTTTTCTAAAGAATTGGTAAACTCAAGCAAAAAGTCTTACAAGAATGGGACACAAATCTTGAGCTACAGCTTGAATTAACAGTATGGTAAGGCAGAGCCCTCAATTTGTTTTATGAAAGATGCAGAAGTTTGCCTCTTAGATCTGATTAATCTGATTATAGAGTGCTAATCCCAAATTTGAATACCTATGGGTGTTGCTTCACTTCTGCTTTTCCCTTCAATAAATTTAGGGTAAAATGTTCTGGGTTTTGCTTTAGGTATGTCTTTTATTTACCTTGTTCATGAGTTTAATTTTCTCCTGAACTGCTTTAAAATGGTCAGATTAGCCCTTCTTAATGAATTAAATTTCTTTAGGAATCATGGCCTATTCCTTTCTTCCAACAAGACTAGATTTGCTCTAGTTTAGCACTAGATTAGCAGTAAATTGTGCTAAACAATTGAAAAAAATCCATATTTATTCAGAGTGATATCCTGGTCCTCTTCCAAGTCAAAGGGAACTCTGTCATTCACTTCACTGGAGGTAAAACTTGATACCCAGTTTTTGGAAGGTATTACCTGGGCTAAGACTTTGAGAGATAGGTTTGTTTTTTTTTTTTTTTTCCTGACTGAACTTTCTCCAATGTGACTAGGAAAAGATCAGTAATAGAACATAATGTCTGGAAATGTAGTTACAGTAGTAACTTCTCTTTTCTTGTATTTGGGCATAGGCATGGCTAGTTAATGTTTTCTTTCTTAAACAAAAAAAAAATAAATTGTGTGATCCACCTGCCCTGTGACTGAGCTTTCGGTAGCTTTTCTGTCCCTTATGTGATGTTCCTCACACAGCTCAGGAGATTTAGTGCAGCCAACTGAAGTATTTTGCAATTAGCAATTTCATAGCATCAGCTAGAGTTGCTGTGAGGTGCAGAAACAGATTCTCCAAACTCTGGCAGTGAGATGGAACAGATTCAGTTATTCTCAAAGGTGTTTTCTAATAATTGGCCATGTAAATCCCCTTAGGTAATTAGTCTCCAATATGGTAATTAATTTATAAAATCACTTAGTACACAAAGTGAATGCACATCTTAAGTGGAGGTGACTCTGTGTGTGTTGACAACCAGACATGAAATATCTCTGAACTAGTTCAGCAAGTAGCAACACTTTTAATCAAATATTCTAATTGTTTCCTTACTACCTGTTGTATGTAGTTGTTAGTTGAAAAGCACTGTTGCCCATCACCAGTTGTCTGAACGAATTTCTCTACAAAGAAACTTTCATAACTTATAAAACTAGAACATTTGAATGCCTAACAACAGTTTACTTAAATAACTTGCATATTCTGTTTCTTAATATATAAATTGCAAAAATGCTTTCTAGTTGCAACAAGACAATTTTAACATAGATTTTCATCTATTAGAATTATTGAAAGAAATCTATATACATCCAAACATGTACTTTAATGCAAGGGAACCGGGTAACTTTTGGAAACATAGCTGAAAATATAAGTCTAAACCACTTTTTCCGATCTTATGACTTAGCATTTGAAGTGTAGATTTTAGTAGACTTTAGGAATGTGTTTTAATACATGTATAATACAGCAGGTAGAAACTTGAATGTCACATTAGTATTTTAGCAGCAGAAGTCTGTTACTAGGCAATATAAATCAACATAGAGTTTTAAAACAATAACCTCACTGAAAAATCAGTCAAATGTGTTTGGGGGGTTATTTTTTGTTGTTTTTGTTTTATTTGAAATGTTTCCAGCAACTGGATAAGTGAATCTCTGCATGAAGTTGTTTTTGCATAGAATTAGTACAGGTAGGAAAGTCTGCAGGGAATTATATAGATTTCTTTTGTTGCCTTTGAGGCTTTACCAGATTTGGTTTATTTCTCATTATATGTTTTAATACTATTCATCCCCAGGCATAGAGATGGTTGTGGGTGAGAATTGAATAAGCAGCATAACCTAGCAAATGGTAATCTGTATACTGCATTGCTTAAACAGTGCACAAAAGAATTGGATAAATTAAGGTTCGTAAATGTCTAAACTTACGATGAAACTGATTTCTACTAATCTCTCCTGGAATTCTTCTTTCTCTCTGAAATGTTAAGCTGAGCAGCAGATGGAGATAAAGAGTACTCATAAAGATAAATTGTCTTTTTTCTAGATTTTCTCCTGTCTGTTTAAATAAGCAGCACATATTTTCTTTTATAGCTGGTTAGGATCAAAGACCTGATACATGCACAGTGTTAAAGGCCATCTGTTGACAAGGTCAGTCTATGCAGAATGTATTTTTGTGTGTTACTTTCTCATCCTGCATAATGTTTTTTATAGTGAAATTAAAGAAACCAAAATGTCAACATTCCACTGCCTCAAATCCTTCAGTTGCAATCTCTTTTCTCCATCATTGGTTTCCTTTGGAGAAAGAAATTTGAAGTTTGTTGATAGCTCCTGAGTCTTCCAACCAAGCTCTACAAAGCTTCATTATAGGCCTGACTGGGCCCCCAAACTCAAAAAACTGCTGCCATTACAGGTAGATATGCAAGATCACAAATGACTAAAATTACACCTTATTTTCTGGTGTTTGAGGAACCATGGTATGCCTGGAATTTCCAAGCACACGGACGCTGTGTAACTTGCAGTAAATGTGGTGATAGATGATGGATGCATCAATCTTGCCACATAATGGAAGTGACTTGGTCACAGTGAGGTGTATCATGTGAAGTACATGTAATAAGCAAAAGCTGCTAATACTTGGTTTTGTCCACTGAATGCCAATGTTTTTTTTTGCTGGAAAAACACTTAAGTCTTGTGGTGTTTAGGCAGTTAGCATCTACTGTTGAAATATGCACTGTTTTGTGCTAATCCCTGGATGGGTTTTTGTTGCTGTTGGCACCTACAGGTGGGCAATCGATCTGAAAACTAGCTGGAAATGCTACAAGAGGGTATGGCACCAACAGCTTTTCTGTATAATATGTAACTAACTATCAGAGTTCCCACAAGTTTAAAGTAATGGGTTTAGGGATTGAAAGGATTTGTAGCTGCTTTTTAAAGGTAGAGTGCATTCTTCAACAACAGTCTTAATGCTCTTTTGTTTTCTCTAGCAAAGAGCTAAAGCTAGTGCTGTGGCAGGGTTTAAAACACTACTGAATTTGTCCATGGGACTAGAAACCAGAAATTCTTGAACACTGGTGTTGGGTCTCATAACAGATTTCACTACTTGTTAGTGATTTTGTGTGACTCACGTACTCGTGTATAGGGATGATGATCAAGCACTTTGGGGAAGATAGTTTACTAAAAACCCAAACCAGGTGAGTTGTTTGGACTGTTCTCCTTGATGTGTTCTAAAAGTCTCTGTTGAACAACGTAACCCCAGAAGTAAGATCTGCCTTTCCAAAATACATACTAGTGAATAAGGGGGAATCCTACCTCTGAGTAAAACTGATATGAAAATTTTTCATTGAATGGGTTTCAGTAGGGGGGGAAAAATCAGTTTTATTGAGATATGTGGGCACAAATTTTTTCCTGATGCTTTCTGACTTTGTTCTTTTTGGTATTCTCCATCCTTGCTTAATTAGTAATTAAAGCTTCTACGTGTTGATGGGTGGTGTTGCACAAAACCAATCTTGATATTATTAAATAAGAACCACTGAAAACTTTCACAGCATTATCAAAGCTATTATTCTTCATGGGTTGAATTTCAGCTTATACATATGTTTTGGGGGGATCAAACCCACATGCAATTTATTCAAAGGCATGTATTTTACTTCTGATAGCAAAGAAAATTATTACAATGTTCTCATTCATTGTTCCATTTTCCTCTGGATTTAAGGTCAGATTATCTTTCTGTGCTTTGTGGAGCACATTCAGATGATGATAATTAGTTGCATAATTTAGTAATGGGCTGTATTTTTGGCATAGTATACAGGAACTGTGTATGCCACATGAAACAGCTTGTGGGAATTTGTATTTCAAAGCACCTAATGGAGCTCCTGTTTGAGCCTGTGCTTAGCAGAACAGATTCATATGTGATTGACCAACTTCTAGAATAGTTTTAGATGTTTTTAAGACTTACCAGATCTTTATTTGGGAAATGTCCAAGTTACTATTTTACTTCATGTGCATTTTCTTTCTTGATTTTTAATCTGGAAAGTTGATTTTTATTTTAACTTAGGAAAGTTGATAAGATGATAGATTTAGAAATGATACTGGCAAAAGAATGAGAAATGTGAAAGTTCAGATTTATTTATATTTACTAAGTTATTGTATGCTTTCAAAGGAGGGATTATCCCAATCAAAATGTGGGGAGGAGAGAGGGAGGAGGGAAATAAAGCAATCAAATTCAAAATACTATGGCTATCTGGAAAGTGGAAGCAAGTGGCTATGAGATATTTATTACTTTTTTCCAGTGTACTGAGCAAGTTTCTTCTTAAATCCTTTTTTTTTTATACATGAACAAAATAGAGCTTCATGAGGGATTTATTGTGGTAGTTTGGCTGCCAAGAAACCTATGGTAAATATGCCTGGTTTGAAGATTATTATTACTAATTATGTCTCCTATTATATTAATTTTTTTGGAACATTGAATATTTTTTTAATTAAAGGAAAATGCCATAGATTTTTTTATGCAATTTATTCTTTACTGTTATAGTTAGTAACTCCGTGATGAGACTGCTGTGGCTAAATCATTGACTACATGGTAAAAAGTTATAAGGGGCCAGAGTGCAAAGTGCTTTACAGAATAAGCCATGGGCTGTTTTGGATCTTAAACTTCTATGAACAATTTCAAATATTACATTAAATATGGACTCTAACGTAATTTCACTAAAGAATTTGTAATGTCTTATGTGACAACTGTTTCAGTGTATTGGCATGTCTTCCTGTCTAAAAATAGGCAAACGGCTTTAGTTATCTACACTGTAAAATTTGACTTTGTATAACCATATTTAGTTTTTCAGAAGGGATGAAATCTTTTGTAAATGTGAAATGCGATAATTCACTGACAAGAAATTTAAGTTTGAATCCTATACTATTTGAAATAACTGTTTAATACAGTGTCTGAAGCTGTAGATAGGAGTTCAGTATGAAAATTCGAACTTACCTTTTCTTGCCCATCTTATGCTCTTCTGGCATACTTCATAAAAACTTAATTGTATTGCAGTTGCCTTGCAGTGATACTTCCAGTATGGAAGTGATAGGAGAACAAATACTGTCTTTGATCAGGAAAAGACCAAATCCTCATGTGGTATAAGGAGATACTGATCTGTAACAGGGTCTGCTTTTTTTCTTTAAATCTTAAATATGCCTTTTAAGCTGTTTATGGATGAACAGAAACTGGGCAGTGTTTCAAAACTGGAAAGGATAAGATTTAAAGTGATCATGAGAGAAATAGTTCTCTTGGTTATTTACAAAACATGTTCAAATATAAACCTGACTGCTGTCATGCTTGGTTTGTGGCTCAAAGGTGTGCTTTGTAAATTGTTTTAGATGAAGCTTTTAAAATGGACTAAATAGGAAAATTGTCATCATAACTAATACAGTTACTTTTGTGTAAATCATTTTAATGTTATCTTGCTCTTTTTTTAATGTTGCTCATGCATAGTTTCTTGTATTTATAGTGTAGCAATGATTTAAAAAAAAAAAAGGGTGTAACTACTGTAAGGAGTTAGAGCTTTTGTCTCGCTGACCATGGCAGAATATAGTTGGTAACTATTTAAAATCTGTTCATAGTTGCAAAGAAAGCTTCAGTGTGGAGTTTGTCTCATTTGACACTAGAGAATTGTATCCTGAAAGTAAGTCAGGAAACTAAACTTGATTTCGCTCTGAGAGCAGCAGAAGCACTGCTCACATGGTGAGGTGCACTGGCGCGCTGCGCAGCCTTCTCTTGGAGGGTTGTCCGTGCTCAGGGTGAATGAGTTCACAAAACTGAATCAGCGAATGGTTCTTCAAAGGAATGCTATTTGCAAAAGATTACTTGAAATAACTGTAGAGAACCTACATTCTTTATGGAAGGCATTAGTCCTAACTTTCTGCTGTCATCAGTAACACACTGCAAACCAGTACATAATGTGACTGAATGATTAAACCCAAGCCTTGCAGGAAGATACAATCATTCATTTCCAATAACTGTTACCTACCATTTTCACGTTGTGAAGAGAATCTTTTGCTTTGTTCAGCAGTAGCATAAAGGCTTTAAATAATTTTTTAGTTTGGAAATAAGTTTTGATGATATGGTAATGTTTTCTTGCAAAGGTCTTGAACCTTCCAAATTTTTCTGCTACTGCATGTTCTGTGCTCTGTGTTTGACAAATTTGACAGACTTGCTCTGCAAGAGAAACTTTGGAATCAGCAGAACAGAAATAGACCTGTTATGTGCCTGTTGGAAGCTAATGTATGTAACGAGTTTGCAAGGGTAGCCTAAAAGAATCCTGCCATTCTGAGTTTTCTGTGCGGAGATCACGTCATGGACCAAGGAATAGCATGAGATTGGTATATTTTTTTCTTTACAGATAGTCTAGGTAACTAATAAATACTTTATTTCTAGTTTTTATCCTTAAAAATGTCGTTACTGAATTAACTTTGGTAAACTTTTTTCTTGTTTATTAAAGCACGTGGAATGCATCAGCTGAGATTATGTGAAATTTCTGTGATTTCTGAAGTACACCAAAGCATAAAACAAAATAACTGTAGTGCTACCTGCAACTTATTGAATCTATTATTTGAAGTTTTTAGGCATGTTAGTTTATTCAGCTCTGTACTTCAAATGTCAGGATAATAAGGCACCTCAGTGTGGCCTTCATTTGATTGGTTTTGGTCAGCTCTATTAGAATTTAACTTCTTAAAAATGTGTGATACGTTTCAAATGTATGAAGGGAAGGGCATGACATCTCACTGAAATTACATTATCTTTACTTAAAAATGGAGTAGAACTGTCAGGGATAAACTGATTTTGAAACCAATGTGAGTTGGCTTATTAAGGCTGAGAGCGCCAAGGAAACCATGTTATCCTTAGGCAAGCTGTAGTTTTGATATGTTAATACCGAATCAAGTAGTCTAGGAGATGGTAAACCTTCTGTACTAGCTAAAGAAAAATATATCATCATAATTCTGCTGCCCAAAGGGAAATAAATGAGTCCAAGTAAGTTTTATGAAACTTAAACCTGTGACTACTCCAAGAGGCCATGGTTAAACTTGTTTTAAAATCTGTTTTTGTTAAAAATATGCACCATATGGTGCACTAAAGGCTTGTCTTGTATCAGTTGTTCATCTGCGTTTTTGCACTGCTACAAAGGGCGTGGGGTGGGAGCTTCTAGGGTGAAGGAAAGCTACAGTTCTTGAATAATGTGTAACAAAAGCCAGTGGAGAAAGAGCCTGCATGTAGCTACCAGCAGGCAGTGTCCTGCTTGCAGGTGTTTGAGGAGGATGCTGCATTATCCCTTATGGAGGTCTTTAATGCTGTTCTTCCTGGAAGAAAAAAGTGCTGAAGCTTCTACTCTCAAACCTTGTATTTTTACATCTTCTACGGTTTTGCCAATTATTAGGTAGTTTTTTATGAAATGTTAGTGCTCACTCTTTTCTTTTATGCCATTTAGTATGTCTATCTTATCACCTATCCAGTCACATTCGGGAGAGTTGATCCAATTAACTAAAGGTGAGAAATTAATGCCTGTAAGTTAGTGCATTATGCCCATTTGTAGAGGAGAAGGTAGCCTTCGTTTGATTTTCAGGTTGATCTTTCTGGAGGGAATGTCCTTACAAGAGTTTAATGTGCTTGAATTTACATGTGCTGATGTAATGCCTTTGGCTAACTTGTCGTCTTTCTCTTGACTCTCCTTGTTTAGGAGATCCATTAGACATGTCATCTGAAGGCCAAACTCAGGAAAATAACTGCATGGTTATCAGATATTTCTTGTATTTCAGTTGTGCTATTTTTGAGACCTTTTCATTTACGCTTATGGGTTTCTACACTATCCTGCTTGCTTCCAGCTTTGTTCGACGTGAAGGGAGTGTGAGGAAAGATGTAATACTTCCTTATGTTGGCAATTTATACTATAATATCTGATCTTTTTTTTTTTCTTCTCATGTTTGTACAAGTTGGTCTCCATGGCAAGAAGTGATGTGGTAGAAAAACTGTTCCCCAAGCCAGGAATCTGCAGCCAAGGCTGTCATTTGATATGGGAAGCTCTTTGTGGGTGTGACTGTGTGGTTCCAAGCGCTAGCTGTGTTCTGCAAAACCCCAGGAGCCCAAGATGTGCAACTTCTCCCTGGACCCGCTTCCCTTGGTTGCAACTGGGATATGGGTTCCTCTGCAGGGTTCCTTCTCTTGAAGGGTGTGCTTTTCAGGGAGGGACCCTGCCTTTGGGGAAACTCTCTGCATGTGCTGACAGGGATCCTTGAGATGTGATTTTGGTCTGCTCTGTTGCTGGAGGAGGTATCATGTCTCTCCAGCTAGTTGAAACCTCTGACTGCTGGTGTGCTCTGACTCTGTAGCATACTTTGTCTCTGTAACTCTCACCAGAGGTTCGTTTTGGAGCGAGAGAGCTTGGATGGGATGTGTTTTATGAAAGAATTTGCTGACATGCTTAGCTAAATACTGTAAGTCTTTTGAATTTAGCTGTTGACAACGTGCTAATCATTGCCAGGGAAGAAAAAAAAACTAGATGAAAGAGAATTTCATTCAGAGCCATGGAGGTAATTGCGGAAGCTTCCTCAGTGAGTGACAGCACTAGGAAAAGGTTGTAGATACTTTGGCTTCAAGCCCTGTGTCCTGCTCAGCAGATTTCTTGTGTTAAGTGGTATTAGAAATGGCAGAATATCTGTGCCCATGAACTATGTAATCTGAAAACACTTTGCTCTTTTTGCATTGTATTCTTAAATTTTAAAAGAAAAAGGGAAACTTGTAAAAAGAAACAAGTGCAAACTACAGACCTATGTAAAAAAAAAAAAAAGAAAACTATAAATGATAGTTTGTCATGAACCTCAAGCACCACATTGCACACTTGTAGCTGCACCCAGGAAGGGAGACAGTGAGTAGGGTCACAGTCACGGCCAAACTCCTCATGCTGCTGTGTTGCTGTCTGCTGGAGAGTATGTTTAGCAAAGTCATACCAAAACAGTGTTGATCTGCATGGTTTGAGAAGTTGAGAGCCACTGAACTTTGTGGTCTCTTCCCTCCATGGATACAAGTTTGAAACAGCAACTTTAGAGAATGTGTTCCTGTCAATCCCTGGTACCAGTAGTGGAGAGCAGAAAAAGTGTGTGGTGTGCCCTTGTATTTCTGTGTTACTGTGTTTTAGTCTTAAGTTATGATGTGACACATTCAGTATTATATTCTGTTGTTTTAAAAAATGTGATGGCTTTCAAAGGAGTTAGTTGTAATTATTTATTAACATGTTAGATTCAAAACCCTGTTTTTCATACTTCATCAAAAGGCAAAATAGAACACTTATTAAATATTTCAAGACAAAGCAGGATTGAGACAGTTATTGAATGGTATGCTGCAATCAAACGTATGTTCTTTGTTTTCTCATGGCCATCTTATCACTGAATAATTATGGGATTAGTAGGGAAGGCAAAGGGAGATAGTCGTGTGGGGAAATCATTATCTCTTTTGAGTAAAGAACTGAACCTGAAGAAGGTGAGTTGTATGGGGTATGTAAATTTTAACTGTAGTTACAAATATTCCTTGAGGTTACTGTAGTATCATTTTCATTTTAACATGTACTGAATTTTTTACTTATTTTACCAAGGTTGTATTTGCTTTGTTCTGAGTGGTCAGTTTTCCCCATAGTTTATTCTAGTTTTAGGAGCAGTAATAATTTAGGCTGAATTTAGTGCCAATGCTAAACTAGTCACTTATTCTAGAAAGTAAGCCATCCTGGAACTAAGATAATAAAACCAGTAGGTAATGTTCATAGGAGTCGATTGCGTTGTCCTCTTTCTTTTACCTAAGAATAAGTGAAATTAGTAGCACAGTGTAGTTCTGGAGTAGGTTTTCTGATACGGTGTAACTTTAAAAAAAAGTGTGATAAAGGTAAATTCTGTAATTTGGAATTTTGAATCCGTAATATGCTAGCTGTATGTAGTTTATTTAAATCTACATATGGCATTCTCAGTTTGATCTGAAGTACCAAATTCTACATGCTGATGGACTATAGGGTCAAGTCTGCCCCTTCTAGAGCTTGTCTCACGTTCTTTAGCGAATATTAATACAGGTCTGTTAGTTAGCAATCTCTCAGATTTCTTCTCGTATACCAAGGAACTTGAGTTCAATGCTTTGTATGACACCGGTCACTTTAGACTATGAGAAGTGATGTTAATTTTGCTGGATTGCTATACTGAAATGAGTACTGCCCATGTTGCTGAATGTAGTCTAGACTTAGGTCACTTGATCCCAACCATTTATTCTTTGGTTTAACACTGCTTCCTAGTGGAAGGAAGCTGAACTCTTGTATCAGCAAGTTCGAGTTTGGGATGTTATATTGGCTAATGCTCATGTGGTTGTTCAGGATAGGGGAATGAGTTGGTCTTTCTGCTATGTGGAAAAGTGTTAAGAGTTACAAACTCTTTTTTTTTTTTTTTTTTGTTCAGGTATTAGTATACCTTCAGACGTATTCAGAATTTCTGTTCCTAAGGCAGTATCAGAGTTTCATGTTAATCATGACTATTTAACCTCCTTGTATTTTTATCTTCTCTGCACCTCACATTTCTCTAGTGATGTTGCAATTGAGCTGTGCTGGAGCTGAATTTGCAGAGCAAAAAGAAGGGGGTGGGGGTTGAGGAAGAAGAAACCAAGCAAGAAAATAGTGAGCAGGAATGTTCCTTAACCTGTTACTAATTTTGAAATTATAAATTCACATTAGAATGCAAAGAGGCGTGTTAGGCATCTCAGCTAGTTTTCCACCCGTGCTCTGGTTACAATAAAAGATTATAATGTCTGCTGAAGTCTTGTGTTTTTCTTTTTAAACTAACAACAAAAAATTTATGGCTAGAAATGTGGGGATCTCCTCATAAAATTCGGTGCAGTGAACATACCGAAGATAAGTACCTGAGTACTGCCATTACTGACGCTGTTTTTTCACTAGTTTTGGCTCAATTGCAGTAGAAGCTTGGGTGTGAAAAATTATAATACTTGACCAAAAAGCCACCCTTCAATTTTATACTTGTAAATTACAAATTAAACTATTAACACTAGTTAACAACACTGTATTTCATCACAGAACAGTACTTTCTTGAAGAAAATTTTTTTTCATAGCCTAGAATTTCTCATGGCTTTCAGGATGGCCTTACCAGAAATCATGTGAACACAGCTGGGAAGTGCAATTGTTAAATTTTCAAAATAGACTAAGTAGAAACAAGAATAAAGCTACTTCTACAGTTTACAGCACCATCAGTATTTATCAGAGATGATCCAATATACATAGATAACACTTTTAGCTTTTGCTTCAGTGATAAAAGGCAAGACCTTTACAGATTGTGATATTGGAAATCAAAAGAGGAATAGTGACCTTGCTCCAATTGGAAGTATTCCTCTTGAAGAAGGAAAAAGATGAAAATGTGTTAGAACATCTTTTTGCTTGAATGTTTGTACTGTTGCTATATACTTTTTCTTTTAAAATGATCCCCGGGGGAGAATAAATTCAGACAGCTGTAAGCACCTCATTGGTGCTGCTTCTCTGTTCTGAGTCCTTACATGTAGAGATATGCTTTGTGAACACTGGTCCCTCTCATGGTGAGAGATGATGGAAATAGTTTCCTAGGAAAGGAAATTCCATTGTTTTCTGTTTTTTTGTTTTTGTTTTTTTTTTTTAAAATCTGGAAGATTTACTTCTTCCAAGTGGAGCATCATCTCTTGTTTGTGCTGTGTCAGTTCTGTGGGTTTGGGATGATCCGTGGCATCTGTCTGCTTTTCTGTTTGCAGAGCTGCTTCAGTTGGTCTGGGCATCCTTTTGCGTTCTTGTTTGGAAATGCCATCCAAAGCGTTGCCTTTCTCTTGTGACTTCCTCCGGTGCATTTGGTTATAGGGGGGGTGTGTGTGTATAGATGTACAGAGTTATCCATACCCATATCTTGACTACATTGTTACAGTTTTGTAATAACAATGTAGTAGTTGGAAATTGTGAGGTATACTTGAGGGGGGGCTATCTACTCGGAAGACTTCCAAACCTTACTTTTAGCTAATGAGCTATTTAACTTATAGCTGTACATATAATATAGTCGTTGAAATTTTTATTTCTCCTCAACTAGAGCAGTTGCACTACCATCAGATGTCATCATGCTACAGTACTTGCACTCTTCCCAGTATGTGTTTTCAGAGACCATATTTTTTGGGAAGATTAAGCAGATAAGTTAATCCGGATGATTAAAAACCTTGGTATATTAACTGTTCAGTGGTAATTTTTGAAAGGCAGGCAGTATGATTTCCAGGAAACATTTTTTTAAAGGAAGGAGTTGTCACTTAAGTCAAGAAATTGTATGAATCTGGGTGGGCTTCTAACTGGACTGTTGCAACAGTGGCGTCTTAGGGCCATGAAGAGCCCAGCACTATCTGCAGCATTTGTTGCCTGGGCTGAAGCAGATGTCTGGCTGGACAGTAGAAAACATCCCATGCAGGTGTGTGTACAGCTCATGTGGACAGGGTGCGTAAGTGCTTGAAACTCAAAGATATGGGATTTCCCCTTGACGAAGTTGTCACCAGCCAAGAAGGAATGATCATTTCCTGAGCAAGAAAAACTTTCAATTTTTTTTTTCCATTCAAATAAGAGGGTTTCCCTTCTTCTGATTTTTCAGGGCCAAGTAATACCAACAGATTATTGCACGTGATCAGATGCCTAGTAATTCTGGCAATGGTGAAGTTATTCTATTTAGCTTAACTGTCTTCTATTGAGTGAATCCTTACCTCTGATTGCCTGGCATTTGCTGCTGGTGAAGAGCGTGCACAGCAGTCACTATAAGCCAGATGACAGGCAGTAACTTGTGTGCCTAAACTTTCAGATGCTCTGACCC
>NW_008795948.1:2835131-2842161 GCF_000699145.1 Aptenodytes forsteri
TTCTGTTACAGATCATGGAACCACACCACAAATTCACTGTAAAAATCCTGAAAAATAAATTAACAAAGATACAATATTAACCTTTCACTGGGGTCTTGTTTTTTTCTAGCCTTTTTTTAAAAGCTTAAAACATAATAGGTCTGGGAAATATTTGCATTTTGAGTTAAAGGAGATGTGTGTACTGTTTAGAAGCTTTCATTTCTGCTTGTAGAGCTTACTTTCTCCAGACTGACAAAGTTACAATTTGCTGTTGGGAGCTGAGGATGCTTCGTTAGAAGCAAGACAGGAGAAACCACTTTAGGGTTTATTCGTGACTTAAAAGAATGTGGCTTGTGTGGTGTGTTGGAGGCTTTGAAGTGGTGACTCATGTTATGCATCATCAGTATCAAGAAAGTGCTTTATATAACATTGATTTTTGTATCTTGGTTAAAAATTTCAGACAAGCAGACTACATTTAGAAACAGTGAATGTGATGTTTGAAGAAACACCAGGTTGGAAGTTTGAATGATGCACATTACAAGTAACTTCAATGAGCAGCTTTGCAGCAAGAGGATGGGGACTTCATATATTTATTCCAGCTTTGACTACTATAAGTAATTTGTACTTTCATGATTATTATAATTTTGGAATGGTTTAAGTACAAAATGATGGTCTATAAGATTATTTGCCATGTCAGAGTCTGTATTGGATTTATCGTGTCTGTTATAGTGACCACGTTTTGCTTAGTTTTCTGTATAGTGTAAATAGCATAAAGCTTCATCAGCAGGAGCTGTTTTGGGAAAAACATGCTCTGTAAGACTGAGACACAGAAAACAGTGTTTTAACTATAGAGTTGCCTCCACTGAAACTCTGACATAGCCCCTAGTATACTGCAAATTTGGATATCATCAGTATACTGCATCATCAGCAGGGTTTTTTCTCTCATTCTCACTTGAGCTCTTCATATGCTTTTGTTTTTTTTTAATATTAAGAAACAATATAGCTGTGACAAAAAAAAAACAAAGCAATCAGCCCCAAACAAAACAAAAAACCCAAACAAAAAAACCCACAACACCCTGGAAGAATTTGCAAAGTTGGCTAATACTTCAATGCTGCAAAAAAAGTACAACACAACAGATTGAATAAAAATAACATTTTTAAAATCCTGAAGCTGTCTGTTGGATGTGTTCAGCAAGTTCATAAAGAAATTTGTCCAGTCTCAAGCAGACGTAAGAGGGTAGTGCAGGAGTCGTATGGCCTGAAAGGGAATCTACATGCTGTGGTATAATGTTTATACCTGTTCTTTTCCTGTCTTTCATTCATCTGCAGTTAATGTGATTGTTAATAAGGACTCCCAGGAACAACTTCTAAAATAAAAATGGCTTGTGTTATAGTTGTAACAGTATTTAAACTTTGATCTGATTGATCAGAAATGACATACTTTGTGTATTTCCTGTGGTTTGAGTATTTTTCTGACCTTCCACCCTCACTCTTACGAGCATTTAAACTGATGCTTGGGAGAAGATCATGCAAGGTATTATCTCATGCTTTTCTTTGCATTTTAGGTCTCAGGAAAGTCAGGTGTGGTTCTGTGCCAGTTATACCTTCCTCTGTGTCTTGTTCTGGTTTTGGCTTCCATGTCACCGCTAAAGCCTTGTGCTGCCTTTGTGTTAACGATTCAGAGGATGAAAAAATTGTTATTATTGATATACTGTTCATAATCTTATTTTTTTAAAGGAAAATTTTCTTTTTCACGAGAAATGAATATGTAAAACCCCTCATTCTTAAAGATGAGTCTGAAGTAGAAGTAAGCAGGTATACAAAATACCTGAAGCTGAATGGTTTTTTTTCAGGATTGATGTTAGCCTGCTGGCTTAATTGTTTTTGTGTGTTCTTCAAGGAAGAATGAAGTGTTCTTTATTCTTCTCTTTCCTTAGTGGTCTGATTTAGTAGGCTCTGCTTGTTAGGTAAGAGAAGTCAGCAGTCTTTTCATAAAATTCTATTTTGTGTATTGAGACTTGAGTTTGGAGTACAAATGCATGCAATTAGATTTGAAGAACTGAATCCCCTTTCTTGTGCTTTCTTAATATACTTTGGAGGAATTAAGTTTTAAATTGCATCTTATTGATTAAAACCTATTCAGTATGTCTCCTCTCCAGAGCTTTCATATCTATAGGTGAAGATAAACCTAATCTCCAGTGGAAAATTGAAATGGAGGATAAAGGACTTGCTAAAAGCTGAGCTGAGACCGTAACCTGCTTCTCCTAACCCAGTCTTGTTCAGTAGTTACTCTTCTAAATTGACTAGCAATCTAACCTCCTCCTCTGTGGGTTGACTGATGGAAGAACTTTCTCTGGCTAAAATCTTGTGTGTTGCTTGATAAGGAAAAGCTCTTTGCGAAAAGCTCTTTGCCTTGTAATTTCATGTTCGTATCTTATGATGAACTCTATGAACAACATTAAGCTTTTTGTGGAACATATACATTGAAATTAGTTATACAATCTCTTTATGATAATGTTGCACCATATGATATTTTGCATTACATCTGAGACTGTTTTTATGGTTACCTTTTTAATGTGTGCAGTGTTTTAAATATTGAATAAGAGGTAAGTACAAAAAATTGACCCTCATTTTAGGAAGCAGGCTGGTAAAAGCTGTCAGACTCAAAGTACTTTTTAAAGTCCCTGACATTACTATGACCTTAGGAAAAAAAGAAAGACAGAATTATGGTTCCCTTGCAAGTATTTAATAAAATAGTATTTAGAATCATTCTAAGACAATACACGGAATGGCTTGAAAGTCTTTCTTCTCCCTTGTCCTCGTCTTTCTGAAAACTGGCAATGGTCACTTTTATAAGGGAATGAGAAGACTTCTGAATTCTTGCTTTTATGTTTGCTTTTGTTTATAACTAGCTGTGAGAGGGTCTGGAAAGGAAACATTCAGTCCAGTGAATAGAATAGGCAAGGAGATTACAAAGGATTGTGAAAATTCAAGTATATTAATATATTACATGTCTGACTTTCTTTTAAAAAGATCGTATTCTCTAGATGTAAGTGTTCATCTTGATTTTAAATAAAGTACTTCTAAAGATGTCAAAATTGACCATCAAAAAAATAGGTTTCCCAGGTCACCTCTTCTGAAAACCTTTGCTCAGTGTGTTGAGGCTTCCACTTCATTCCTTTATCAATTAAACATAGTTCTCTAAAGTATTCAGGAGTTCATTCTCATTCTGATTTTTTTTGTATTGTGACAAAATAACCTGTGCTAGTTATTGTTTAAAGGCTTTGAATTTCACAGAAATATATCTGTAAGGAAACAGGAATCTTTAACAGAAACAATACTCTAAAAGTGAACCTTGAAATGTGGTGGGTTTGGTAAAGTCCAAATGCCAGGCAGGTTTTTCCTTGCAGGTGCAATGTGACTATGAAAGTTGCAAAATACTATAAGCATTACTGTAAAATAAAGCTCAGCTTCCTAGTAGCTTCTGCTCTGTGTTTTTTAAAAGCATACAGTTACAATAAGTTGTCATAAAATCATCATAGCTAGCAATAAGCTAGAGATGTTTGTGGAGCAATTTGCTTGTCTCTTGGCTTTCCCAGAGGTGGATATTAATGTGCCAGACTTCATCTCTGAGTTCAGAATTATTACTGCTAGAACTGCTTGTAATGGTTTTACATTTCAAGAATTATTTTTCTTTGTGAGAAAAGGTTATTTTTTTTCTTTCTTACTTGCTTTAACATAACTGAACTCCTTCTGTTTAAACCTTTTATTTTTGGAGGGTGGGGCAATATTGCTTCCTGTGAGAGATGCTGTCTGAAAAATATTGATTTGCAAGCTTGCTCTGGAGAGTTGTGATAAATTTAAAACATCAGTATTATAATGGAAATATTCCTGAAATTCCCTTAACACTAGCAGATAGTGTGGTAGGTACTCTGTAGTGTTAAGGAAGTGTTAATCTCTTTGAACAGTCCAATTTCTCTACCAATATAAAATAATTTTATCTTCCGTGATTTTTCTATTTGTGGCTCCTGATACTATATAGCTTCTTGTATGCACCTTTAAAGGAACTAGTGGTATTCTCATCTGCAAAGCTCTATTTTCTGAGGTTCAGCCCTGAAGACATTTTAAAAATAAACTTGGCACACTACACCCAGCTATAAGGAGGAAATTTCACTGTATTAAAAAAAAAAAAAACCCCAACAACCTCTTGTCTTACAGCTTTTTTTCTTTTTACTCTTATATTTATTTAACAGCTCAATTCACTGAAAAGATGCAGTTAAATTGCTTCATACTTGATTGTAGGCTGGGGAGAGCCTGCTCTTGTACGAGTACTTGGTGCTGGCACACTTGCCCTGAGCTGCTGGGAGAGGTGGCAGAGGAGACAGCCAGCCCCTTCCCATCCAGGGCTTTGGCTGGCCGGGGGAGGTTGATACAAGATCCACCCCTGCTGTCTGCTGGTAGGTCTTTTGCGAGTGTCAGCACCATTAATGAAGAGGTAACATAGGCAGCCGTGCCACTTTCAGAAAGATCTAGAGCTCAGATTTAGGAGGTAAGTCTAGAAGCCAGTGTGTTGTGTAGCTGCAATGAGGTGGTACCGTGCTGAATGTGAATGCTGGAGATCACCTAGAAAGGAAGAGGATGTCCTTGCTCTAGTTATCTGCTGCCTGTAGCTTTTTCTGTCCTGGGAAGAGGATGAATGAACAAACTCGCTATATTGGAAAAAGTTTCTTGAGCACTTCAAGTTCAGCATGTGTCCGGTACCTCGCAGTGTTTTTCTGCGTTAGCTTTTATCATGTTAATTGATGTTTCTTTGGATAGTCCCACCATCCTGATTTTTCCCTTGATTCTTTGCTGTGCCATTTCAGACTCTGAGTAGACTTCGCCTCTAATCTGTGTCTCTCTTTTTGCAAATACTTTTGGCATATCATCAGTATGATACAGCCTTCCTGTATGTCCACAGATATAAAACACTTTGAGCAGACTGCTGTCATATTTTTCTTTTAGTTCAGTACTTTCATTGACTGTACCAAATAATTTTTTTCCCCTTTGCATTTAGATTCATATGGTCACTCAAAGTAATACCCTAACTGGTTACTGTGACCATGTATGCTTATTTGGCACTGTTTCCCACTGCCTCCCTCTTCCCTATTGTAACAGACACGTAAGCTATTTCCTTCATTTTCTTTGTTTTCCTGCCTGAGCTGCACACCCCACCTAACTCCTGCATATGTAGGAGGTTTTGTTTAATATTGGAAGGTCAGCTCTCTGCAGTCAGACAGTAATACCCAGCTAGTGTTGTTTGCTTTCCACCCTGCTGCTCCCTGATGGGAACTCCTGGTGGTTGTTTTTTTTCTCCTGCTATGTAATCATAAAATACTTGGCTGTAGCTAACCTGCTCATGGGATTAATTAGCATGCGAGGCATATCTTGTTCCCCTGTTTATGAGTGAAAATCCTAAAGCACTTTGTCTCTCCAAATATTCAGGAGTTCAGAGCAACGTACAACAGCCCTGAGGTGGATGATAGGTTGGGAGAGAGGTGAGACATGAGCACAAGCACTGAGATGAGACAGGTACTGTTAGCTGGGAGAGGGAATTTATTCTGTTTTCATAACCCGAGTTATAAAACATAACCTGAGTTATGTCCAGGGCAAAGGGGATGCTGCAGTAGCTGGCTGATCTTTTGAGTAAAAGAGACCTTGCTTGTTCTGTGTGTTTCCTTTTCCTTAAACAAATAAACACAAAACCCTTGTGAAACTCAGGTGTCTGACTGAGTAGGAACTTATCTTAGCCCTCCTCATCTCCCCCAGTCTAGCTACAAATATTTATTAAGTTTTGTGTTTTGTTTTTTTTCTTTGAAACAGTAAGATTTTGTAGCATCTTGTATCATATTAGTAATACTGGTATTAAGATATTACCATTATGGTAGTTCATAGAAGCCACACACATTGTCCAAGTCATTTTGTTTAATGCCACTTTAAAAACAAACTGCTTTGCAGTATTACGAATATATTTTGATTTGTACCAAGCTTTGGAGGCTGGGAGATGATGATAGATGGTGATAGTTGTTTATCATGTTTCATGTAAAGACAAGAGTTTAGGTCTTGTAGTAGGTAAATACACAAGTCATAAGTTCCCATCAGCATTTTGCTCATAAGGTCTAAATATATAGAAAGGTAGCAAAGCAACGCAGCTGAGCGTTAGCTCTTTGTGTACATTGCAGACTGTTTATTCTGAGTATCCTTATTCCTAGTTATTGTGTGGCACACCTGTATGTTTTTAATTGAGAAATTTGTCTTCCAAATATCTTTTGGTGGTTTCTGCTTGCTCCGTCAGCCACTCCTGACACCAGTCCCTGTAACCTAATACATAATTTCTAAAACCAGCAGCATGATGGTTTGTAGGAAATGAGTCCCCTTTTCTAATCTTGGATGAGTTATTTGTGGTAATTACTGGTTTTGTGGAGTTTAGTATTTCAGTTATTTCATGTTGCTTTGGGATGGTGTCTGAATAATTTAAACACTCTAAAGCAACTTAAAAAGATATATTTAATGTAATTTTAGTTAGATATAAAAGAAAGAAAACCATAACTTGTACATTATAGATACAATTGAAGTACCACATTTGTATTGCGTTTGCATGGCAAGGTTTTGGTAGTGGAGGGGCTACAGGGGTGGCTTCTGTCAGAAGCTGCTAGAAGCTTCCCCTATGTCCGATAGAGCCAATGCCAGCTGGCTCCAAGACAGACCCGCTGCTGGCCAAGGCCGAGCCCATCAGTGATGGTGGTAGCGCCTCTGGGATAACATATATAAGAAGGAGGGAAAAAAAAACCACCTGTGCAACTGCAATTGCAGCCAGAGAAAGAGTATGCGAGAGAGAGAACTCTGCAGGCACCATGGTCAGTGGAGAAGGAGGGGGAGGAGGTGTTCCAGGTGCCGGAGCAGAGATTCCCCTGCATCCCCTGGAGAAGACCATGGTGAGGCCGGCTGTCCCCCTGCAGCCCATGAAGGTCCACGGTGGAGCAGATATCCACCTGCAGCCCATGGAGGACCC
>NW_008795948.1:2842767-2847210 GCF_000699145.1 Aptenodytes forsteri
CAGCCAGGGTCAACCCACCACCACATTGCATGTAGCTGCCATTAGGGGAAAGTGTGCCATTTAAATCTTATTTTGCCAAAGAAGCTTGTGGTATGAATTCTGGTTTCTCTTCATTAAGCCTTTAAGATCATGATAACTTGTGTTTTCTCTGAGCAGGATTGAACATTGCCTGTTGTGACTTAAATGACGTTTCTCAGCGTTGGTATAGGCCTGGTTCTCTTAGGTCAATAGAAGATACAAAATAGATTCAGTGCAAACCTGTGAAGATTAATGGAAAAAATTAGTTTGTCAATATCTTCTATATTAGGGGGAAAGCTATGTATGCTATTTTTATTCTTACTGTGGCACTTCAAGGCTGTATTGTTTCCCATGGCACTCCAACTGAAATAATTTGTCTTGAAGGTGAATGACGTTCAGAAGAGTATTCTCCAGTAGTTCCTTGCATGGCAGCCACAAGTTAAATTTAGATGATCCTTATTTTTAATGTGAAATCACCATTTTAATTCTGTCCCATCAGTCCTGTGTGTCTCTGATAAACTAGCAGTTCTGCTTTCCTCCAAGCTGTCAGTCAGCTCAGACAAGCCTTTCCTTTTGTATTTTAAATGAAAACTAGGTAAATTTTATTTATACCATTTACTCAAATACCAAGACAAGAGTATATATGAAGTTTTCAATAACAAACTGTCCCTTTCATGACCAAAATAAAACCAAGGAAGGATATTCAGAACAACAGTGGGGCAGCCTCTTAAATACCACCCAATCTTTAAAAAGAAAAAAAGGTAACTAACAAAAAAGAGCAAACAAAAAAGTTGGTGGGCTTGTACAATTTTTGAAAGATTGTGCTTGACTTGTTTTAGACTGACAGGGAAGGTAATTACTGCATGCAGGTTCCTCCTGAGCATGTTGCCTGTCACTAGGCATTTGTATTTTGGAAGCTCCAGTTTGAACACCTCAGTTCACCCTATTACTGCAGCATGGTGCAAGAGCAGTAGCAGCCTCCTGCAGTAATGGTACAGGGCTCTGTTAGTGCTTTGAAAGCACCAGGAAATAAATAGGAAGTCAGGATGTGTACCTGAGAGGTAGGTTATTACTTTTTTTTTTTGTAATTAATGTTGCCAGACCTGTTCAGCTGCACTTGTCCACAGCCCAGCCTTGCAGGGGTCTCCTTCAGTTCCATCATCGGCTCCTCCCAGATCTCATGGCACTGAGCTTCTTCCATGGAGTCAGGTCTGTATATTTTGCAGACTTCCTGCGTCACGTGCTTTGAATATCAGATTCACACAGATGGCTTCTGCATTGCCACTCCCGTTTGGCTGGGCTGTGATATCTGTTCCTCTCTCAAACCTCGTATGATGCCAAACAATGCATCTGACATGCAGGGCTACAGTGCAGGGAAGAGTCAATCGCGCTGTGGCACCCCCCTAGGTAGCCTGAAGGCTTACTCTGAATCTTTCCCATGTATCATCCCTCTACTGTTGTGCAGCCTAACATATGATATCACACATTAAAAGAGAAGGCAATTGAGGATTGTGTGATTTTTTTTAATGATTTTTTTTTTTCTCTTGACTTCGATCTTGTATGATTTGGCAGCGTTCTGGCAGAAGGCAGAAAAAGAAAAACGTAGTTAAATCTATTATAGAAAAGAAAAAGTCTGATAGATGAACACTGTTTTGAGGTACTGAAAACATGGGACTGTGCATGTTTAGGTAAAATTTCACTGAAGGTTTATTTTTGTAGCTCAGGAATTCATGTTTTGAGATTTTATTTTTTAATGCAGTATGTTCAAAAACACTTTATTTGTACTTGTTATTGCTAGAAAAAACCTTTTGAGTTTTTCTTCTTGATATTGAAAGAGGTGATACTTTCATTCTCTTCTTGAAACACTCTGGCTTTCTTTTAAGTAATAAAAACAGGCTATTTTTGTTGTTTGTTCATTCTTTTCCTTCTGCTTTCACCAGGAGTTAAACATCTTTTAGAACTTCCTTTAGAATTCTACTTTCAGAATTTCCTATACTTTTCTTTCACTTCCCTGCCCCTTCGCTTATCTCCGTTTGACCTTACAAGCCTTTTTCACTCTATTCTGTAGTTTTCATTGTTGTAGTATCATTTCTATTCTTGTTTCCTTAAGAGCGAAACAAACCCCCAAAAGATAGTTGAAATCTCTGGGAAGGCTCAGGATATGAACCTAATGGACAAAAGCAACCTGAAGTCTAACTTGTGTTGTCCTTTTTTCTTCTACAGGTTTGCTCTGTCTAGTTTTTCTCCTATGAATTTGCATAGTGAACTCCTCGGAGGAGGATCAATTTAGTTTTGCAAAGTGATGAAGCCCTCCCCATATTTTAAATCTAATGTAATTTTAAAAGACACAAATATATCTTCATCAGTAAAATAGTAATAAGCTGTAATACGTTGATGTGGTCTAGGTAAGTTGTGCCTCTCTCATTTCTTTGGTAAACTTCAAGGAGAAACTGCTATATGGTTATTGCAAGCTTTTATATTTCTTTGATTTAATGTTAAAAGCAGTTATTGCTTTACTGTTTACAGCTGTTCAAGATTGTCTGATTTTGCTGGGCTGGAACTTTGAGGAGTGCTTGGCTTGCTGCCTGGTTTTCAGCAGCTTGTCATGGACAGATGTTGTACTGTCTCCTCGAGTATTTTAAAGCTGCTCAAGTGAATTCTTCAGACAGCACTTATAAATCCACATGCAGGATTTTGAAGGCTAATAATTTAAACTGTAAGGCTAAAAATTTAAACTCTCAAATGGCCTATTTGACATGCTATTCAGTGAGAGAACACACAAAAACAAATCAGTGTCAGCCTTTGGTTTAAAAATACATTTAGAAAAAACTAAATAGAAATTCTAATAAACTCTGGTAATTATGTAAGACTATGAAACAGGAGAATATGTAACTCCTCAGTGAGAGGAGCATGTTGCTCTACTTTGCAATGTGTCTCTGAGATATAACTTTGAATATTCACCTTTTGAATGTGCAAGCGATTGTCATAATTCTCTATGCCTAGTTCACATAATTCCAGATTCATGCATATAATTGAAAAAGTAAAATGATTTGCATGTCCATAACTACTGGGAGAAATTTGGAATATAAATCAAGTCTGACTGCCATGTCAATCATAAAAGCTGTCAGTGTTTCATGTAATTGTAACTTTGGAAATGCAAGCCTAGAGTATATTTGTTTAAAAATTGCTTGAGTCTACTGTTCTATACCATACTGGCATAAGGATAATTTCAAACCAGTAGTACGAACTCTGGTTATTACTGGGCTGAAAGAAATTCCAAATAGGATCAAATGTATTTTTTCTTTTATTTTCTATCCAAACTTTCTCAAGATAAGGTGAACACAGGTGTGCTTGATACTCAGTTTTTTCTTAACCTTTTGTATTGTAGTCATCTAGAGAAACTGTTGTGTGAGAGAAGGGATAAGAATTCGAAAGTTGGTGGTTTAAAGAACTGAAAATTTCACTTAGCCAGTTTTGGTACTAAATTGTTTAGAAATATTTTCCTGTTCCATCTCTCTCATCCTTCTATTTTACTTCAGTGGCATTTACCATCCCGATATGTTTGTTTTATTCTGGGGGTGGTTTGTAGCTGCATGTCAGCCACTAAAGCAAGGCTCTTGTCAAGCTGTAGATTGAAAGGACCAGACGGTTTAAGCTAATGTAAGTGCAGAGGCTCCAAGAGAACAGAAAATACCTTCATTAGAAGTTACAGCTAGTTTTTGTTTTTCTTCCCTCAGTATGCTACTTGACTACATCTTATTTTCTGTAGTTGTCCCTTTCTCTCATATTTTTTTTCCATGATAGGAGGTACAGGGATTTTGTGTAAATGTGCTGTGCGTTCTTTAGCGTCCACTGCAGGCTGCGGGAGAAGACAGAAGTGATCCCAACCATCCTTTATTTAGCTTTTTGCATGTGATGACACAGGAGATGAGATGCAGATACTTCTGTAATTGAAATCTGGTAACAATGCTGTTGATGCATGAGGTGGAAGAAAATCCTGCTTCCTATCTCAGAAATTAGAAAATAATAGTTATATGATAAAAACACGTTCTATGCAAACACACATAGCATGGGGAATATAAAAACACGCTATGCAAACACACATAGCATGGGGAATAAACAAGAGGAGTTGGAGATGTGTGCATGCCGGCAGGGCTACAACCTTATTGGCATCACAGAGATGTGGTGGGATGGCTCCTATGATTGGAGTGTTGGATGGAGGGATACAGGCTCTTTAGGAAGGACAGGCAGGGAAGACAAGGAGGGGGTGTCGCCTTCTATGTCAATGACCAGCTGGAGTGCATGGAGCTCTGCCTGGGGATGGATGAGGAGCTGACAGAGAGCGTATGGGTCAGGATTAAAGGGAAGGCAGGGACAGGTGACATTACGGTGGGGGTCTGCTACAGGCCACCTGACCAGGAAGAC
>NW_008795948.1:2849523-2855812 GCF_000699145.1 Aptenodytes forsteri
ATGGCAGGGGGGTTGGACTAGATGACCTTTAGAGGTCCCTTCCAACCCAAAGTATTCTGTGATTCTGTGATAACGTAGAATAAATTTATTCAGTTAACATGTTCCTTGTAGATATGCCTGTGTCCTTGTAGATATTCCATGGATCTGTACATGGAGCTGAGGAGTGAGACATGAAATTTTTAATCCTTTTTTTTTTTTAAATGCATGTGATGTGCTCGTGGGGGTCACAGGATAACAGGGTGTTTGAAGGGGAATTTGGCACTGCTCCTACCCCAGAGCTGGGTGAAACAGGATGGGGGGACTCAGCCTTCTGTGGTGATGGTATGACAAAATGTTCAATAAATCTGCCTTGTTTCACTTCTTAATATGTTTCTTTGTTTTCTCTATAGTACTTTATGGAATTTACTGAGCTTTTGTCTTTCAATATACAAACTCAGGTCTGGGGCTCTGCTATTGGTTATGCGAAGATTTATCTCTTCTATACAACCTATAACCCTTATAGTACTTTTGGAGTGTGTAAGTAGTCATTGCTAGGATAGAGACCTGTTGTTATGGACTAAAATGTGTATCTTCATCTCTTCCAAATTTTTAAACACATGAATTAAATCTGAATTGGCTCTTTCAATTTATACATAAGAAGAAAGTTACAAATCCGAGTTCATCAGTTTGAGTCATCCTCCACTCATTTCCTGATTTCCCCTAAGAAATCCCTTTCCCTTATGTACTTCTTTCTGCCTTCAAACTTGTACAATTACAAATGATGTTGACGCACAATGAGATGTACTAATGCAGCAGTACATTTTCCTTTCCAAAAGTAATCCGTGTAGAATAATGAAAAGCACAGGCTGATCTCATTTGTGATATATGTGGTGTTAGCAAGAGATTATTTCTTCTCCTGTCCTTGATGAAAATTAGGCTGTCAAAGATACTAGCTGTCTGTGTGTTAGCAGATGGGTTTCCTTGGCTCTAAATGTCACCAAGTTTTATTATGGTAATGGCTCAAGGAAGGAATTGTGGAGAATTGGTTGTCATTAGCTAAGCGGAATTTAACAATGAAAAACCATCCTGACAAAGTTTATTTAGAAAGATGTCCCATCATCTTATAGTTTGTCATCTTTAGGGTTTCACAATTCTGTGGAAGAAAACAAAAGGTACAAAGTTGCATTTAAAAAAAGTAAAAGCCCCCCCTTGAACTTCATCTTTAATGTCCGTTATAATAAAACCTGCCTAAAGTTGGTTAGTTTTTGTAGCAGATAATTGATAGTTTTGATTAAAGAATTCTCTTCCAAATCCACTTTAATTAAAATTCCTGGGAATTAACTATATGCCAACTGATTGCAAAATTGTTAATGTAATTGTTGTGTTTTAACTTGAGTATTGGCAATAAACAGTGTGGTTCACTTTAAATTTGAATCTGTCCCAGATTCATAGTAAAATGTTCATTAATTCTGATCTCAGATGGTGCATGAGCTCTTCCAAGTCTTGTGTTTAATTTTTTTGTATAAACTTATGAAAATAGTCACAATAAGGCGATTCTCTAAAACATATGCAGAACTCTGAATCTCAGTGTTACAGATGGTTGAGTCTCTGCGTTCCTCCTATCACAAAGCAAGCATTAATACGTGGCTTTAGTATTGAATACAAGTTTTGAATATCTTCTACTGAACAAGTCCTTTGAGACAGTGACTGCACACAGGATAATTGAATCTGAGTAACAAAATGTTTAGAGAGCAACCTGTGCTTAACCAAGTAAGACAATGTGTACATCAGACTCTGTCAAATATATACCTCCTCCAGTCAAGAAATGCCTGTACAAACTTTTTTCAGTGTTTTGAGTGCAGCACCAATGAGCACCTAAATTGGCAGCCAGATTAATACACATCTGGGGTACCCTTGCTCCCCAGAGAAGGAGCATTAACATTAAAAAGAAGTGTCTCCAGTTTCATAACTTTAGAAAGTAAGGGGACAATGACATAAACCCCCAAATATAACCCCGAAGTTGTCTGAACTGACTTGCACAAAAGTGGTAGGACTGGAAGGAATGGATAATGAAAACTTTACTAAGGAGTATTTTGTGGGTTTTTTTAACTAACCAAACAGCAACTCCTCCAAGGAAACAAACTGCACACATTACAAATCGTATGTCACTGCTGCAAGCCTGCTTTTTTTATCAAGCATGCCTCTGCTGTTTGTGGTCCTCTGGTCTGTGGTAGGCAGGATGTGAAGTGACTTAAAGAAACTGTCACGGACTTTTAGCTAAGGAGGCTATGCACAATTAACATGTTAAAAAATTTCTGAAAATGCCGTTTAAAGGTGGGGAGACCCTCTTAAAGGTCCTCATCCCCTCCCCCTCCTATTTTTCAGGGTAGTGTTGGAAAGTTATTTTGTAGTCAGGATCCTGGGAACGAAGAAACAAGTCTTACATGGGTACTTGGAACCTCAGAGACATCTTGTAATAACTCTGTATTGGGTCTGGCAGGGATGGAGTTATGAAGTTAACTCTCTGCACGGCAGCCCGTAGGGTGCTGTGCTTTGCATTGGTGGCTAAACCAGTGCTGGTAACAGCATAAAAGGCGAGTAGGCTGAGGGTTGGCAAGAGGTTGGGAGGGGACACAACTGGGACAGCTGACCCCAGCTGACCGAAGGGATATTCTGTGCTGTATGACACTGTGCTCAGCAGTGAAAGCTCAGGGAAGGGAGGAGCGGGGGGTGTGGGGTGTGTTTGTGGTTATGGCATTTCTCTTCACAAGCAAGCATTACCTGTGCTGAGGCCCTACTTCCCAGGAAGCGACTGAACATCTGCCTGCTGATGGGGAGCAGTGAATGAATTCCCTTGGGCTTTTCTTATTAAACTGTCATTGTCTCGATCCATGAGTCTTTTTGCCTTCCTTCTATTTTTCACCCCAACCCCTGGGAGAGGGGAGTGGGCGAAAGGCAGGGTGAGTGTTTGGCTGCTGGCTGGGGTCGACCCACCACAAACTCTTTTCACAGGACAGTTGGTATTGGATAGGATCAAAAAGCCATTGCAGATGGAGGATGAATGTGAGGCCAGACCTGTTTGATCAAGTAAGAGGACCTAGTCTGCTGCTCAGAGGGAGGGATTTACTAAGAGAGTTGCAAGGTAAAGGATGCTTAAGCATCTTTAAGGTGTTCATGTAGCTGGTTAGGATGCTGGTGATAGAAACCAGTATGTATGATAGCTTGTTCTGGGCTCTCCAGCCCTAGTCCTGATCAGGCTGGTGGTGTTGAAAGCACAAGACAGGCTTTTAAACTAAGTTCAGGACCTCTCTGGGGGAAAAAAAAAAACAACAACAAAGTAAGGCTGCAGGTTTTTTTCTTTTCAGAACAACTATGAAAATGGGCTGCTGATGCTAGTGGTATCTGCTGTTGCTTTTTAGAAAGGGTTTGTGTAATGAGCCAATGCCACTCTGACTATCAGACTGTTCTTGTGCACAGCTGAATGGATAAACTATTGGAGAGACTATGTTTGAGGATTTGGAAAATTGTCTTTGGAATATTGTGTCTGTGTGACCTATATTTACAGTGTGAGAGTTACAGAATGAAAGAATTCTGTACTAATTTGTCAATGGAGGATATTATTACTAATTAGACTCTTGTGAGTAAATTAATATAATCTGACTGGAACTGTTTTTCTGCATGGGTAAGCAGATGCATTAAACTATAAACAGAGATGTGTCAGGGCTTCTACTTTAACACAGGAAAAATTAAAAGTTAAAGTTGGTAAACAGGTTCAACATTAAATGAAATTAGCAGACCATCAGATAAATGTTTAATGCAGAATGCAGATCATCTCACTTGGTATCTTAACACCTCCTGAGATAAACAGGATACTCAATGCATTTTAGTGCTGTGTTCAAGTTCCCTTTAAAATGAACCAGATGCAGCTTCATCAGTTTTTACTTGAGGGAGTTATGGTACCATATTGCTACATATCAGCATAATTAGAGATGTACACTCAGTGAAGTTAAAATTGCATATTTACAAGACGTAAATGCAGTTCTATAGTTGTGAAGTCCAGGAATTAAATAACTGAATTAATCTGGCAGAAGCAGAATCGAGCAATTATTGAAAGCCAGAAAAGGAAGTCTGCAGTACACTTTCTTTATTGCTTTAGTCTTATACAGTCTGTTAGTGATTGGCAAACAGGGCAGTTACAAAGGCTCTGATTAGCCATGGGAATGGCTGAGAGTTAGAGTGAACAGATCTGCTTATCAAATGAGTCCATAATGGCTAAACAATACCATAAACATTTTTCTTGTGTTTCTGCTGTTTACTGTCAATACCTTTTACATATTGACGAAAAAAAAGTCACTTTGCAGCCTGTAATCTCTGGCAGGTTTATTAATGCTGTAATTTTTATTTTTTTAAAGGTGTGTAATGAGAGCACCTCAGGGTGCTGGGTGGAATGTTAATGGCCAGCCTTGACAAAATATCCACTATTAAGTGCAGTGTTCAAAATATATTTGTTTTATGGATATGAATGATGAACTGGAACTTTTTTAGTGACAACTCATGAAGCCAAGAAAAAATTCTAATTAGACACTACAGTCACAGGTAATACTTTAGCATAGTCCCAAATGAGTCTGACACTTTTATTCAGATTTGGTCTGTTTTGCACATCCTGATGGCACACAGAATTTAAAAGTTTGTCCCACCTGCTCTTGATCTTTCTGTTTCAAAATGATCTTTATGGCATCAGTCAGCATTAGTTCTCCCTCTCTTGAAGGGTTCTGCTTGAGACTGCATGGTGACCTGCTTGAGAGGCTGTATCTTTAGACTTATATTTTAGTTCAAAACTGGTTTTGAGAAATGTCATGTCAATGGGTTTGGATGTGTTACTTGAAGTCAAAAGCCTTTGAAATGCACAGTAAAATACCTAAACCCTATTTGATACCTTAGGAAGGCACTAACAGCAACAGTCAGGAACTGGTCTAAAGAAGATTTAGTTTGGTTATATAATAGTGGGAGAAAAATCCTAGAAGGTGTAAGAATTAAGACAATGTGGGAATCAGTTGCAAAGTATTTGAAACGGTTTAGGCTTAAGAAAACAATCCATCCTAAAAAGTGGTAAAGGAACCTTTACGTTTAATGATGGACCTATGCACATGGTCATTCTTCCTGAAATACAGCAGTTTGCTTTCTCTCCTACCTGTTTCTTCTCCTCCTCTCAGAAGTATTACTTCAGCTCATTGGGGAAGCAGTATTTCTGTAAACTTCATGCCTTAGTCTTAAAAATACTTTTATTAGTTTTTGTGGTTTATTGTAAACAGGTCAAATTAATAAGATGCTTTTTGGTGGCATATTTATAACTTTAAAGGTTTTAAAAGGTGGTGTGCATCTGTGTCATATGGCTGAATTTCTAATTATATAATAGTTTCTAATTTCTATAGAATGGTTTTATAGATGCTGTACAGAGATACAAGAAGATCACAAGAAGGCACTGGTCTTGGCTGTCCAGTTTGAGACTCGGAGCTGCACTTTATCTCATCCACCCTTGTTTAACACGACTCCCAGAAGCCTGTGAGCTCTCAGCATTCCCTGTTGTAGCTAGTAACTGTTCTGTTTGACCACCAGCAGGGTGCTTAATGATTGTGTGCTGTTATTTGTCTGAATTTGTTAGCTCCACTCTTTCTTTAAACTGAGACCTATAGATATCAAAAGTGCAAAATATTATCTTTCAAGCTTTCATTATGCAGATGCTCTTCATTTTCTGAGGGTTTTTTTTTTAAGAACTTTAAAGTCATTAACCAGTTACAACAGAGCTTGTCACAGCTTGGCTCATTTAGTGTGTTCCCAAGGAAAAAAAGCAAATTGCTGCTCATGCATTTAGCTGTAGTTGAGTGTGCATTAAACTCTGCCTTGCCTCCTGTATGCTATTCTGAGCTTCTGCATGCAGACATGTGCTGAGTTGAGCCAGGTATACCAGCAAAGCCTTGGTGTTCTGGGGATGTTGGCTGTGGTGGGATGAAATCATACACCTTGCTGTTATAACAAACATCAGAAAAAAAAGACTTCTAGAGAGTTTGGGGAGGGTTTCAGGGGAATAGTTGGGCTGGTACAGCCTTCAGTCTGGCTAACAGAAACAGGGCAAAGAACACTTTTTGCCAATATAACTTGCACTTTTATTACAGGAATTAGCAAAGGCTGGAGTATAAACTGTGTTAGAATTACTGTTTGTAAATGACTTCTGACTCCACTTCCAGCCAGGAGCCCTAGTGGCGGGGGGTATTATGCCGCCTACAGCCCCAAATAAGGGCTGCAGAGGTGG
>NW_008795948.1:2855824-2867241 GCF_000699145.1 Aptenodytes forsteri
GCTGCAAAGACTGGTGGTTGAACTATGCTCTTTGATTGCTTTAAGTCTCCCAGCAAATGAGTAAGGTGTGTTGATAGACGCAGGAAGGCCCACTCATAAGGCTGTTAAATGAGTTGATTTGAATCTGGGAATAGGAGTTTCTTCATTACAGAATCTTTTCCCAGGTATTCTGGAGTATTCCTACGGTGGCTGTAGGTTTCTGTGACTTTTGATATGAGTTTTTGTATTTAATAGCATTTTGCTAAACTTTGTTAGATGGGAATTGGTTTTATTTGCTAAGCATTTCTTCTACAAGCTTTCAGAAAGAAAACTAAGTGCGGCAAAAATACACCATGTGAGTACCAAATTACAAGATTTGATTTTTATGGCCAAATGCCAATTATCCTGAAATCAGGTAATTAGATCAAATATTTTCTAGTACTCCATGTGCCCAGCAGTGAGTATGTAGTATTTATAGGTAAAAGGAAAAAAAGTGATGAGTTGTACGATAGGAGCCAAATATGTGTATTTCCATAGGCTGTTCTAAATGTATTCTGTTGTTTAGCATCTAACATACTTGATTTTGTAGTCAGTTTTTATAGAAGTTGTCATTTGTATACCTAGTGGTGGTTAGTATTCTGTACATGCTTTAACTGTTTCCTTGTTTCTAGTACATGTAGCACTTGAATGTGTAAATATTCTGAGTTTGAGGCAGAAGTAGTTAAAGCTGAACAAGCGAGTTGGTCTTTAAGATGTAATACAGTGAAATATTTTTAGCAAGTCCGGTGTTTTTCTGAAAAGTACAATGAGAGCCTATATGATAATGTTTGAAAAACATATTTGTCTCTAAAGAGGTAACATTGAATAATGCAATATCCAAACAGATGCCTTATGGGGTAGATAATCACATGCCGTGCATCCTTTGCTATAGTATTATGTAGTTTGGCTATTGTAAATTCTGTTTGTACCTGAGGGAGAGATATTGTAAGAGTAAATACCCACCAAAACTTTTAAAATTCCTTATTTTGCAGTCTTTAGCCAGGCTTCCTCAAGCAGGGGTGGTTTGGGGGAGGGAGATATTAATGCTCTGATTTAGTGGGCCCCAGTGAACGTGTACCTGAAATGATACACAGTAAAAAAGGAGAGAAATGAGCCTTTAGATTTACTGCAACAAGGAATATAAACTCTCTCTCACTAGTTGAGACCGTAGCACTGAAAAGCTGGTATTTCTTTACTGTCACTGTGGGTGTGTTTTAGGAAAATGCAAAACTGCAAGTTGCTGCTGGCAGTTTGAGTGCAATGGGATTGTGTCATGTTTCCAACAAAAGCTTTGCTGTGCAGCCGCATGACTGCGGCATCCAGAAATAATCACATAATCTCGCTGCTAGAGGGCCTGCATTAGACTCACAGCAGAACTCTGTATTTGGAGCCTAACTGAGCTTTTTTTTTTTTAAGGTGAAGATGGAAGGAACTTTCCAAATGCACCAGGCCCCTGTCCTGGTTTCGGCTGGGGTAGAGTTCATTTTCTTCCTAGTAGCTGGTGTAGTGCTGTGTTTTGGATTTAGCATGAGAGTGTGATAACACACTGATGTTTTAGCTGTTTTTAAGCAGTGTTTATACTAAGTCAAGGACTTTTCAGCTTCCTGTGCTCTGCCAGGTGCACAAGAAGCTGGGAGGGAGCACAGCCAGGACAGCTGACCCAAACTGGCCAAAGGGATATTCCATACCGTGGGACGTCATGCTCCAAAACACAGCACTATACCAGCTACTAGGAAGAAAACTAACTCTGTCCCAGCCAAAACCAGGACATCGGTATATAAACTTGGGGGAGTTGGCCGGGGGGCAGTGATCGCTGCTCCGGGGACTGGCTGGGCATCAGTCAGCGGGTGGTGAGCAATTGCATCACTTGGTTTTGGTGGGGTTTTTTTCCCTTTCTTTCCCTGGGTTTTTGTTTTTATCTTGTTGTTTTACTTTCCATTACTATTTGTTGTTGTTGTTCTATTATTTCACATATTAAACTGTTCTTATCTCAACCCACGAGTTTCCTTACTTTTGCTCTCCTGATTCTCTCCTCCATCCCACCGGGGGGTGGGGAGGGTAAGCGAGTGGCTGTGTGGTGCTTAGTTGCCGACTGGGGTTAAACCACGACAGCCCCTGATATACTTGTCTGTTTTTTATCTGCCAGACATTGTAGAAAGTGAGTTGTATATTTACAGATAATTGAAATGGTACAAATGCATAATTATTTTTTAAAACGAATTTTTGCTTTAGAGGGAGCGTCTTAAACATAATTCTAGGTTATTGCTTGTGAAAAATAATGTATCTGGGAAAAGTTGCAGATAATTGAATTTCCACTTTGTTCCTAGGGTTATGGGTTTTTTTTACTTCTGGTGGCATTTCTGAAAATCTCAGTAATTCTCTTATGCAACCACTGGCAGCAATAATATGCTCTGAGAAAGCACGAACGGCTCAGTCAAGGCCAGGATAGAATTTAATGCTTTAAATAGGGAAATCTGTTGAGCAACCCAGTCTAGTGAAAGATGTCCCTGCCCATGGCAGGGGGGTTGGACAAGGTGACCTTTAAAGGTCCCTTCCAACCCAACCTATTCTGTGAAATGTTAATATGTTCAAGCTTTTACCTATTTTAAAACAATTGCTATACCTTTGCTACTTGCCTTTCCTATTTAGATGGCAAAAGGAGGAAGATGTTATTTGTAAGATCTGCCAGGTTTTTACCTGAAGTGTTTTTTTTAAACTCTGAATGTAATCTTATGTAACTGTAATAGACATATATTGGTGTGGTGTTTTTTGGGGTTTTTTTCATTCTGTATTCAGCATGCCAGCTTTCCCTGTTGTATGCAGCCTTTACAAGACTGTTGGGAAGGGATGGTTTAGCTTTTGTCGTGGTAGGTTTCTCTTGTCAACAGAGATTATAAAGACGGGCAGTTCTTTTGTTTTGGGTAACCAAAAAAGCAGGGAGGGAGACTGGCTGCCCAGAACTTGGCTGTGTAAAAGCTGAAGGTGGTTCTGCAAGTCTTGCATGTTCTGTTGAGGGGGAGCCGGGGGAAAGTTATAGTGTAAGGCTGGTTAGAATTGCCACAATTTTACATGGTCAAGTCTTACAAGCTGACTGATGCAAATCGGTATCTTCTGTCTTGGGTGGATTTTCCGGTTTTTAGCATCTAGCTTGCCCATGTCAAACACATTTAAGAACACTTACTGCTTGAACCATCCAGCCACTGTTGAAGGATGCTTCATAACCAGGTATCCAAGGCAGTTAACATATTATAATTTTCCCAGCTTGTTGCTCTGGCTTCAAGTTTCTAGTAAAAGTGTGGAAGATCAACTTACTTCCCCATTCATTTCCATAGTTGCCTGTAATGTCTTCACCGAACTGATTGCTGAAGCTACTGTTTTTCAGACACGTCTTTTTATGATAAAGGCAAGTTAGGGATAACTTTTGATGCTACCAAATTATGCAATGGCTGATGTGTGTAGCTTATTTTTATGGTTATCACTGTCTTCCCCATTTTCAATAATACCAAGAGTATCATTTTAAACAGAGTTGTAGTCTTTTCAGGACAAAAGATAATATATGTATGTATTGTTGCACAATAAATTCTTGGTGTCAGTGCCTTCTTATAGCCATTTTTCTTTCAGTATGGAGACCACTACAATGTATTTGTAGAGTTTCAGATATGTTGGGCTTTAAAATGTGAAATATAGCTTTTCTGTTGTATGAAATGATTGCTGTATACATGAAAAATTATTTCAACAAAGCTTGCTGGGCTTTTTTAACTTGGCTGACAAGTAATAAAAAAAGCCAGATGATAAAAATTTTGAACAGGTGTTCACTTTTATTTGAATGTCTCAGTAATCTTTCTTATACTTAGTCATGATATTTTTTTCTGCAAGTATTGATTGTTTAAAATTATAAAAAGTTATGGTAGAAATACTTTTTAAGCTCACTGAAGGGATACCGTATTGATTCCTAACCTAAGTGAGGCTGAAAGTTTCAGATTTAGTGTGTCTTAGCCTTAGTTAAATAAGAAAGCTGAATTTCCTTAGCTGCAGATTACATCAGATCTGTAACTTCAGGCAGGGTTGAACTTCGGAATTAACTTGGATTCTGTCCCTGCAGGCTCTGTGGAAGTGGGGAGCGTTCTAGCAGTGGTGCTGTACATGGGGGTATGAGCTCTGTTAGGGAAGGATGCAAAATGCCTCCCACTAGTTCAGAGTAATCTAATTTTTAAATATAATATCTTGTATCCAAGAATCTCCAAGTGCTTTATAAACGCTCATGGCTTCATTCTCACAATGTTCTTCGTGTTGCAATGCTTTGCAATAAGGGAGTACTGTGAGAGTGAAATGTTACCTTAATTTTCCACATGTGACATGGGCATGTTATGGGTCTAGTGCAACAGATGTTCATGATGACTTCTCATGTGAGTCACAGGGTAGACCACAGTTTTATTAACTTAATCATACTAAAAAGGCTAAAATTAAAGGCCATAACCATATTGTTAAAGGCCTAGAACTGTTCCACTGTCACAGAGGGATTTACTGCTGATGTTGGTAACAGATATTAATACAGCAGTCAGCAGCGTTGCCAGGTCCAAAGCTGATAGTTTTCTCATAATTTGCAAGATATGAAAGTTAAAATAGAATTAAGATCAGGGAGGTCCATTCCTTCTTTAATCCATTTGTTGGCTCATTCTGCTTTTTCATCTTATTTTGATTTTTTTAATACTGTCTTGCACAGCTTCTGAGCAATGATAAAGTTTGTAAAATGGCTTTTTAAGACCTACAATGTTTAATCACTTGAACAGAAATTAGAAAACTGAAAGAAACACAGTAAGAGAAAACAAACTAATTTAATGAGGCTACAAATGTCAGCTGCAAGACTTAAGAGGATGCAAGTTCTGCTGTTTCCTTGGGGGCCTCCTTGTTTCACCACCACCACCCCTGTCTTATTTAATCAATAAAGTTTTCAACTTAGTGCTTCTTCATATCATGGTTCCTTAGCAAAACGTCACCAGCCTAGCAATGCTTCAGGTTACAATCTGTATCACATCAGCAGCCTAAAAACTGTAGCTGGAGTTACTTGGTTTTGCTCATACCTCCCCAACATGGCCATTTAATAATGGATTTGTAAAAAGCAGAGAACTTGATATGGAAGCATTTATTGTTTTAAAGATTTTTTTTTTTCAAAACTGGGCAAGCTTTGGTGGAAAAACAATTTTATTTAAATAAGAAATCATTAGAGTAAGTTTCCTGGAGACATGGTTTCGGCAAAGGGGAGGTCGTGTGTAGTAAAGCTGAAAACTCTGAAATGCAGTAATTTATAAGCAAGCTTTGATGAAAGAGGTAAAGAATAAGAAAGCTTCCCATCAGATATTCTTGATTGAAAGGTTCTGCTTTTCCTTAGATGCACATGAACACTTCTATACAGATAGCGAAAGCCAATACAAATATGAAAGCTTCTTGTTTTGATATCTTACTTGTTGTGTTGGTAGTGTTTTCCCTATCTTCATGCTGCATCAACTATTGTATATGTGTGAAGATCTGTAAAGTTGACTCTAGTGAAGAATTCGAGAAAGGAGGAAGACGTGCCAGTGCTGCAAAACATCAAAAATTTTTCTGTGAGGATCTGATGGAGTTCTGTGTGGTCTTAGGTAGCCTGGATTGTTTTTGCTTTACAAAGAGGAAAAGTTAATTGTGAAACTTGAATTTATCCAGATTACCTATATAGTTGGCATACCTTTTTTTTTTTACTTTTATGAGTAAATAATTGAGGAAACTTGTATGTGTAGCATATTAAAGATGAATTGTGAACTTGATTGATTGGTTCCACGCTTCCACTTTGGCTGGATAGTGACACCTCTAGGTGAATCTGAAAAGTTTTATAACATGTGAGGAAACTTGTATGTAGCATATTGTAAAGATGAATTGTGAACTTGATTGATTGGTTCCACGCTTCCACTTTGGCTGGATAGTGACACCTCTAGGTGAATCTGAAAAGTTTTATAACATGACAAAAAGCAACTTGATAAAAAAAATTAACAAAACCCAGTTTGGATTATAACTTCCATTTCCAGGTGTGGGGTTTGGCTCCTCTTCCTTTAAACGTTATTTTCCAAATGTGTATGCAGACTTCTCTTACCCTTTTTGCCCAAAGCCTTTTCTCTTTCTTAATTCCTCCTTTATAGTCACATTCCTCAGAACAAGTCCAAAGTTTTTTTCTGTTTTTGCCTACAGTGGAGAAAATGAGATTTTTCCAATTCTGCAGTTTGGTGGAAATTTTCGGTTCCATTGGTTTCTGTGCTAAAAATGCAACTTTCTTAGAATATTAGTTGTCTTGAAGGTTCATTTCAATTCAAGTATGTGATCATGAACCAAGATTATTGTGCATTAAATTACCACACATTAACTGTGAAAGTCCACTTCTTACCTCATTTTCCTGAGTCATGATTTTTATTTTGTGCGTTGAAGCATGTAACAAATGCTACTGCAAAACAGTCAGTATGATTGCTAATAAATTGTGTAAGTGCTACTTGGCTCCAGGTGTAAAATAACCAAGGTGTTAGGTTCACAGTGGTGCTTTCTGCTGGTTCATGCAGGCCTTGCCCAGGTCTTTCTATGGGGTAACAGTCCAGCTGTGACTGCTCTGAAGGCTCCAGTGAAGTTAGGCTGAATGGGCATCATTTCTCTGCTAAGGCATGTTAGACTTGTCCCTGCTTAAACAAGGTTTGTGCATTGTGTACCTTTGACTTTACTCAAAGTAAAGTTGCTGTATATGATGGTCCTTTGAGTCATCAAGGTTTTCTTATATGTAGATGATAAAATCTTAATGGGTCCTATGCTTTGTATACTACAGTCCCATTGTCTTGATTTCTGGGGTTATTTTCCAATTTTTAGTCTGCAAGTAAAAACCTGTCTTAAGCATCAGTGTGTATTTAAAGATATTTCTATTTACATCTGCCTCTGATGTAAACAATATGCAACAGCATCCTTTCAGTGTCTTCGTAGCAGAGGACATAGGTAAAGATTGGTTGCCAAAACAGACAATCTAATTTTTCTTAATTTTCTTCATTATTTGCTGGAGGGGGCCAACTGCTGCCAACCTCCCCCCCCCCCCCCCCCAAGTATTTCAGTATGTACATGTTTACAGAATATTTGTGACAAATTTCTGGAGGAAACCTTGAGGCTCAGGGATTCTCACTGATATCCTGAGCATGCCAGAGAGCCTTCTTGGCTATCATTAGTCACTGGAAGATGCATCTTCCTCAGCAAGCATTGCTTCACCTTCCTGCCATCCCCTCTAGTGTTTGTTGTCTCTGTTTCAGTTTGAAGTGTCCCTTCTTGTAGATCCTGTAAGAGGCAAACTCAATGCGAACACCTAGGTGAGGCTAATCTGTTTAGGTTGTTACTAGCTCTAAGATTTGAGACAAAACACAGAAAGAAGTGACATGATAGTTGCTTATGTGAGAGTCCTGTGGTGAGCCGGGGAAAGATTCACATTTCTTCTCATAGTACAAAAAAGTAAGGGGCATTGTATGAAGCGGGGTCAGAACAAACAAAAGGTTCACAATTTTTCTTCAGCACATGACTGACCTGTGGAGCAACTTGCCCTAGGATGCTGCAGATGCCCGGTGTTTACAGTATTTTCAGGAAGCAACTGGACAAATGGAATAAGTGAAGTCCTAGATGCTGCTCGAGTTCAGAAAGTTGCTTAGCTACAGGTAATGCTTGCCAGATTCCAGCTATCCATGCAGCCCTTGGGTATCTGCGATCCACAGCTGAAAATGGGACCCTGGGCTAGATAGACACTTGTTCCATCCTTGTGTCACTGTTCCTTATGGGATCAAGGCTTGACCATTGCATTTGGAATAGGAACACACTTGGGTTCTCATTTACAGTGCTTTAAAAATTCTGTCAACTTACAGGTTTGAATGAACCTGTAAGAAGATGCTGAATTTGTTTGCAGAGTTCTTACTGTAATAATTCTCAGCTGTTAGTTACAATTGATAGTACACATCATGGGTAGATAATGGTAGTGTGGAGAGAGCTTGTTAGCAGTGTAGGTTTTCTCCCCTTGCTGTGTGAGCTGAATTACGTGGTTAATAGGTGTGCTTGGATGCTGTGTTTAGCATGCCTCTGAAAAAGTATGGCTGGTTTGCTGGCACAGTTATATCTAAATATTAATTTCTTCAGATTTAAAGAGTAACCTTCAGGTTTCCTATTATAACACTTCTGTGTAAGTGTTATAGTAGTGCTATAGTGATAGCACTACTCTTTAAGTTTGCAAAATGCTAGACATTTTCTGATTAAAAGAAAATGGGAAGCAACTTATGCTGTCTTGTATTCTGTAACTTGCTTATTGTCATTAACCTATGCACCTGACATCAAGCATGTTCTAAAGGCAACAGGAATACAATGTTTGGGGTTTTTTTGCTTGGTTTGGTTTTTTTTGGGAGAAGTTAGAGTAAAAACAGAGGTGATTTAACTCCAGTTGTCTTTTTTTGGCTTGTTCTGCTTCGCTATTGAATGTTGAAAGAATAACATGCCTGTAGCCACTTGACATAAAAGTCAAAACCAAATAATTACTTGCTGTGCAACAAATTGTTGTGAAGACTACACACACAAGCAGAAGCCAAAGCTTCTGATGATAAAACCCCTTACTAGGTCTCAAAATATGCTCTTACACTTTACATTTATATGTCATACAGAAAAAAGGTATTTCTGAAAAGGAGGTGAGTAAGAGCAAAACTGAACAGCTGAGCAAGGAAACAAGGACTTCAACCATAATTACAGAAATGCAAGGGGGGAAAAGCAGTGTGGAGCTAATGCCCTGCACAGGTCTGCCAAGCCAGTCTGTTGCTTGCCTTCTGTTTGTGGGGTTCTTCCTTCTGGTTTTTTTCTTTAAAGCTTGCCGTGAAGTTGAAGTCTTGAGGCTAGAGATGGTTTCTCAGGATGATTTGGAAACACTGCAGCATAACTGGATCATGATGAAGCCTGCTTAGAACTGTGGTAATACAAATATTATATTAAGGTTGGTTCTTAAACTGTAGAGAGGGACACAGCAGTCTTTTGAAAACTGTAATTATTTAGGTTATTGCCAAGCTAAAATGAAATTAGGTTTTTTGCTAATAACCAAAAGATGGAAGATAGGAAGTATGAGGGGTGGCATAAAACTCATGAATGCCCACTTTTTTGCTGTTAAGAATGTGTTGGCACATCCACCTTAAATGTGTTGAAAGAATTGTTTTTATTGCCAGTGACTGTCACTCTCTCAAGATGCTGCTGAAAAAGTAGATGTTGCAAAATAATTGTTTTGTGTATGTGAGATAAATAGGATAAACAAAGAGTTAAGAAAAAGTTTTATTTCAACTTTGTAAGAAGATGCATTCTGTTTTATCAGTTCATTATCAGCAACCACTTCAATCTGTCAGTTTGGTGCTTTATGTGAACTTTTCCAATGGCAACCAGCAAAGTTCCCCTCCCCCCCCCCCCCCCACCTTCCGCCGGGGCAGCCCCTCCCCCCAGCCAGTAAGCGCTCCGCCTGTCCCTTTTCGCTATGCTGCAGGGCTGAAAGAACAGGAATGCAGCTATTTCTTAGACAGAAGTATTTTACTGTGCTCTGGAATGCTGGATGTGGAAGCTAATAAGCATTGTTTGGAAATTTCTTTGTAGTTTATTATTACTCAGTGCAAAATTTCACTTGGGTACATGCAAACAAGTTCATATTTATCTTAGTAGGGTTCATTTTCTAGCATCTTACAAAACAGTTTATCTAAGCAGTTTAACCTTTCCTGTGTAAAGCAAACAGTCACTGGGGAACCTTATGTATAATTCTATGTTATAATATGTTCTTACACATTAACCAACTTAAAACATTTTTTTTCAGTGTGCTGCAGTGGTTGAGTAGTTTGTTTTTTAAACAGAGCCAAAATAACCATAACAGCTCTTTGTGGGTATAGAAACCAGATGTCAAGATTCTCAGAAATGTCTAGATGCCGTAATACTAGTATTTGAACTGGTGCAGATGTGAACGGTGTAGGATTAGAGGGTCATCTGGTTCTTTAATGTGATAGCTGCAAAATTATTTTAGAAATTTGTGTTAAAATATTTCTGCTTTTTATGTCCATGTGTATTCTGATGAGAATCTAGTAGGATTTTGGTTTTGAGGAAAAAAATTTTGGACCACCAAAAGAATAAACCTGGCCGTATATGAAAACTTTCTCCCTTGTTAAACAGAGCTCACACGTTTCTCCTTCCTTCTCAGTCCTCCAAATTTGCTGCACCATAACTTTGCCATCATGTCCAGAAGACTCTGTGATCTCAAGGCTTTAGGAAAAAATAAATCCATCAGTGTATACACTCAAATGAATGCACCCTGCAATATATTACCACTAAAACTACTTGCACATAGTACAAGTAATTAAAGTCTACTGACTAGATTAGAGTATTTCTCTCTCCCGGATGGAAAATGTCCTTTTCAATTCTCTTCTGACTTTCTGATAATCAAAGCAAGTAATTGCCAGTTTCTTGATGAATCCATAGTAATATTCATGAGCTGTTGGGGTTTTTTTGGCTCGATGCAAGAACATTGGTATTGTCTTGAATGAGGTATTGCCAACATACAAGTAAGGATTAGGATTTTTGGAATGTGTTTAGTGTATTCAATGGAGCTGTATCACAGGCAGAACGGAGTTTTAATCCAAGGTTTTTCCATCAGTCATAGGAAAAAACCAATTGAAAGATAATTCTTACCTTACCCCAATAGTAGATGCAGTTTCCAGGAGATCCTTCTCTCTCTCTTGTTCTGCCAGTTTCTCTCTGTATCACTGTCCTGCTAGTATGTTAATGTTGATTGGTTTGATCTCAATTCATAGGCATCTTATATTTGGTGCAAAGCTGTCAGTGCAAGTTTATGGCATTGGCCAACAAAAGCAGCACATCTCTCTCCCTAGGAAACAGCTACTAATTTTTCTTGAAATTAACCTTGGTTCTTTACATCTTACTGTTTTCCTGTGTAAGCTTCTTTGGGGATAAGCCAAGGCTGCTAATCCACTTGTAGTTTGGAGCCATCAGGTATGATGTTAGCTTTTCCACTTCAGTCTGATAACTTTTTTCTGAGGAGAAATGACACGTCAGCAGAGGGCTGCCTCAGCAGCCTGGTCCTAGGGGACAAATGGGGGGGAATCAAGCAGCAAGAGCTTCCATGAATGAACACATCTTGTAGAATCATAGAGTCATTAAGGTTGGAAAAGACCTCTAAGATCATCGAGTCCAACTGTGAATCCAACACCACCATGCCCACTAAACCATGTCCCTAAGCACCTCATCTACACGTCTTTTAAATACCTCCAGGGATGGGGACTCCACCACTTCCCTGGGCAGCCTGTTCCAATGTTTCACCACTCTTTCAGGAAAGA
>NW_008795948.1:2868080-2874829 GCF_000699145.1 Aptenodytes forsteri
AGGAGAATGCTGTGGGAGACAGTGTCAAAGGCCTTGCTGAAGTCCAGGTAGACCACATCCACAGCCTTTCCCTCACCCACTAGGCGGGTCACCTGGTCATAGAAGGAGATCAGGTTGGTCAAGCAGGACCTGCCTCTCATGAACCCGTGCTGGCTGGGCCTGATCCCCTGGTTGTCCTGCACATGCCTTGTGAGCACCCTCAGATTGAACTGCTCCATAATCTTGTACTTCAGAAGTATTTTGGCATAGCTAAGCCATCTGCTGCACAGAACTGAAAAGTTCTGGGAAGGGAAAGGAATGTTTGCATACGTTGGTTCCTGGCTATACTTTACCCTTGTAGAATTGATGTTTTTACTTTGTGTTCATGATCTCACATGGGGCTGGGCAGCCTTTCTCTTGCAGAGGTGTAGTGTCTTTGGATATGACACTTTAAAACTAGACTGGATCCTTAATGCTCAGTTTTCAGAGGAATGTGGTGTGATTTGACTGTACCAAACTTTGTTTTTCCTTTGGACTGCTTGGCGTTATGCTTTTTTCCTCTCTCTTCCTGCAGTGCTGTGGCTTTTCATGCCTAAGTGAGATTTTTTTCTTGGCACAAGCTGACAGACAAACCTAAGAAATAGTCTGAAAAAACTACTTTTGACTCTTTTCCCAGCTAGGAACTGCGCTGATTTTATGAATGGGGAGAAAATCCTCAGAGCGCGTTATCCCAGTCTAAGTGGCGTTTCTGGCTAGGCTGGATAAGGGTCTAGAAACTTCTGCATGGACTCAGTAAGTCAGGTGGGAATATGAAGCAATAAACTACCAGCTTAGGAGGCCCAGATAGATTTAATTTCTCACTACCAAGCATGTATATTCATATCCTTTTGAAGTATATAAAAGAATATTAGTGGCTGGGATGGTAAATTTGTGATAATCTGTGATTGAGAACTAAGAGCTTTATAGAGCACTGAATCCAGACTTCTTTTGGCTTAAGGGAAAGGGGCACCCCATGTTCTTTAAAAAACCAAAGAAAAGATAGTAAAATTTTAACAGTACACTGCCCACTATTCTCTGTATGTCAGTGATGCTCTGACACTTAGGATGTGTCTCTCCCAATGAACATCTTATCAGTTCCTGTACAACTCACGTATTTAGTGGAAGGCCACTTTTTCGAGTGTGTAACTTTCTGATTATGTTGTATTTTATGGGATTATGCAAACTGCTGTCTCTGGTTAGGGTTGTGTCTCCCTCGAGAGTCAATTCATATCTCGTTTGCTTGTTTGTTTTGAGCCTTTATAGTAATTTTGAGATAACTTAAGAGAATCATACAAAGCTTGATAAAACCATATGTAGCGACATGTGATGGAAAATGAAGAGAACTGTACTGGTTTTTGTTTTGTTTGGGTTTTTTTTTAAATTGCAAATTATTGTGTTTCATCCAGCTAAAATGCTGCCAGGGCCTTAGACAACCTCTTGTAGCTGAGGTCTTACCATGATACCAGACTCGAATGTCTTAACTGAAGAGGATCCTGTTATGATAAGAGATTTGAACTTTGTGTGTGTGTTTGCTGTAGGATTTCCAGTTCCCAGCTGTGGGCTGGCAAGGACGGGGTTATCCTTAATATGTAAGTACCTTGTGCACAAAAATATTTCTCATAGTCAGATACAGTGAATATATACCATGTTTTATTACGGCTTTATTCATTTTTTTTCCTTCAGATAAATGTAACTTATTTCTCTCTAGATTAGACATGCTAGCAACAAAACAGCCTTGGGGATAATAGCAGTTTTTGGGGTGAATATCCTAAGCTTGGCTAGATTACTGTGAATATAGGATGTTAACCTTGAGTACAATTCTGGTTTTTGGCCTGATTTTAAAAATTGACACATAGAAAATACATATTTGAAATAAATTCTGGTATAAAGTGCCATAAGTATCTGGTTTGTCTTATTCCCTCCGAAAGAAATCTGATGTTCTGGGTCCCATTCTCAGTTGGCATGTTGCTTTTCATGAACTGTTCCTCTCAATGTAAATACTGTTTTTCAGGAAGTAACTTACCTCCAGCTAAAAAGACTCGCTGGAGCGTTCCTCCATATTTTACTTTGTCACGTCCTTCACAGCATGAATGCCTTGGTTCTTTGAGGAGCAATGTGCTTTGTATTAGCAGGGTGAAGAAGATTGGAAAATGGAAGAGTGGTACAGAAAGACTTAGAGGCGTAATGGAGGCAGATGTGCTTCATACATGCAGAGAGAGATGGTTCAGCGAGCAAGGAATACCAGTCTGCCAAAACAAATTCGTATGTGCTGTGGCTGCACATAATCTAGTTGCATCTGGCTTCTAGCAGCCTGAGAGAGACTTTGGGGTGTTCCAGAGAATGAGTGAAAAGCTTGCTTTATATATTCAACTGTTTTGCTATAGTGTTACTGTTAAGCAGTAAGTTTTTATGATAACTATATTCTGGCTCCAGTGGTTTTTTGGGAGCTGACATGGTTGAGTTGGTTTGGTAAGGGCAATGTCTTTTACCAAATTGCGGTCTCCTGCATTGAGTGATGCTTGTGGTGAGGTACACTGAGGCAAGGCTTTATTGTAGCATCATCCATTGCAAGTCAGAATAAATTCCTCAGCATGTGAAATGAAATGTATGAGGGTCACGTTGCCTTCTGCTACAATTCATTGCTGAAGTGTGTAGCAGTGCTCTGCTGGAGAGTTTTCCCATCTGTTGCAGAGGATGATACATGGTAGGAATGTTGAATCAGTGTTGGCCTTGGCAGAATGAAGAACAAAGGAACTTTTCTGTTTAAATTCTGGGTTTTCTTTTTCAAATTTTTTCATGCAGTGTATCTTGCTATGAGTGCTGTAGAACAAGTTTTTATGTAACAATATGTCCAGAGAGAAATTAAGTGTGTAAGAGAAGTTCTCCCACTTGTTCTCTGTTGGGAGTAAGAAGGCTTTGTTGGGCCACCTGGAATACTGGGCTGAGTGCAGGTCCAGCTGGGGCAGTAACCCGGAGCCGCACATGTACTACATGAGAGGAGTGAATGGCACCCTGATAATGGTGGGGTGGCAGACCACAGCCTCATTAGGCTCCTTTGTGGAAATTTGGGGTATATAAGACAAGCTCTTTATGTACACATCTGCTCTTCACAAGTGCTAACAGCTTTGTGCTAAGAAACATACATAATCATTAGGGACTCTAGCAGTCTCCTGGTTTTTCATGTTTTGTCTAATGAAATTATTGCCTGGGAAATGAAGATGTTTGTAATGGGTCTTCCGGTAATTTGGCAAGTCTCACTTCACAGGTAATGTAGTTTTTCCTTTATGGAATAAAATAACTTGCATAGCTTTCTTGAAATTGTCTTTCACAAAGACAATTATATATATACAAGAGCTGTTAATGTAATTTTCGTAATTCAAGTTGCTTCATTTACTCTAGGATTTATCTTGTTAGGAGGCCTGCATTCATCATAGCTTTAGAAATTAGCTTTGGGATTTGATGCTCAGAAGTTACCAGTGAGGAGAAGGGCTAGGTTTACTGTGGAACTCAAAGATGCTTTTCAAAGAGGTGAGGTTTGTGTTGGGCTTATAAATCCATCTTTTCAATTGTACCTTTCCTCTATTTGTCCTATTCTCAACACTAATACTGAGTTTAGTTTCTGTCTTAGCCTGGGTGCTTTTGTGTTTGCTTTTTTGTATCCTGTACTTCAGATTTTTATTGCCTTCCTCGTCGCAGTACTTAAGCATTCAGTGACGTGTTAAACAATGACTATTATATTTCACACGTGGTTTTTATGTAATTTAAATGCAGAAACTGCCTGTCTCAAATTGGTCTTTCTGAAACAATCTGCATTCATATACTTCCCGGAAATTAATTTTTGCCATAATTTTTTGACAGATTGTTTTGCTATATGTGGAATAAATATATAAATGCATATCCGTGAAATGAGTTGTCATGTTGTAATCAGTCGGTACTTTTACCATGTTACTGCAATTACGCACACACCCTGTAGTTAATGTCCTTTCCTTTGTCTTAGGTTGTATTGGGACCTGAGTAGTCCTTAAACTGTTGTAGGTACTGACATGAACAATTGAGCAGTAGCTGCTTGAAGAGTAGAAGTATAATGCCAGCTTGATTTACATTGCTATGTTTTCAGTCCATTTCAAAAACATAATTATGTTTTGCTGAATATAAATAATCTTTGATACCCCTGCAAAATATATGCATATCCCCAAACTTAATCAGTTCCAGGCTATATTCTTCTACCTGTCATCTCCAGTTGATAACTTCTCGACTTCCTTTTTCTCTCAAATAAATAAACAAAAAAGTAAATGAATAAAAAGTTTCTCAACATATACTATAATTATGGATGTTAGTCATGATTTTGAATGGTGTTTGTGTTTGCAGCACAATTTTGGGATGTAGTAACATCATCCTCTGAAGTTAATGTGTCTTCCTGAAAAGCTTTTTATTGTTTTGGGATGTTAACATCATCCTCTGAAGTTAATGTGTCTTCCGGAACAGCCTTTTATTGGATATTCTATTTTACTAACTTGTAATTATTTTCTAGGTATATCATTAATCATTACAAATAATATAAAAATTATATAAAGAATAGCAGGTACAAAAAAATCTGAGTTACGTTATATTAATATACTGTATACTGTATATATATAAAGGAAAACAAATAGCAGGTACAAAAAAATCTGAGTTACGTTATATTAATATACTGTATATTTGCAGTTTAAAAAAATCCCTATCAGTCTCCACAACATTTTCTTTGAAAGGGAATGCTGTATTTCACCTACATTTTGAAAAGGAAAAGCAATGTAGCGTTAGAAGTTGTAAAATATTCAATACATGAGGAAACTGTTGCCTGACTAGATAAGCTAACTGCTTGGAGGAATAACCTAAAGCATTTTACTGTAAGACTTTTCAGTTAATTGCTTTGAGTGTGTTTGCAAATTGCCACAAAAGTGCAAAATATGGGTCTCCTTTAAGTATTTCTCCACAGTTGCTTGGGTCATATATATTAAAAGCAGGGTTTTTATGTTTAATAATGCCTTGAGATTTTTTAGATCATCATTGGTAGTCCCTGAAGTTCTGCAGGCATTTGTGGTCTGCAGGGTTGCCTTTCGTATATGCTGGTATTGAAAATTAAAGCAGAGCTGTGGCTCAGGTCTGGTGCAACAGTAACCGCTGCTGGAGGCAGCAAAACTGAAAAAAGCTACAGGTACTGGAGCTGAATTTGGATGCAAGGCAGCTTGTCTCTAAGGTAGCAGGTAAGGGCAAAAAAGAGACTTTTAGTTTGGTAGGTTTCAACAGATGTCTCTCACCTTCAGAAGGAAATTGTACCACCATGCTCATGGGAAATCTAGAGGGGTCTTTCTGCAGTTCTCATCTTTGAACTTTTGAATGGAACAACAAAGTATTGATTGGGCTGGAGGGAAGCTTGTCTGGTTCAAGCAAAGACCGCGGTGGGGAAAGTACTTCCAAGTTCTGACCTCCATTTTGTGTTTGTTACACAAAACAGAAAGGCTTGAGCAGGAAAAAAACTGAGGGGTGGGAGATAACTGTTATTTTTGCCTGTTCTGGAGTAAATTCCCATGTTTTAGGCAAGTAATGTGATCATGTGACTGTAGGCAGGACAGCTGTGTAAGTCAGGCTGGATGCAGCTATTACTATCTTTTTTCAGAGTAGTCTTGAAATTATTGGGAACAATTAAGAACTTTGATTTCAGAAATGTCAGAAAACTTTGACATGTTGATTTTATGTTGATGGTTTTGTTCAGAGAAAAATATTCACTGTTTCTCAGTTGAAAAGCAATGAATAGCTTTGACCCAAGACGGCATGTATGCTGAAACCCTCTGTCAAATGCAGTATTCATAGTAAAACCAACTGAACTTTTTAACCTGTTATGCCATTGAAATGTAAACTACAGTTACTCCAGTAGGTGTTCTTCCCTATGGCTTTGGAAGCACTGAAATTCTTTGCCCCATTACATGTGAAAAAAGTCATGAGTTTGCCTCTGATTTTGGTATGGTCCCTAGTTAGTGTTCATTTCTGGAGTCTGACTGGGGTGTAGAGCCTGTATAGAGCAGTGATGGTAGAGAAGGAAGTTCAGCTCTGGTGGAAGATAAAGGTTACTATTGTCTCCTGATAAAGACCTGCAGTAGGTGTCTACATTGAAATTGAAGTGAATTGTACATGTATGAGTTAGTATTTTTGCATTACTTAAGCATGCTTCATTTTTCAAAGATCAGATTTCTCTTTCTTTTTTTGGTGTCTCCAATGTAGTGTTTTTTGATGCTATTATCAAATATAACAAAGCAAAACTATTTTGAATCATTTTCTTGCCAAAACATCGTAAATATTACAGTAAGCATTACTGATAATACATTTCCTTGCTTTTAACAGCAGTTCTGCAATTAATGCCTTTGCCTCTTTTGTCATTTAGCATACTAGAGAAAATACTTGGCAACCAGAAGTTTGCAGAACGCATTTGGGGAGAACCTGGACATGTATAGTTATAATGTGAAAGTGATATTGCTGATCAATAAAGAGTAATAGGCAATAGGCTGTATGTATGATAGCTTTTCTGAAAGCTGTTTTTGGGAATGTTGGAAAAGAATCATTGAATCATTAAGGTTGGAAGAGACCTCTAAGATCGAGTCCAACTGTGAATCCAACACCACCATGCCCACTAAACCATGTCCCTAAGTGCCTCATCTACATGTCTTTTAAATACCTCCAGGGATGGGGACTCCACC
>NW_008795948.1:2876564-2893261 GCF_000699145.1 Aptenodytes forsteri
TTTTTTCCTGAGTCCCAGCAAAAGCTCCCCGTTATCTCTTCATTAAGAAGCATCTCTTCATTAAATAGGTAGTACCATAATTGTGTTGGTTTTTTATATTTACCTAAACAGGCAGCAAACAGGTCTGAGAAACTTGATCTTGCCAGAAGAGACAATATATGATTTTTTTAAATCCTTGTATGAATCACTAATATGTAGTGACTAGAGGGTTTGTGGTTTTTTTTTTTTAATTCTCCCTCTCAATAAATGAATATAGAACTGTTCATCTTAGGAAAATATATATCAGAAAAGCATTCGTGTTTGTACTGAACTTCTGCTTAGTTTTTGTGCCTTCTGTGTCTTGATGTAAAAGGAACCTGTTTGGAGGCGGGGGTGGGGAGGGGGGAATAGCTGAAGACTGATACAGCTTATCCAACATGCATGCTGATGAGGAGAAATGGTCAAACTAAAACTCTATGTTGAGCTAGCACAGAAAACAGAAATAGCTGTACAAACCCATTTGTTTCACAGGAGAGATTTTCTGCGTGACTGGGAGACCAAGGACAGACCTTGAGGATATTGTCTGAAAAGACCCAGGAATGCCTAATTGAGCAAAAAGATCCAATTCAGCAGGGGGTGGGAGCAGGGACGCAGGTGAGCCTTCTCCCATGCACTGTCATCTGGTTAGTTTACTGTCTTCCAGCGAATACATGCTTTTTGTGTACTTGAATATATTTTTTTTGTTGATGGACTGTTTCACAAGTTTTTAGCATGGTTTAAAGTCCTGTGCAGTCCTGCTGTTGGTCTGTCTGGTGCCTTTCTCCTCTCTCTCTCTTCTTGCCCATCTCCTCGTAATTTTCAAAGCCACTATTCGTGTTCAAGCATGCTTGGAAAAAGGATGCTAATCTCAGTATCAAGTCCTTAAAAGCAATGAAGTTCCTAAAAGTTCCCTAAAATTTTAGGTAGGTCCCTACATAAAAGGAGGTGGGAACTTTATGCGAAGAGAGATGATGTTAAATGCTCCAACTGAAGGATTGTGTCTTGAGTGCATTTGTTTTTAGACATGGATGAATCTCCACAGATAGGTGCTGTGATGAGCGTAGGACAAACATCAACTGAAGCTTGCTATTATCTGGAAAACAGAATAGGAAGCCCAGTTTGACTGATGATGGCACTCAGAAAGCTACTTGTTCATATGATTTAGATGAAATAGTGGAAATAAGATCAAAAGATTTACTTACGCAGGCATTCATTTGAAGTTATTGTCTGAAGGCAGAAGCTGGGAAAAGTTTTTGTGCTGAGGGCCATAAAGGCGGTTTCTTTCATCACTGGGCTTGAACAGATGCATTTCCGAACAAAGTTCTGATGAAATCTTTTTGTAGCAATGATTGATTGTGTTAGTGGTATGATGCCAAGGTAGTTAAAACCTGAACATCTGGCAAGGTGTTCAACTAGAGCCTCCTACAAGGCAAATAACCTTATGTATGAGCAACTTTACACAGATGATTGTGCTTTTATTAAAATACGATACACCTCAGACTCGTCATAAGCAAGTTTGCTGAGGCAAAGAAGAAATGAAGATGCACTTTCAATATGAAGAAACCTAAGGAATGTGCTATGCCTGTTATTACCTGAGAAAGACTATGGAGTAACTCTTTTATCGTCAGCAGGCTTGAACTCGTTGCTGGGTCAGGTTTCCCTCTTGTTAGAGTTTTGTCTATGCCCTGATTAACTAAGGCATTTATTTCATGATCCAGAAGTAAAATGCTGTATATGGCAGATTGTTCAGAACAGGTCGGTACTGAACAGCAAGGCAGAACTGGCTTTCTACCAGGTCCGCTAAGCATGAGCAAAATACTGGAACTACAGACCTGGGAGAAAAAAAAATCCTATTAGAATATGTGCATGCTAAAACAAGATGGAGCTGAAAAGAGGCTGCAAAGCAATCCTTCAGCTGCACAAAGTGCTTTTTTTGAGATTTTTGGGTTTTGTTATTTTTTTCTTCTTTAGAATAGAAGTCTGATTCTGAAAGGAAAAAGGGGTATAGCAAACTAATAATTAGAAAGACATTAACATTGAGGACATGTCCAAGAAGAGGTCATTGTTTGCTGCCTCTAATGTTTAGGAATTGTTATAAATATTTAGACACATCCATAAAACATGTTATGACATAACTATAGTGGGTTAAAAAGTCCTCTAATGCAGAAAGTTGTGAAGACGTGCAGCATAGTAAGATGGAGGGTTCGCATTATTGGAGGAAAAATAGTTGGGTGCCACTTCCAAATGCCACACAATTCCTCTGTGTAAGGAGAGGGCTGTAGATCTGGAATTGAATGTAATCAATCAAGAAGCTCAGGGAGCTAAATTGGCTATTTTCCTCTTGATAGGTAACAAATCACTAAAAACACTGCAGAATCTATTTTGTTTGAAAAGATGCTTAGTATAATGTTTGAGTTTAAATACAAAAATCTAGATAAATGCAAATGCCACACAATTCCTCTGTGTAAGGAGAGGGCTGTAGATCTGGAATTGAATGTAATCAATCAAGAAGCTCAGGGAGCTAAATTGGCTATTTTCCTCTTGATAGGTAACAAATCACTAAAAACACTGCAGAATCTATTTTGTTTGAAAAGATGCTTAGTATAATGTTTGAGTTTAAATACAAAAATCTAGATAAATCTGAAGCAAACTGCATAAAAGCATTTAAAGAGTGATTTGTCCATTTCAATATGTATCCTGACAAGCTGAATTTGCTGTTTCTACGTAAATATTTGTCCTTTAAACTTGATGTTCTTGCAGCAGCTGAGAATAAAATGTGATCTTAAGGTCAAACTTGGGGAGATTAGCTGCAGGAGGAGGCTTTTGGTAAGTGTTTTACAAGTTCAGTGGGATGGTTTGACCTTGGCTGGCTGCCGGGTGCCCACCCAGCCGCGCTCTCATTCCCCTCTTCAACAGGCCGGGGGAGAAAATAGGATGAAAAAGCTCGTGGGTCAAGATAAAGACAGGGAGATCACTAACCAATTACTGGCAAAACAGACTCAATTTGGGGAAGATTAACTTCTTACTAATTAAAAATAGCCTGCCATAGGCTGGGGGAGGAGGTAGCATTGCAGGTTACCCACTTTTCACATGGAAGAAGTGGCTGCTCCATCACTTCTCACGCCTGCTTAGCATGTTGACTTCCCCACAGCAAAACCCCTTTGTCTTCCTGAAGTCTATCTTCTTTCCTAGAAATTGAAGCTGCAGTTCAGCTGCAGGCCACCCCTGTTGAGCAGAGTACATGTCCAAAAGCTTAAGTAATATGTGTTCAGCATATGCTTATGTACTTCCCCCAGAAAATATGGATTTGAGCACATGCTTGTCTAGATTAGTATTATGAACACTCAAAAATAGAAACTGTATGGTGACTTAATCCGTCATGAGTGAAAACCAACTGTGTGGCAGTCGCAAGTATTTGCTACTCTAGTTCAGTGTAACTGCTATCAGATTTTCTTTTCTGGGGTGTTGGTTTTGTACCATTCTGTAGGGGAAAAAAAGCACTTAAATGTGTTTGGGGAGACTGTGCTAGTATTGCAAAAACTCATTCACCTCATTTTTGTTGTCTAATAAATCATTACCTCACTGATTCTTTTTTTTTTGCTTAAGGTGCTGCTAGCATTTTATTGTGTTAACAATCTGTTCACCTGTCTTTCTCGCTTGTGTAATGATATTGTGTACATAAACACAGAGCAACTGGCAAAGCTTTAACCAGGCTGTAGCTTTTCTCACAGTGCTTGTTTTTTATGAATCCTCATGACCAATTACCAATTGTTGTATTCATCTTGGAGTCTTTTTTCTTTTTATGCATGTGCAACCAGTTTAAGACTTCATTACATTCTACAAAATATGAATGTTGAGGGATTTTTTCGCTTTTTTCCTTAACGGATAGCACTTCAGGTAGTCAGTAGATTAAAAGGAAAAAACAAACAAACAAACAAAATAAAACATACTTGGATACTTGGTGGTTTTGTACCATTCTGTAGGGGAAAAAAAGCACTTAAATGTGTTTGGGGAGACTGTGCTAGTATTGCAAAAACTCATTCACCTCATTTTTGTTGTCTAATAAATCATTACCTCACTGATTCTTTTTTTTTTGCTTAAGGTGCTGCTAGCATTTTATTGTGTTAACAATCTGTTCACCTGTCTTTCTCGCTTGTGTAATGATATTGTGTACATAAACACAGAGCAACTGGCAAAGCTTTAACCAGGCTGTAGCTTTTCTCACAGTGCTTGTTTTTTATGAATCCTCATGACCAATTACCAATTGTTGTATTCATCTTGGAGACTTTTTTCTTTTTATGCATGTGCAACCAGTTTAAGACTTCATTACATTCTACAAAATATGAATGTTGAGGGATTTTTTCGCTTTTTTCCTTAACGGATAGCACTTCAGGTAGTCAGTAGATTAAAAGGAAAAAACAAACAAACAAACAAAATAAAACCAAACAACAAAGCCCCCCAAAAAACTCCATACTTGGAGTAGCAGAGTTCCTCTTTCATTTAACGTGAAGAAATTTTTTTGCTACCAAAAATTATATTTGAATTTAACTATCAGAAGTTTTGGCTCACCTGCCTGTTAGAGAGTGATTGTTCTTTATTGTTGTTTATTAGCATTTGGAAATGAATGAAAAATTCAAAGGACCTGTCCAAAGGAAGGATGTGAGTACATTTGCTTACATGGGATGTGAAAAACGAACTGATGTAATAACTTGCTGGTATCCTTTTCTGAAGAAACACCTTAAATCTTTGGAACTTGTCATCTGCCAGTTAAGCCTACTAGTGCAAATGTGACTGGTGTAGTCAGTTTTCAATTGGGTAAGTTTCTGTCACTGTAAGTCCATTATTTTTCACACTGGCAATGAATAAACTTGGGACTTTGTGCCTAAATCCTATTACTTTTGAACAAAACACTTTTTCCTTTTGATCATGTTATGTAAGTCTTAGTTAAGCTTAAATAGCTTAAAACTAGCTACATGCAACATCAGTTGTAAGCTTTAAAAATGCTACGTTGCCTCACCACTGGTTATATTTAAAATGCTTAGGACCTAATTCTGCCTTGTGGTGCACAGAACACATTGTCATCTCATACACGAGTTGTTCTCCAAAATGTTAGGTGGTGTTTTCTGTATGCTGCAGAGTAGGAGCGAGTTCTTAACCTCTAGCTTTTCCAAATTCCCACCTCAAAGGGAATGTGTTTTCACTTGTGAAGTCCCTTTTCTGATTTCTGTGCTATGCTGTAATTTCTTGTGTTTGGCACTGTGATAATGGCAGCGTTTATGTCAGGGAATGGCAAGTTTGAGGCTGATCCTCTTTGTCTGGGTATGTGACAATGTGCTGCTTTCCGTTCCCTGGAAATACAGTAGACGACAGATTTAGACTGAGAACAACTGGGCCCTCAGTAATGGAGACATTTATACCACCCTTTCCCTTACCAAAGGGGGAATCAAGGAAGCTACATAAATGAAAGATAGTTCCACTGATGTGAATGCCATGGCATTTCTCTAAAACTTGTCACTTTGGCCATTAGAGTTGTAGCATCAGTTGTATCAGAATAGAAATCGTTGAGCAGGCAGTTGATGTTTGTTAACCTTCCTGGCTAAGGAAGAGTAGTATCATGGGACACCTGCAGCAATTGAAACTATCGCACATAGACCATCACCCAATATTGTCCTGCGATTGTTTGTGGATGCAGTTGCTGCAAAGTGTAATAAAACACATGTACTTGTGTAAAAATACACCTTTTACTATTACCAAGTACTACTTGAAAAGTTACCCTGATGTAGGTTTACTTTGTTCCCTTGTCAAAAAGCAATCTGGATTTACCATTGGCAAAATGCATATAATTAATGCTTTTCTGTATTGTTTTTTTCCGTAGGGATCAGGTTGGGGTTTCTGAGCGTGTGGGAAAGACGTAAATGCTTAGTGCTGGAAAAGTGCCAGTGAACAAGGGAGATCTGGAGCCTTTCATCTCAGGTCCATGGATTTTATTTTAAGCAGGGTTGGGGTTTAGCTGTTGTTCGGAAGCCTTTAGATCAGCAATTCAAGAATGATGAATATTATTTTCCAAAGGATAACTGACAGGCATCGGAAGATAACTATATCACTAGCTGGGACCTTGCTCATCTGTACGGTTCCTTTGCTTCAGTCCATTCTTTGGCTCATTTGGGATGATGACATCTTCTGTCTCTTTGTGGTGGTGGGGGGCTCCGTTCCTGTTGATGAACGTCAGTAGAAGAAAAAGCCTGAACAATTTCTTTACTTCCCTACAAAGGATCTTGGAAACCTGGGGGAAATGTTCCCTTTAGTGTTCAAATTATGTGCTGCTGTCACTTATATTTATAAGGTGACACATATTTTGTGTTAGTTGAAAAGGAAGCAGTACTGATACTTAAAAGCTGTTGTTAAAAATCACTCAAAAGATGCTTGTGACTTTTTTTCAAAAGGAGGAAGTCTTCCTCAAGAACCACCCTTATTTCTGAAAAATGTGATTTTTCAAGGTGATTCTTAAATTCCAGAATTACTTGAATGGTTTGAGATTGATCTCTCAGTACCCTGGCTTCTTGTTGTAGTATCAGTTTTCAGTCTAGCTGTTTACTTCTGTCCTGTGTTAAGAAGTCTGCTAGAATTTCTTCCTTTCCCAGTTAGTTGACACTTTTTTTTAGTGACAGCTTCTGGTTTTGATAGACCAGCTTGTTTACAAGATGCGAGAATAGCATCTTTTCATCTGATAACATGCAACAAGTAATCTTACAGACCTGTTACTTATCTAATAACCTGTAGCTAACAGGTCTCTTAATTTAAGATGTTTTCCTCTTAACATTCTCTTATAGTCCCTGTAAATCCTGATTGAAAAATCAAATCAGAATTCATTACGCAACAAACTGAACTAACCTAATCCTAGTCAGTATTCATCGGTAGGACTTCATGGGCAAAACCCGAGTATAACCAGTTCAATAGTTAATACAACTTTTTCATGTAGACTGTTTTGTACTGACCTTGTGGATGGCAGGCAGTCGTCTCCTGATTTTGATCTCCGACCTAATGAGAGTGGTACCTAATAAAAAGTAAAAATCATTAAAATAAATATTCAGTGAGTAATCTTTCATAAAAAAGATGAATGATGCGGTATTACATGACATGGCTAAATGTTCAAAAAAAAAAAAAAAAAAAAAAAAAAAAAAAAAAGAGAAGTAACTGATGGTGTGTAACTGATGGTGTGCCCATTTCTGTGTTTGTACTGACTGGAGTGATAGTCAATGTACATCATACAAATTGGGGTAATAAGTTATGACCCGTGTATGAAGTGATGATTTCAAATCTATGGAGAATGTGGTCCAATGGTATTATAAATTATGTGCTGGCAATATAGCTACACAGAATAACCTGGACCATTTGGTGGGCTGAATCCTTTTGAATGTTAGATGTGGAATAAAAAGAAACATTAGACAGAAGGAATGCAGAGTGTACTTACAGAATGAGACTCCCACCTGCATAGCTCAAACTCAGGAGGGTGTTGGGATGATAACAAATTTAAAACAACAACAATATTACCACACACAGAAAACTTCCACACACCCAACCCAAAAAAAAAACCAAACAAAAATCCCCCCCAAAATCCCCAAACCATATGTGCAACCTACAGAGGTGATATGGTTGAAGAGGCTTCTGCAGCCTGTGGATACAGAAATAGGCAAATAGAAGTAACGTAAGTACTCAGTGCTTTAGTGGAAAAAGGCAAAACGAGCAGTGTCTAGAAGTTGAAGTCCAGCAAATCAAAACAGGAGATTAGATGTGTTAATTTGAAGGTAAATGTGATTAATTCCTGAAGCAAACTACCAGGATAAATGGTAGGTTCTCTGTTAAGTGCTTTCAAATGAAGTCTTTCTACTAATTTGAGCAGCTGAGGATGGGAGTTACTAATTCTTATTCTGCCAAAGAATAACAAGTAATTTGGATGGAATTATTTGAACAATATTTTGCTTAAACTGAAAGTAAAAATTGGCATTAGGCATGACGCTATCTCTTATTTTCTGCTACCAGTTGGAACAAATTGAATTTAGAAAAGTTGTGGTTATTGGCTTTAAATGGCCCCCTGCTAAGAGATTGAGAGTTTCATGTAGCTTCGGCTTACCAGGGACCGTGTATGATTGACACAATTAATCAAAGATCATGCTACTAATCCACACCAAACATAACACAGTAGAGAGAACTCAATTAAAACTTTTGTTCCTCCAATTTAGAAGATCGGCCACGTGGGAACTAAGTATCTCAGCCTTACTTGTTTTGCTTGAGACCAGTCTTAATAAATGGCTTTGTTTTGCTTCTGCAGTGCAATTTAGATGCTTATAAATCAGCAGTCATGCTTTTCCACAATTACATACGTGAACTCCTGCATCTTTGGTTAACAACTTTTATCTAGAAAGTTTTAATGGATGTAGGTAAATGCTGAAGGAAAATGTAGAAATTGGAAATAATAAAAATAATTGGGTAGGGGAAATGCTGAAAGAAATGCTTTGCTATTTCTTTATAAATACAGAAATTTAGAACTAAACAAAATTAAATTTTGTGATTCAGTTATAGGCTCTTCCTCTTATTATCATTCATTTTGACTTTTGTTTGTTTCCCTGACCATGTATGATGAGCTTTATCCCTCTCCCTGGGCACCTTTATATCAAGGCTATAGTGAAGACATTATTCAAGACTATAAATTTTTGGCAGCTTACACTTAGGGTACTGAAACTGCTTAATAAAAGACAACATTGAAAGGATTAAGAGGAAGAAGCTTATGATTGGAAAGGCTCTCTGTTTTGCAGAAATTGGCTGTTTAAAGAAGAAAAAAAAACCCTGACGCTTTAATTACCGCATTTCAACTGCCTGAAAAGATGTTACATTTCTGACTTGCCTCAGAATTTGGGTGGTGTGAAGTAGTGCTGTAGGAAGCTGCTGGGCAGTGTGACAGCTCACAGCAATGTTAAAGGTAGCCTTAAATTCACTATATTCGTGTACAAATAAGGCATATAGGAACAGGAGTTGGTGCCTTTGTTTTCGGGGAGGACTTCTTGTCTCATTAAACTGCTGACTGAGAACCAATCCAGCACGTAACACTGAGGCAGTATTTAGCATCACTTATATGACTAAATGTTTTTCCTTAGATCTTATGGCAATAAAATACCTGCAGTAGTTAACTCCTTGATCCTGTCAAGTGTTGAGGATGTGTACTGTTCTCTTCAAATGGTGTTAATACTCAGTTGTTCCTTTTCAGGGACTAATCAGCTGTGCAGGTTTTAATGCTGTTGTACTATGAAGGCCTAAAAGGATTTTTCTGCAGGATACGTATCTTGTGGAGACTAAAATAGGGAGTTTAACAATATGGTGTGATACCTTCTGTTGAGAAAAAAAAAAAGGTTTTTTTTTTGAAGTATGAAGCAAAAATAACTGCTTTTTTCAAGTATTCCTGATGGGCATTTATTGTGCTCTCACCACTTCTGAACTTGTGTTGCTGTTGGCAGAGGTTTGCTACTAATCTCTTTGTGTGATCGCAAACAACTCCTGTCTTCTGGACCTGGGCTGCAGGACTGGGTGTATGTCAAGCACAAGATTCAGCTCTCTAGTATACCTTTATCATCTCTATTAGTGCTTTAAACCTGTGGTTTGCTAATGGCAGCATTTCTGATCCCACTGCATCCATATGCCCATCCCTTAAGAACTTTGATATTTTGTCCTTTTACAATAGTGGAAATGTCTTGTGTTTCAGATAGATAGAAAACGTTATGGTTCACAAGATATACTTTGTCATTATACCCCCTGTGGTTTTGTCCTTTGCCATTTGTTGCATGTGGTTATGTTGTTTTTTGAAGTGATGTTATCTTCTGTTTTGCTGTTGACTAATTTCTTCACTGTATTACACTTGTTTCTGTTGATACATGTTTTGCTCTGATGTACTTATCTCATACATCTTTGGTAGTTGTCATTTAAAATGTGTTGCTTCTTGGTAATTTCTATGCTTTTGCTATTTTTTTTTTTGTTGTTTATAAAAGCCATGTTTTCTTTTTACCCAACAGTTTTCTTTACCTGGAAGTTCTTCCCTATGTTGGTTTTTTTTTTCCAGTGCTTGAGTCTCTGAATTGCTTCCATGCAACTTCGTCTTTATTTTACTGGTTTCTATATGTAACCTGGTCCTTCTAAAAGTGTTTTTGCATTGTTTCATTCTTCAGTGCATTAAGAATCAATTTCAGATATTTTGTAGCTATTTGTTTTCTGTAGTATCAGGTGTTTTTTCTTTCATCTAGTGACAACTAATTCTAATTCCCAGTCTACAGTTAGTATAGTCTTAATGTTTCTTAAACTGTGATTAAAACCAACTATTTTCTTTTTATACACATCTCCTGCAAGTCTTGTGTATGTTTTACTGACTACTTCTTTAGAATAATGTGAGCTTGTGCTTATCTGAGCATATGAATCTTTCACCAAGTTGCTGGCATCTGCAAAAAGCTACTCCCTCCCTCCTCCCACTTCTATCTCCACTCTCTTTTAAACAGTCAAAATTCTTACCTCCTCCCTCCACACACACTGATCTGTTATTTTTCCACTATTTTGATGAAAGTTTTCATAGGGATCAGAATTTCCAGTTGTTAATGTTAAAAAAAAAAAAAAAAAAAAAAACACCTTTTACGGGGTAAACTTTTATTATTAATATTTCTCTATTTTTTTGATGATGCATTCCTTTAGTCTTCTTTCTATTATAACTGCTGTTTTGTTTTAATGTGGCCAAAAATCTATTGTGATAATTCCGTTCTTTGCCACTTGGAAGACTTCTGGCATAGTTTTCTCTCTGTAATGCCTCGTTTAGTCATATTATTTGCTTTGTGAAGTCTTTACATCTATTTGGCCCTGGTAATGTATCTAGTACATTCAGTACCTTTCCGTTCTGTGACTTGATTCTTCTGATCCTCAAAGTGAGGATTCTGACCAGAAAACACTGTGCATCATGTTGCAGGGGTTACCACACTGCTTGATAGATTATCACATTGCTTGATAGATTTTTGGGGGTTGGTTTGTTTGTTTTAACTTGGAAAGCAACTTTGTCTTGTTTTGCCTAGAACTGAAGCATACTTTTAATAAACAAAACTTGTGATTCCGTTGTTTGCTCCGCCAGATAATTATGCCACAAGTAGTGAGAACGCCGGGACGGTTTTGGAGATAATGATAGCTGAGTAATACCCCAAGTTTGCTGTGTGAGAGTGTTTTTTTTTTTTTTTTTTTTCTTCAAGGTAGAAAAAATTTGTGAGTGTGCGTAAATGTCTCAAGATCATGCTTTTCCGTGCTGCCACACTACTTATCTGGCTTAAATGTAAAAAAGAATCGCAATAAATGTAATTAGCTGAAGTGGGTTTTTATTTGCAAAAATAATGTAATATTGTATATGTCTCTGTCTTCAATGCAGAGAACAGACCCGCAGCTCCTTGCTCAGTTCTACTATGCTGATGAGGAACTAAATCAAGTAGCAGCTGAACTGGACAGTTTGGATGGAAGAAAAGACCCACAGAGATGTACGCTGCTAGTCAACCAGTTTCGCTCTTGTCAGGTAATCAAAATGGCACCTTTCTGATTTCATTGACACTTTTGTGTACATTAAATGTATTACATTATTTATTGTATTAATTAGTTTTTATTGTCAAATCCCTTTAAAATGAACCTTTGATAGATAAGTGCCTTTCCTTAGTTTAAAAGGTATATTTTCGAAAAAACTATTCATAAATTAAATCAACTACATCTCCTTTAAGAGTGTGTTTATGCTTTCCCTTACATAAGAGCATACATTAAAGACTGTTTTCTTTATATAATATAAGCATACAGAGCTTACTAGAACATGAGAAATATTTCAAAATTTCAGGCGGTATAAGGTAGCCATGTCTTTTGTAGATGCTCAGCTTTCACACCTCATGAATCTGATAGCTTTTCATTAGCAAATGAACTACGTGAAGACAGCTCATAGCTTTGCTGATTTTTGGATTAATATTATCTGCTTCATGTAAAAAGTCTTGAAGATGAGAGGAACTACTGAGGAACCAAGCAAAAGAGGGGTTTTATCTGTAAATTATTTCAAAAATATGAATCTGTCTCTAAGTTCCTGTTGTATAATATAGTTCACCTAAAAAGAGATTCCTGGTAGTAATTTGCTGAAAGTATGGCTATACTTTGAGGAAGACTTGAAGGGAGAAGAACCAGAGACTGCAAAGACCAATTCAGTTAAGTCTAACTCTCTTAACTTGGATAGTTTTTGTAATTTGATTTATTAAGAAAAACAATTCAGAAATTGAAAAACAATTGAGAAAATACAACTTTCCCTGTCATGCTGTATGCCATTCTATGCCAAGTTTTTCAGTAGTTTTTAGAGGTAGAAACTACTTTTGTGGTACACTTCGTACTTACATGAATGCTTTGATACTTCTTCTCCCAGTCACACCCAAGAAAAACACTTCAAACTGAAGTAGGCTCAAGTCCAGAATACACCATGCTCAGGTGGTAGGAGCATTTCTGTATGAAAGGTAAACACTTGCTGTCAACTCGGGAGAATTGTAAGTGGAAAGACCATAAGAATAAAGATTCATTTACATCTCCACGAAGTAAAAATGGCAGTTGAGTGTAAAGTAACTATTTTGATTCACCCCTTGCTACAATTTCTTACCATTACTACTAGTAAAATGTACCAAACTTCATTATAAGGAAAAATTTCATCACTAAACAAGTTAAGATGAGTTTGAAGAACAGTGCCCTGATCATTATAAACAAATGTTCACATTAAGTTAGCTGAGTCTGTTGAAAAGAAAAGTCAGGTATTATGTGCTTGCTTGCAAGAAAATGAAATTTAAAAAGTGCAGTGTTTTGAAGAACGCTTACAGAGAAAGAGTTGACAGTCAATGTACTGTATGTCAAACAATTTTAATGCTTCTGTCTACTTTGAATATCTTCACAGTTTCCTACTGTACTGTCACTAGAGAAAAATGTGGAGTTTAAGGATTTGCCAAACTGGAAACTATGAGTTTATTAACAGTCAAAATTCAGTGACTTGGAGGGAAAAGAATAGGGGTGAGAGTTATCTTGAAAGGTCATTGACTTCAGTCTTCTGTGTGATGGATTGGCTGTACCTAAATCCACTTTCACAAATATTTATCTGACTTGTTCTTATAAACCTCCAGTAATGGACATTCCACAAACTTTCTAGGTAAATTCTTTCCAGACTGTTTTATTAGAAAAGGTTTTCTGATAATAAGGCTGGATGAACAATATCATGGTGCAAGATTATGTCCTTGTTTGTTGTTTTATCCCTGGAGATGACAATTTATTCCCTATTTCTCTGCAGGTGCATGGGCTTTCTGATTTGTTTCTTGTAGTATAGGCAGACCTTTGGAGCTGTTCTGTTAAAAAAGTAGCTTCTCTGAATGTTTCACCTGTAGGCATGCAAGAAATGCAGACTCCGATAGTTGCTTGGTCAGTTTGCTTGGCTTGTTATACAGTGACTCACCACCTTGTGACTCTTAATACCATCTGATGCCTGGTAATTTCTTCTTTTCATTTGTCAAACAGATTGCTGTTACTAAAACAATCTGTTGCTAGAGCTGAAAGAAAAGATGGAGATGGTTTTATTTTTTCATGTAGCTATTTTTGTAACTTCTAATTTTCAAAGTTCCGCAGAATAGGTCAGATCATCGTCAAATGTCATGTCAAAAATGGCTTTGCTAATTAGGACTTAAATTATTTTGTAGTACTTTGTGTAAAAATAATGTTTTTTGGGTTTTCCTTTTAAGAATTTGTCATGTAAATGCCAAACAAGAGAAGGAGCAGTATTTTAGTAAGGATTCAGAATGTCGGTATTTGCTAATCAAATATTACACGGTAAGAGGAAAAATCGGTTTTAGCCTAAGGTATGGTGGAGTTCGAGGAAGATGGAGAACCAACAGCCAGCCCTGGGGTCAAAATGGTTGTAATGGAAGGTTGTGCATGTGAAAGTAGGATAGCAGCTACGTTGTGCAATGCCTCTGTGATATCTGCAACAACAATCACACAATTCTGAGACTGTTTTTTAGAAACGTGCTCTTTCTGACTCTGTAAGCAATGCTTTCAAAAAGGAACTTGTGATGACAGAACATAGTTAACCAGACTCCCAGTCTTTGCATGATTTCTTTTTTTCCTATTTTGTCCTTGTTTTTCCATGTATTAAGGTTTCCAGATTATTCCCAATTTTTATCTCCATAAAGTTTACAGAGACACAGTCTTCCTATCAGATTTTAGTGTTTTCTAGGGACAAAGATTTCTAAAATCCCTTGACCTTCTTTTCATCTGGTTTCAAAATTAATTCATTGTTCCTGGGTTGCTTATTTTCAGATGATTTACTGATAGTGTCTGCTTGATTAACAGGTGATGTTTTGAAATTTTATTTTGTTTTATTAACTAGAGGAGAGAAATGTCTCTAAATTAGTGTGATTTTTCTGAAAGACCAAAAAGTCTTACAAACTCTCTGATTCTTTTAGAGAGGTTATATTCTGTTGGATCTTAACTGTATCTAAAGAGCTAAGTTTTATCTCTTTCTCTATATTTTCAACTTTTGGTACTATTGTTAAAGAGCTCCAAGTTTATTATAGTATGTGAACAGATTCAGACAAAACAAAAGGACTCTGCCTAATGGATTTAATGCTTTATAGCGGACACAGCTAATGTCTTCTATCTTAACAAAACGGGCAGCATTAGTCAAGGCAAGTTGAAGGTATGGTGCATTGTGGTGTTCCCATGGATATGCAGAGTACTTCAGTCTTCAGGACTGTTGATGCTTCCTCAGTAAAGACCTGCAGCTCTGAATATTGTCTTATACTGTTTTACCTTGGTACTATTTGATGATAAAAATCATACTTTTTATAGTAAATTAACTTTTCAAAACTTGCAACTTGGATTTCAAATGCTGTGAGTTGACTGTAGAGCGTGATGCTGAGTAGCATATATGAGTAAGAATCAAGGTAATGGTTTTCAAAGCTTCACTTTTCATTTTCACATTAATGCGATATAACACTTTTTTCCAGTTATGGTAGCCTATTATAAAAATGACATCCCTCGTTTTTCTTTGGTGTTTGCATGTCAGTGGTAGAATATTATAAGAACATAACATATCTATTAATACAGTATCTTGCATTTATTGTGTGGCTAATACCTGTCCAACAGAATAAACCGCTTCTTCCTCTAGTGGTTTCTGTTAAAATTAACAGTAACTTCAGTGTGCAGAGATGCATGATTAAAAACTATGTAAGTTTTTCTTAAATGAAAAAAAGGGTAGGTAGGATGTCATACTTTGGTTTGCTGAACTTGACTGATGGTAATAGAGGGAAAGTACTTTTTTTTTTTTCTTAAACATGTTTGCATCTGTGCATGTTGAGTAATATGCAGTGCTGGTTCATCTGAGGTTTTTTCTCTGCAACACAAATAATTCATTGAAGTATTTTAATATTAGGGTTATAATAAGGTGTCCTTTTTTGTGCTGCTCCCAACACCTCGTGGTATTGAATTTCGTAAGAAGTAATGGTACTTTGTGTACATCTTTTAATTAATCCCTCATGCATTTACGATCATTCTCTAAATCAATTTGCCTTGATCATTGCTATTTTCACATTGATTAATATCTTGTTACTTGAGTTGATAAACTGGTTTAAAACAATTTCTCAGCCATTTAAATGGAATTAGGTTGAATGTTACATATTACAGAACTTCATTGGCTTTGTTTAAGAGTAAAAAAAACCTCTGTTTCTAACCCATAGGTTTTGTGAGGACTTGATAGGTAAACGCTGAACCTGTGTTTAAGTACTTTACATTGTGAAAGTGTTTTCAGGATCATAGTACTTGCCTGATGTTTCAGTACGATGAGAATTATTTCTCTGCATACAGTAGTGAGGTCTCAGAATAGCATGAGTCAGTTCCCAGCATGGTTTTATCAAAATTATTTCTTGAACTGCAGACTGTGTCTTAGCAATGTGTAATTTGATCTGCTAAAGTACACTAGGAAGGAATTTGCCCCTGTGTCAGGGCACTGACCCGAAGCAAACCATAGACTTGCCTGGCTGTGTTACCCCTTGCACTGTACCACAGAAGAGCAAAATGGGAAATTTATAATATTTGTGAAATGTGACAGTTTCTGGCTCACTGGTAGGAATGACACTGCTTTGACTGGTAGCACATTATACTGGCTTTTCACTCTTTTCCTGCTATTTGCCTGTCTGGGAAGCACCTCTTGAATTACTGCAGTTGGCAGTCCAGCATTTTCCCTTATCATAAAGAAGTACGTGTTAGAGTGGTTTGAACCTACATGCTGAAGGAGCTTACTGTAGAGTGTGGAAAGAGGGTAAAAATGGGCTGTGGGAAACAATGAGTAATAAGATGGTAGGGGGTAGAATGCTGCCGGGAGCTTATCTGAGGAATCTCCTTTGTCAGAGAGTGGCATGCTAAAATCATGGTTTGGGTTGGAAGAGACTCTAAAAATCATCTGTTTCCAACCCCTGTGCCATGGGCCTGGACACCTTCCACTAGATCAGGTTGCTCAGAGCCCCGTCCAACCTGACCTGGAATGTTTCCAGGGATGGGGCATCCACCACCTCTCTGGGCAACCTGTGCCAGTGCTTCACCACCCTCAGCGTCAA
>NW_008795948.1:2893383-2895893 GCF_000699145.1 Aptenodytes forsteri
AGCCTTCTCTTCTCCAGGCTGAACAACCCCAACTCTCTCAGCCTTTCTTCACAGGAGAGGTGTTCCATCCCCCTGATCGTTTTTGTGGCCCTTCTCTGGACCTGCTCCAACAGGTCTGTGTCTTTCTTATGCTGAGGGCTCCAGAGCTGGACGCAGTACTGCAGGTGGGGTCTCACCAGAGCAGAGTAGAGGGGCAGAATCACCTCCCTCGACCTGCTGGCCACGCTTCTTTTGATGCAGCCCAAGATATGATTGGCCTTCTGAGCTGCGAGCGCACATTGCTGGCTCATGTCCAGCTTTTCATCCACCAGTACCCCCAAGTCCTTCTCCTCAGGGCTGCTCTCAAGCCACTCATCGCCCAGTCTGTATCCATGTTTGGGATTGCTCCAACCCATGTGCAGGACCTTACACTTGGCCTTGTTGAATCGAAATTTTAATTAAAAAAGAAAAAAAATTAATACTCTTCATCTTTGAAATATGCTTTTTGCGTATCTTAAAAGCTTAAAAACATTATTTGCTTTCTGAAGCTGGAGGTGGATGGATAAGACAAGTCTAAAAGTGGGGGAGGCTCTTCATCTGATACTCTTTAGTGTCTCGTTGAAGCAGTGATGATGTTTGATAAAGGGTCACTTTAGGAGGTAGTTACCAATTTCTGCCTGATACAGGGAAACCAGTCCGGTTGCCTTTCACCTCAGCTTGTATCAGGTACATGAGTAGATTTCTAGATTGCTTTCTTCTTTAATTTAAAAAAAAAAAACAAAACACCGCCACCACACACAGTGCTGAAGTTGTTGCAGGGTTTGCAAAATATCTAGTACAATTTCCCGAGTGGAGGAGAACCATGACTGAGCTGCAGTGAACTCTGTCATAGAACATGCGTGGATTTCTCTGTAGTGGGAAATGGAAAGGATCTTCAGAGTGTGACTTGTGAATCTTTTTATATATATTTTTTAAAATAAATAAAATTTGGTGTAGCTTGGAGTGACAACACAGGTGGCAATCAATAATGTACAAAGGTGAAACTGAAGCTATATTGACAAGTTGCTAAATAATGAAAAGGGAACTTACCTTTCTATATAAAATACAATTAATTTTTTATCAGTGAAAAAAGAGAGGTGATTATATTAAATAGTGCATGCTGGGGAAGCCATAGGTGGTTGTTGAAGGGACTATGATGCGAGGTTATGCTGCACCATCTGCTCACAATGACCTCATTCATTGCATGCAAACTCCTATGGAAAAACAGTCTTTAGTGGAAGATGAGGTAGTCATCCATTTAAAACATGAGGAGATAACAGGAGAGCAAGATTAATATTTTATCTGTACTTCAATTATAAAATGGGTTTTTTTTGGCCCAGATGTCACAAGTTTTGTTCAAATTAAAAAAAATATGGTATTTTCTTCTTTGTGAAAGAGAACCCAGCTATAGAAGGCTCTTAATTTCTGAGGTTATGAAGTCTTCTAACATTCTATTTAAAAAGATAAGATGATGCTTCATTTCTTAATGTATGACTATCTGCCCTAGGTCATACTTTTTATATTAAGAAAAATTGACATGTTGGTATCTTGATTGAATATTGACATAGTGAACCTGAGACACACTGGTGTAATTCCCAGAGCATTTGAAGGCTAAATGAGGATGGTGGAGCCAGGTCGTTTTAAAAATGACTTTTCTCAGCTTTGTGAAGTATGAGACTATACCAGATCCAATTCTGTAGGAATTAATGTTGTAATGTGACGTGTCTAACTATCAGGGGCTTTATCGTTCTTCCACATTCTTTAACGGTGCCATCAGAGGATTGCTGTCAGCTCTGCTGTATTTCTCCTTTTAAATTTTTTTTTTTACTGTCGCAAAGAAGGATAAATTGTAGTATCAGCCACTGAATTGTTTATGTAGTCTCATGACTTAAATATACTGTAATTTGCCTTTTCCTCCATATGCATGTGGTAGCACCATGTTAGCAAGATTAACAATACATGCAAATTATTTATTTGGTGATATTTCTGTACTTGGGGATTGTCTGTTTTCTTCTATTAGAAGCTTTTTCACTTAATCATGTAAGAAAAAAAACCCTTTCTTTCATTTAATTTTTCTTTAATGCTGGGGAATGCAGCACAAAGGAACTCCAGCCAGTAAGACAGCTTCACTGGAGGCCCAACTTAAATGCCTCTATGCAAACGCACATAGCATGGGGAATAAACAAGAGGAGTTAGACGTGCGCATGCCTGCAGGGCTACAACCTTATTGGCATCACAGAGATGTGGTGGGATGGCTCCTATGATTGGAGTGTTGGGATGGAGGGATACAGGCTCTTTAGGAAGGACAGGCAGGGGAGACGAGGAGGGGGTGTCGCCCTCTATGTCAATGACCAGCTGGAGTGCATGGAGCTCTGCCTGGGGATGGATGAGGAGCCAACCGAGAGCTTGTGGGTCAGGATTAAAGGGAAGGCAGGGACAGGTGACATTACGGTGGGGGTCTGCTACAGGCCACCTGACCAGGAAGACCGAGC
>NW_008795948.1:2896017-2897177 GCF_000699145.1 Aptenodytes forsteri
TGACCACGAAATGGTGGAGTTCAAGATCCTGAGGGCACCGAGGAGGGCGCACAGCAAGCTCACTCCCCTGGAGTTCAGGAGAGCAGACTTTGGCCTCTTCAGGGATCTGCTTGGCAGAGTGCCATGGGACAAAGCCCTGGAGGGAAGAGGGGCCCAAGAAAGCTGGGTAATATTCAAGGATCACCTCCTCCAAGCTCAGGAGCGATGCATCCCAACAAAGAGGGAGTCAGGCAAGAACGCCAGGAGGCCTGCATGGATGAACAAGGAGCTCCTGGACAAACTCAAACACAAAAAGGAAGCCTACAGAGGGTGGAAGCAAGGGCAGGTAGCCTGGGAGGAATACAGAGCAATCGTCCAAGCAGCCAGGGATCAGGTTAGGAAAGCTAAAGCCCTGATAGAATTAAATCTGGCCAGGGACGTCAAGGGTAACAAGAAAAGACTCTATAGGTACGTTGGGGATAAAAGGAAGGCGAGGGAAAATGTAGGCCCTCTCCGGAACAAAATACATTTTCAGTTCTCAAGCTTTCTGTGAGTAAAGATTACTTAAGCAAATACCAAGCAACAGATATTTGTATTCTTTGTTTTTCAGGTGCCCCAGGGTATCTGTAACTACTGCTAAAGTTGTTGTTCCACTTATATAGTGCTCATAATAAAACAGCGTAGTAGTTCATGTAGAAGTGTAAGTGATCACCTCTAGGCTGCAAAGCTTGTTGAATTGATTTGTGCAACTGAGGCACTGAGATAAACTGTTTTATTGACGTAAGCTCCTGTAATTTTTGCTTTAGAATTGTTCTGATACTGTGAGAAGGTCTTTGTTTTTTCTCTCTGTTTTTTTTTCTGGTTAGGTCTCATGTAGTATCATAGAATAGTTTGGGTTGGAAGGGACCTCTAAAGGTCATCTAGTCCAACCCCCCTGCCGTGGGCAGGGACATCTTCAACTAGATCAGGTTGCTCAGAGCCCCGTCCAGCCTGACCTGGAATGTTTCCAGGGATGGGGCATCCACCACCTCTCTGGGCAACCTGTGCCAGTGCTTCACCACCCTCAGCGTCAAACATTTCTTCCTTATATCTAGTCTAAATCTACCCCCCTTTAGTTTAAAGCCATTCCCCCTTGTCCTGTCGCAACAGGCCCTGCTAAAAAGTTTGTCCCCATCTTTTTT
>NW_008795948.1:2897526-2950161 GCF_000699145.1 Aptenodytes forsteri
GGGGTTGCCCCGACCCAGGTGCAGGACCTTGCACTTGGCCTTGTTGAACCTCATGAGGTTCACAGGGGCCCACTTCTCAAGCTTGTCCAGGTCCCTCTGGATGCCATCCCGTCCCTCTGGTGTGTCGACCACACCACTCAGTTTGGTGTCATCTGCAAACTTGCTGAGGGTGCACTCGATCCCACTGTCTGTGTCATTGATGAAGATATTAAACAGTACCGGTCCCAATATGGACCCCTGCGGGACACTGCTCGTCACTGATTTCCGTCTGGACATTGAGCCATTGACCACTGCCCTCTGGATGTGACCATCCAACCAATAAATAAACAAGGATGAATTCTAGCAGGCTTGCAGAGTCATGTCTACTTTTGCCTTGCGTGACAACTGGGATTAAAACATTTTCCATTTTCACACATTCCTACAAACCTCTGGCCTCAGTGTCAGCCCTGTTTCTTATTTGTACTGTTGTCCTCCGTAGGGATTTCACAAATTTGACTGGAAAATAATTTAAACCTGTAGCTGGAATGTGAAGAGTTCTCTCAGTAAATCTAATTAACATATTTGGTTGTCTGGCTTATTCTGCAATGTGAATAAGAGTCTAAAAGTATCTCATTTTATAATTGAGAAAATAAAATTGAGGGCATTGTTCAACAAGGAAGGCAGCATTATCTTTATGTAAATTTTTAGGAGACCATTTAAAATACAAAGTTAGTAGAAATGATCCTAGGCCTGAACACTCTGTGTTAGAATAGAGGTCTCCAGTGTTTTGGGCTCTGCAGTTTTGAGTTGAAGTATCGTTGGATATAATTCTTTGTTGGCGGTATAATACCATATTGGCCTGTCTTTTGTCTACAGTTGCAGAACTTCAATTAACTCTATTCGGTGAAATCAGATTTTGTTTTTTTAATGCAAAGTGTGTTTTCTCTCTCCTAGCAGGTAAAGGCTTTTAAATCTACCAGTGCTGTGGATTAACACTGGTAGGTTTTATAACTGTATTAATGAAAATGCATAGAGTGATTTCAGAAAAAAATATTTATGTAAATCTGCATTGTTTTGATCAGAGTCCTATGATAACTTTAGCAGCTGTGCCTGCGGATTGCCCAGTCTTTGATTCAAGCAAACCCTTGGGCACTTGCTAGAAATGTTATTAACATTTTAGTTTCAGTAAATCTCTTAGCTTTACTGCTTGGATACCTGATTGTCTTGTTTGCCCATACTCAAACTTTGATTTTTTTTTAATAAAAAAATCTGCACAGACATGTATTTCTGTGTTATCACACATGGTTCCTTAGGCATAATTCCATGGTCCATTGGCAGTGTAAATTTAAAGGTTTTCCATTCCAAATTTACACTGTTCTTGTTCCTATCTGCACACTTCAGCATCGCACCCCCTCAAAGCACAGCTTCCCATTAGCTTAAAGTGTTTTGAGACTCTGCTGCCATCAAAAGAGGCAGCCTTGTCTGTCCGTCCTTCCTTCCAGCACTAGTCCATGTGCTCTAAGAAGCCTGTCTCGTGTTCCAGCAGTGAGTGAACAGCCATGGAGTGGGTGGGATCACCTGGAAGCCTGGTTGTAGAGGAGGCTTTGGTAGGGTTGCTGTAGCTCAGCCAAATGATCACGTTGATTCACTGTCCATGTGGATGCATGATGGCATGGAAGTGCTGACGTACAGCTGGAACAGTGTCCGCAGATAGGAGTGGAGAGAGAGGGGTGGGTGTATAGATTCTTATGCACAGCCAGTTTAAATAAGCTGTGGTCAGCTTTAGACCTCTAGGAAACCACATCTGCAGCTGTACAGATACACGTATTTGCAGAGTCATTCTGTGAACTTTTAACAGCGAAATGACCTGGGTTACTGTGGATCAGCGTACTGAAACCATTCACATATGCCCCCTGTACAAGTAAGTCGAGAGTGCTGGTGAGACAGCCTGTGACAGCCTGGAGACAGGAACAAAAGCTGCAAGGTAGGTGAGATAAGGGGCTGACTTCTCAAGTTGGCCTTGCTGCCTAGCTCTTACACTGCAAAACGGCCTTATGCCGTTTGCTGCCCATCTTTGATGAAAAGTGGCTTTCTATTTCAGGTGTAAAAGAAACTTATCTGAAGGTGTCTCCTATTATCTGATAAGTTTCAGTGGTATAAGAATAAGGAAAAAAAAAAAACATGCTCTTTTATTCTGTGCTTTATCTGAATTGTATCCATGCTGAAGAGAGCAATTTTTAAAAAGATAGTCAGCATTAATGAGCATCCCTTGATGAAGAAGGTATCCGTGAAGAGCTGTTAAGTAACTCATAATAATGTCATAGTGGATTGGCAGTGAGTTATCTAAGAAGTACTAATTGTATTCATTAACATTCTTGACAAGAGCAAACTGGGAGTATGTACCATAATCACTGTGAACAATGAGGTAGTTCAGAGGTGCGATGTTTTCATGTTTGATTGCATCTGTCCATCGAACAACATTTTCTTGTAGAATTATGCAGAAATAGATCTCATTAAACGAGACAAGTTAGACTAAAGCTGCAAGAAACTCCCTGTTGGATTCTGAAACCTAATGGTTGGTTAGAAGTTGGCGAGAATCTATTCCTGATGTTACTTTGTTAATTAATATAAAGGTTAAATAGTGTGGATTGAGCCAGGAGTACTTTTATCTGAAGTAATGGCCAAGTCTTTCTAGCCTGCTTAATTTGCAACCCTTGAGACATTATATTACTTAAGTTAGTGGAGGTCAATGAAGGAGACAGCAGGGTAATTACTGAGATAGAGGGAAGAAGTTGACTGAAAGAAGCCTTCATGTTCCTGAAGTTTAGAAACTGTAGTAGATAAAGATATTTTTAACAGTAGAGGAAAAAAGTAGGAACCAAAAGCAGATCCTCTCTAGCCCATTCAGTTATATCGGAACGCTTGGGTGTTACTCAGTGATCTGTGGTGAGGAGGGAATCAGGCTATTTTTCTGAATTGTACCTGTTTGTCAGGCTTTTTCTAAAATATAACAGAGCTGGTAGGCTCTAGAGAAGTTCTCATAAGGTCTATGTCTGAGACTTGATGCAGATGTAGGAAAGCCAGAAATTCATGCCAGAAGGATTGGGCAGTTGACTGATGGGAGAGCGAGCCAAGCCTTGTTCAAAGAAAATTATTCTCTCTTTTATACAATCTTTTCCAATTTAATTTAAGTGGGGAATAGTGCCAGTTTAGAAAAGAAAGTGAAACTGTAAAAAAGCATTTTTTATTTAAGTGATGTTGTCAAGATTAACCTTAAATTCCAGATAATGCATGTCTGCTGTACTGTTTATCTGTGATAATAGAGCTTGTAAGTTTTTTTTTCCTGTGGCGTTTCATCTCCACTTCAGGTGTTTTATAATTGATTACAACATTTGTCATTTCATTACTCCTAGTAATGATTACTTGTGAGTTGCATTGCTCTAATGGATGTCTTCTCTGTGCTGCCTGACATCTTCAAACAGTTGATGTCAGGTACCTGTTTGCTGTTTGGGTGTGCAACGGAGTGAAAGCTGGTAACATTTCTTTTGAAAACACGCAGGCTTGTCAACTCCTTCATATGTTTTTACTGTACTTCAAAGCACTGTGAATGAAGAAAAAGAACTTGAGTATAACTGTGTTAAATACACTAAATAGCCTGCAAGTATCAGAAAAGTTGATTTTTCTTCTGTTGGGACTCAGGCTACAACTGCAGATTTTACATTTACCTTTTTCCCCAGAAATTTTAAGTGATCAATGGAATGATCACTAAGTAGAAAACAAATGTGCAGCAATAAACATTTCTAAATAGTAAATAAAATAATTGTGTCTTCTTAAATCTTGTCTGTTTAACAGCTTTTCTTCATAGTTGTTGGGAAACTTTTGGTCACTTTATTTTTCACTTTAGAATGCTTTGCATGATGGCTAGAAAATATAAAATGCTTGACCATAAGTTGGGCTATCAGTAAAACTCTATCCACTAACAAGAATTTTATTTCCTTTCTGCATTTTGGATTCATATTTGATCTTATGTAGGGAGTGATTAATATTGTAAAATATTTTTTCTTTGAAAAAAGGATCGTAATAGTGTGTACTACTGTAGTCTTAAATTGTAGTTTCGCATGTTAACAAGCTTTTTCATGTGTTTTCACTTGCTCATACGGATCAAATAGGTCATTCGGAGAAACTGCCTATTATCTAAGACTATGGGCAGAGTGGATTGAAAAGGCAGTGCACTGCAGGTCAGGGAATTTGCAGCAAAGAACCATAGGGAGGAAAGCTGGTCCCATGCCAGCTCAGCACTGAATGTGTTGGGGATTCAGGATGCTTTCATGCTCTGCAGTAGGGGAAGGCAAAGCAAAGGTGGCAGTAAGTCATGAGACATTGCCTCTGTTCTGCTCGTGGCCTCAGCTGTGGAGCAGCTTTGGAGCGATATGAAGAAGGCGGTCCCAGCTCTGTGCCAGGCTGAAATTCTTTAGTGCTTGGAAAATCTTGAAGTACATTTTAGGGCAGTTCCGAGATCGCTGTACCATGGTAGGAAGGCAGTTGCCTGGTACTGGTGAGGAAAAAGCCCATTTTATGTTTATTGCAGCAGATACCCATGTTCAAACCGAATGTGTCTCATTCTTCTGTTGCTATGAAACTATGTAAAAGGGGATGTTAGTGTACCAGGTTACTTGCTAGATTATTTTCAAACGTCTTTTAATATAAGACAAACATTTTAGAGTCTTTATGAAAAAGGCTTAAGTATGTATACACTACTGTAAGAGCATGTCTGTGTCCATGATGTCTATCCAGTAATATTTTGATTCACTGTGGACCAAGTTCTTAAATTATCTCTTACTGATAAAGGGAGGCTTGGCTGAAAAGCTCTGTACTGAAAACAGTCTTCCAGTACAAGTTTGGGTATACGTCATTTCAATAAAGGCAGTCGTGTCTAATATTAGTTAATAGCTTTTTGGTGTGGAGGACTAAAACTTTTTTTTTGTGGTAGTCTCAGGAACACTTAGATTTTTTGAGATCTGAAAATGCTCTTTTCTGCAGAGAGAGGATGATGCCCTCTAACAATGCTGTACTTAATGTAGTCTCTCAAGTTGGTGTTAGTTATAAACTGCCCTTCTGTAAATGGGGATTCCTCTTTTTTTTTTAACTGAGAGCTATATTTGGGTGGGTAGTAACAAAAGAGGGAAATGAATTCCATGATTAGGTCTTTGTGTTAGAGACAGACACACTCAGAACAGATGTAAGCTAAATTTAAACGTAATTTGTCAAAAGAGTGCACACTGGCTTAGTGAAAAATGTCATTTTAGCCAATAAATAAATACAGCATCTTTGTTAAAAAACCATTTTTATTGGAAGCTGTGCTGAAATATCTGTGACCTCTTTTGTTTGAAAATTGGTACGCCAGCGTTCACCACTTTTTATATGTAACAATTGCTCCACTTGGGGAAATGTAATTATTCAGTCTATGCATAATAAATTTTGAATATATGCAGGAGGTAAGATAAAAATTTCCATTAATAAATCTGTGGTATTTGGAGTGTTTAGTGCCCTCATGAGGGTACACTAGCAAGACAGTTCAGGAAGAGAAGCTTTGACGTTGCAGTTCAACACAAACTGCAACAATCATTGTTGCTGGGCAGGGGCGATACAGCATTTAAATTGCTAGAGATCCAAGTTGCCTTTAATTTGTGAGGAATTTTGGTACCACTCTATAGCGGGCTAGGTTAAACTAGGAGCTACTGCACAAAGTTCATACATAGAAAAATCCTAAGTTACTTTCAGGAAGTGGAGCCTCTAGAAGTTGGCAGTGGGAAATAGCCAAATAGCTGACCAGGCAAGAGAAAGCATGGCCTTTGGGGTCTGTGCAAGACGGGCTGGAGGGAAAGCGGTGGAACTTGTTGCTAGCTAGAGAGAGACTTTGGATATCTGATGGGTGAAACGGCCGCCTGTAGAGAGTCTGCTGGGTTCTGAAGCCAGGACTTTTGGGTGTCTTTTGAAATTCTGTTACTTACATCAAAGAGTATGTCACCTTATTATTGGTTTCTTCTGTTAATGAAAGTAACCCATGAAAACCTGACTACTAGCTAATTGCTTTAATTGCAACAAAAATCTTCCTTTATGTTTGGCCTTACTTTGTCTTCATCAGTTGCTTCTGTTTGTCATAAATGTGATGTTGAAGGAGGTCTGCAACTTAACATTAAGCCAGAAAAAGAAATTAAAAATGTGAAGGATATATTTAAACGAAGAGGCTAAAATACCATCTATTAAACTCATGGTGATATTATCAGAGACTGCGTTACCTTGACTAGATTTTAGTGATAATTCAAAAAATGGGTATTAAAGAGGTACTGAACAACATGGGAAGTCATCTTCCTCTAAAGAAATCTTGCAAAAGACCTCAAGAAGGTCATGTTGACTTTAATAGCATGGAAGAGCAGCATAGATTTTTATCAAGGACGTGCATGAAAGGGTAGATAAGTCTGCCTTTTGCTGATCTAAACATACGTTTTAGAGCATAAGTAAGATGAAGTTACTGGCTTTTCTTTTTGTACCTATTCAGAAAGCTAATGCGGCAGTTGCTGTTAGCTTTATGCTCTGATTATTGAGTATATGGCCAATTACTGCTGGGCCAAAAATAAACCAACTTTTTGTCCTCTACTGTGGCTAGCTACATACATTGTCTCACTACCACTCATTATCTTTCCTATCAAAATAAAATATAAGTGCTTTCTGTTACATGAAACACTGAGCTCTGTTTTCCAGGAAATGAGGAACTTGGAGTAAATCCCAAAGCAGAATCTCTGCAGCGGCTGCCTGTTGTGCTGCTGGAGAGCCTAAACAGAGCAGCTGAAACAAAACTGTGCTCATCCCGGTATGCAAATGAACCAAAAGGTAACAGATAAAGCCACCAAAGGATACATTAAAATCCAGAGGCTTTTATGTAGAAAGATGGATCAAGTGAAGGATTTACTACTTCAATTCCAACTAATTGATTTCTGTTGCTTAAATTAAAGCAAAACCTCAATGCTACCATGTATCCAAACCCATTCATTCTTAGCTTACAAAGCAGAATGCAGTAATTAACTAAATTGAATGTTTCTTGAAGCTCTTTTAAAGAAAAGACTAATTTGCTTACAATGCATTGTATAGTCTGTCTAAATTGGCTGGCATCCTTCCAGTTTCAAAGCAGCTGAGATTTGAAATCATTATGGGAGCAAGTATTCCAGATTTCCTATTTTGGTTACTCTGCTCTGGGTGTCATAAGAAGAAGGAATGGAAGAGGGAAGGAAAGTGATGGAGAATTGTTTTGGGTTTTTTTTTTCTGCAGTAAGATAAAATAAACCCAGTAGAAAGTCAGAGAATTTGGGAAATTGCACATCTTGAAACAGCAAAAACAATTCACCTTGTAGAATTCTTTCAGCTTTTATACACTAAATGGCAAAGTTCCATCAACTATTCTTTCCTTAATCTTCCAGTATCACCACTACAGTATGCAGGAGAAGATGCTCATCTTTGTAATGGTCTCTTTCACTTAGTTTTTTGACAGAATGACCAGCTGCCTCTGTGAAGCCAGGCAACTCTCTACAAACAACTGCTACTAGTCCAGAGATTGAGCTATTGTGATTTATCTCCATTGGAAAGTGTATATGAAAATTCTAATTACCTATGCTTTACCTTACTAGTACTGCACAAGTAACAAAACTTTTTTTTTAAACTGACTCATGAAGTGTGGCATACATGGAGATGTATTGGTAGATCTTGGGTGCTCTGGAGCTGAAGCATCTAGAGATTATAGGAATATTGAAGAAACAAGGAAGAATATTAAATGTCAGGTGGTAAACAAATGGTATACTGAAAAAATAGTATGATACTTGTTTTGTAAAAAGTTTAATCATCTTTATTCTATTGCTTTCAGTTACAATATTTAAGTGCATTAAGGTACAAAATTTCATTATGCTTATAGTAATTACCTCCTGAGATGATTTAGACAATCTTAGTACTTTTTTACAGGTATAATGATTAGAAAAACAGAATGAAAATACAGAACAGTTGCTTGGCCAGGTATGAGTCCTGCTGCTTTACTCCGTTTGCATAAAACTTTCTTTGATATACCAGGAATTTTGAGTAAGTATGTACATGATTATAAAAAGGGAATGCAGTCTGTCTTGTAGCTGCTGTAAAATAAGATTGCATTTGAAAAATAATGCATTAAAGTAAAAAAAAAAAATCTGGGAGGAAAGCATTTCAATATGGGTCTCATCCTATTCTGTGTAGCTTTTTAGGAAAAAAAAAAGCAAGAGATTGAAAATTTCATTTTCCCATATTCAGGTTTTGGTGGCAAGTAAAATATTTTAGGACGTGATATTCCAATTTAAAATGGTATTGGATTAAAAATAAGATCATTTGAAAAATAATGCATTAAAGTAAAAAAAAAAAATCTGGGAGGAAAGCATTTCAATATGGGTCTCATCCTATTCTGTGTAGCTTTTTAGGAAAAAAAAAAGCAAGAGATTGAAAATTTCATTTTCCCATATTCAGGTTTTGGTGGCAAGTAAAATATTTTAGGACGTGATATTCCAATTTAAAATGGTATTGGATTATTTAAAATCTGACGTAATCAGATTCAAATATAATTCTTCTCAGAGTTCCCTGCCTTAGTATTTCTTTGACTTCCATCAGCTTTTGTAAAATTTAACTGGCAGGACTACTTTTTACCACTGCATCTCTCCAATGCTAAAAGATCTTTGCAAACTTTTATTCATTCCCTGAAAACAGGAATCTGCCTTTTCATCCTAATGTGCCAACGTGTATTGCTCTGGTGATAAAGTGGGAGCTACAGGCAAAGCACCTGGTCTCAAAATAGATCAGTAATAACTGATTTGAAATACATCATGAGTGACTCATGCCCTTCTACAATTTAAATGCTTTAATCCTCAGTTTGATTCTTTGCTCTGTAACTTTGGGTAGGAACTAAGTGGTTTAGGAGTTGATTTCCTTATGGGACCTACTTTCAAAATATTTTGGTTCCCCAGCTGGATCTAGCTAAATAATGATGTATACTCAATATCAGGAATTAAGAAATGGAAGGAAGAAAAATAGGAAACTTGCTATTAGTCTGTTTTTTCTCACCCTAAAGTGTCATACTAATTTGCATGTGATTCCTTGACTGTCTCCATTTTATCCTGGAGAGGAGAGGTGGTGGCAGTCTGGCTTGTTCTTCAGCCAGTGGTTCAGGATAGCAGTGCCAAAACAGGGTGGTGTGGGCATCTTAGCTCTGTTCTGTGTTCTTCCAGGATTTGAACTGAAGTTCCCCTTGCAGTTACACTAGGGAATATTGCGAGGATGGTTTTCCCCTCAATTTCTACTATGGGCATTTCTTTGGATTCCTAGGGATTCAGGTGTCCCACTAATCCTGGCAGTATGCTAATACCCAGCAGAGTAAGGGGTGTGTCTCTAAAATTCAGTATTTTATATGTTGGTGAATCTAGCTTTGTTTTCTTGTCTCTTCGCATACCTGTTGGCCACGGTCTGTGTTGTGATGCCACGGAGGAGCTACAGAGCATTTGGCTTTCAGATTTGTTTCTAGAGAAGATGGTTGAATATTATGTGTGCCAGTGTGTTTTAAATGTTTGGGGTGTTGTTTGTTTTTAACAACTTTATTGAAATGAAATGTGTTACCTCATGACAGACTTGCAAAAAATGCATTTATGTAAAAATGTTTTAAATGTTGACACAAAGTACCTTATACCAATATGTAATAGGTGTTGCAATACTTAATTTATTTTGGATGAAGACAACTGTGGTTATGGCATTAATGTTAAGATTATTTTGTGACAACAGCAGTTACAGCAGTCTGCACTGAAATTACAGAAAATGTGAATCTTTTTTTGTACCTAAAGTAGGTTTTGTCTTTCTCAGTGGGGAACATACAAAAGGGGCAGGTTTCTTCAAAATTCCTGTCTTCTATTATTTTTTAAATGCAGAGGGAAATAAAACAGTAAAGTGTAGACTTAAAGCAATTCTGTCTGTTAAACAGTTCAATACAGACAGATTTGTTTTTATGTTTGAAATAGTTTAAATAGTACATGAATTCTGTAAATAGTGTAAGAAGCATGAGACAGACAAAACATCTTTAATGAAAGCACTCAGCCTTTTTCATGCTCTGAATCTACCTTTATTATGTTAATCAAATTCCATGCAGGTCCCAGCAGGAGTATGTGAAAATTATCTTTTCAAAAAAATGAATGCAGATTATTTACTGCATATCAAGAGGCTGGTTATAGGTCTTTGATCTTGGTCTTGGTCCAGATGTAGATAAGAGCAGTTACTAAGACTAAGTTGTGCAGTGTCCCCTTATCCTCCTGGATGGCCGGGGGGTGAGATGGCAGGCAGGTGTGCCAGCCCTTGCCCACTGGGGACTCAAGTGTGAAAACTACCTGCTTTCGATTCCCAGGATGAGTTTAAGTCTATTCAACCCCACTGGTCCCAATATAACTCAATTTCTAACGCCTCCAGGGTACTCCGTCAGGCGTTCTTTTTGAGAAGAATGAAGTGTGTATCATTGGGGCTGGTGAGAGGAAATGAGAGAAATCTAATTTACTTGTATTTCTAGTTTATTTACTGATATTTTACAGATAGATAGCTGGAGGTAACAAGGTCTTTAAATTGTGCCTCCTCATCAGAAGTCCCACTAAAGTAGCCAAAGTTAAGTGCAGTGAATCTGAGAAACAGTCTCCAAGAAAACTAGAAAAAGTGAAGTTTGCCACTCTTCTTTCTATGCAGTATTCTCCTCTTTGTTCTCCTTGTGTGCGTGATGACCATAAGGGTTAAATACTGCATTTTCTATCTTACTTAATTAGTTGGTGCCTCACTAATAAACTCTGTTAAAAGTTAGAAAAAAATTTGTGGAACAAATCTGCGGGAACAGTATATATGCTATCCTATATTTTGCTTCAGGATAATGTTTTGAACATCATAAATCAAATCATGGATGAATGCATTCCGCATGAACGGGCCAACCGAGACTTTTGTGTTAAGTTTCCAGAGGAAATACGCCATGACAACCTTGCAGGACAGCTTTGGTTTGGAGCAGAAGTAAGTCTGTCATATTTCTGTTTTGGGGGTTAATGGAAAATTTTTTGTGGCATAAAGCCAGAAGTTTAAAGTACATCTTGCGACTTTTCTGAAAATGGTACATATAATTACAGAGCAAGGTAAACATCTTTGAGAACTTGCTCCAGATGCTCAGTGGAAGGGGATTCTTTAACTATGGTTTTGGTATTGGTTGGGCTAACAGCATACTGGTTTATTTTCATAATTGTCTGCTCTCATTATGACCACCTTCTAAAAACTATTCTTTTGTGAATTAGCATCTGATTAATATTCTTGTTTTGTTTTTTTTTTTTTATCCTGATGGGCCATCTTGCATCTCATGCTTTGAAAAAATCTTAGAAATGAATAAAGACATATAAAGGAATTTTATCAGGATAAAAGTTTGTCTCCAACAAATATAAGTGCATGCTGTCACTTTATTTTAATGGCTATATTATGCTATAACTCATACTAAACATATATAACTTTGTTGAGCTGACATTTGTTGCACATAATTCACTTGTTTCATTTGTATGCTAAAAATATAATGGTGTCTGCAAAACACTGAAGTCCACTTTTCTTCTCTTACCTGGTTTCTCTAAGACCTGCTTCTACAGCAACCTGTAGGAACAAGGGATTTTTGTAGTGAATAAGCTTGAATTATTTTAACCAAGGGAAGCCTGAAGTGTCAGAAAAAAGGATGTCATATGTAGGATACTTATTCAGTAGTACTGATGTCTGTTGGCTAAAAAAAACCATTGTGGCATCATTAATGATAAACTTAGTGTCTTCAGGTCTGCTGGCCTGAAGGTGACTTTAAGCACCACGGATTTGTTGAGGGTTGAGGGGAGAGTAGTCTAGACATCCCACCACACAACAGCACGTTGTGTTGTCGTTTTTGGCTTTGCCTCTCCTGTATTTGAAGCAATCCTTTGTGTCCTGTTGTTATCTATTCTTTTCCCTGTCAGTTACTCCTTTCTTTTTAAAGTGCATGCTCTCCATCAATAGTTCCTGTCTTGGTCAGTTCAATATACCTCCGTATGTTCTGTTTCTGAAGCTGTCTTTGACAGTTGTTAATTGTAGGCCCCTCTGAGTCAGGGAAGTCCCAGGTAGAATTTACAAAATGAATTTGATATGTCAATGCTTTATAATCCTGTCCTCGGCAAAAACAGCAGCAATTTTTCTTCTCATTATCATGGGACCTTCACTGCCGTCATCCAGGTGATGCCATGCTTTGTTTTAAAACGCTGAATCTGACACATTGGCTTAATGGTGCTTCCTTGGTAGTTAGGTAGGAGAACATGGGGTAATTCTTCCTGCAACCATCTCTAATGAATCCCTGTGAATCCTGTTATCCCTTCTTACTTTAAGGGACTAACAAGCTGTGATTACAGCAATGAACAAACTGGAAAAATGCCAGCCAATGTGGTAGCTTCTCCTTGCATTGTGGAAAATGTTTGAGGGAATCACTGAGACAGCCAGTATCTTCTAGGAGAAAAAAAAAGTCTCCCTTTATTCACTGTTTGTGTTACATAAGCTAATGCGTTTACTCTTTCCAAATTAAACTTTCGCTGTCTCCAAATCAAACCAACAGGTTGGAGAGACCTGTTGGTTTCAGAGAAAGTAACATATGCAGTGGTGAAGTAATGCTAACTCATACTACTGTAGACACTGTCCTCCTGTAAAATCATGTAGTAAGGAAGACTGTATGGACTGTTACGAATATACACTTATGTGTCCTCATCAGTGCGATCACTCTGAGTTATCAGACTGAGTCCCTATCAACAGGTAAGACTTGCCTTATCCATACTTTCCAACAAATACTGCTTTGGCTGATAAGAGGTAAACATGATCTTCTCTGAGTGCCCTTAAAACACAAATCAATGCATCAGGCTGCTGAGCAAGGGCTGGGATTGCAGGTCCCCCATACAGAGCTGCAGAAACGCCTCCCATCCAGGGGAGTGCAGGGAAGAGGGGAGGGATGCAGACCTGCAAATGAAGATTAAAAAAAAGAAAAGAAAAAAAATGAGAACTTTGCGACTAGAACAACCTTGTATATTTTCAGTTAATAAAAATATTTCCATTAATACAGCAAGTATGATTTATATCAGTGCTTGTTGTCTTCAAAATGTATCCATAAAGGAATAAAGCCAGCAGCAGAGATTATTAAATAGCTTGGTTTTAATAGCAAGATTTAAAAAAAGTTTCACTAATGTGTTACAGTAAAAATCTACTTTTAATGTCTTTGTGAGCTGGTCAGAGGGAGTCCATGTATAACTCTCGGGGCAAGGAGTCTCTTAAATAGCTGCTTTCCAGAAATTGAAAGGGAGGAATCACTCTGTGACCTGGTTTTTATGTTCTTTCCTATAAAGTATATTCATGGCTTCTGTGGGAGGCAGGGTGCTGGTCTAGCTGGATCCCTAGTCTGATAACCAGTGTGACCAGTTTTGCTGCAAAAGGCATCACGGTTGCAGAATTTATGTTCTTTTTGTAAGGAATAGATTTATTTTACAAAATCAAGCAGTCTAGCCTGAATCCAAACAGTCCATTGATCATACTTTAGCTGGATTCACATCCCTCTTACGCAAGCAATCCTTGCGTACATAGTGTATATATCCTACCAATACCTGTTGCCTAACTAGTGGGAGAAGAGCTTTAAGTTCTTCTGCTAGCTTTGTGGTTCTTGCACTTGAACCTCCACCTGTTCTCATGTCTCCCTGGCTGAGGTGCTCCCTAACCTTTTATGTGAAGGCTTATGACTCTCAGCATATCAGTCTTAAATCTTTCACTTATTTAATAATTTCCAACAAATTGGGGCTAAATACTGCCCTTGTTCAAAGTATTAAATACCACATCTCGTGCTTTTTTTTAAACATAAAAGTAACTTTGTAAAAATTAATATTTTCTCTCTTAATGTATTTCACAGTGTTTGGCTGCTGGTTCAATTATTATGAATCGTGAAATTGAGAGTATGGCTATGAGGCCATTGGCCAAGGATCTGACCCGAAGCCTAGAAGAAGTTAGAAATATCATTCGTGACCAGGCCTTAAGGGATTTGAACCTCTACACAGAAAAAATGAAAGATTCACTCAAGCATTTTGACATCCTTTTTGCTGAATTTGAATTAAGGTAAAAGATCCAAAGTAAATGTGTTGTGAGCATTGGCTTGGCTACTACGGCTGTTGTGTGGCTCATTGGTTTTTGGAAGTTGGTTGTTTTGTTCTGTTTTCTTTTTATGGAAAAAGTATGTAATTTGTTTATCGTGGTATTTGAATTCTTCAGTAATTTGTTGTATTGTTAGATATTTTCCTTCCTTTGTAGCAATAATGAAAAGAAAATTAAATAGCTTTTTAGCAATCAACATTTGCTGTCTTCAACTAAACTATAATCTTCCATTTGCATACTGGCATATGGCATTTGAGGGAGGTTTTCTAAGACACAAAAGGAAGCCATAAATCTCTTTGCTTAATGTTTTCTTTGTCGGAGGAAAGGCGACAAATAAAGAGACATTAAAAAAAAAGTATGATGATAAATAGTCTAGAGATTATGAGGCTTTGTTCTCTTGTGCTTAGAGATACAAGCAAGATGGGCCCAGTGAATTTAAGAAGGCAAATTGAAATCTGATGAAGGAAGTGCTTTTACACAAACCATAATTAACTGCAGGAACTCACTGATTTAAAAACTTGTGATTGAAAAATTGCTTGGAGGTTTGTAGCAAAAATAAAAATAACTGCTTTTGGGGTGAGAAAGGTAACTGCTTATTTGCATCAAAGGTCACATTGACCAAGTCTTGCATTGTGCTTCAGAATTTAAGCCAGCTTCCTGCACATCTGTTGATGTTTGTGGTGCTGGGGGCATAGTTACAGACAGGATACTGGACAAGATTATCTATGGATCCAATATAACACAGCCATTCCTACCCTCAGCAGAACAGGTTTCTTAGGATTGGGTAGTGTTTTAAATTTTTCCTTGGAATAATCCCTAGACTGTCTTGTCTCCCATTACTGTTTGCCCTTCCTCAGTATTCATATTCTCTTGTATTATTTTACTCAGGTAAGCAATTTTTTTCTGATTCAAAAAACCATCATTATACTGTTACATTGAAAAACATTTTAATTGAAAACATTGGCTAAAACCATGTTTTTTGAGTGTGGCTTTGAGTGCAGACACCGATGCAGAGTTTCTGGCCTGTTCATACCAACTCTACATACAGCATTTTTCTTTGCCATTGTTTTGCAAACAGCTTTTTCCCTTTCTGTGTTACCTGTAGTTTACAAATGACTAAGTAATACGGTGACAGAAAACCACTTACTTTTACCAATGTTTCTTACCTTGTGCATTACTGCTTTTGTATGTAATTCCACATAAAAACGAGGCCAACTTTTAAGTCTCCTAAATTGTCTCTGCTGGGTAACTGAATTTCACTAATATAATTTCAGGTAAAACCTTTCTAGATAAAATGTGCATTTTATTCAGTTTTTTTCTTAAGGAAATGCAGAGTAAACTATTCTATCTTGAAGATTTGGCAGTAAAGATCCTTCTAGGACCTACCTCCCTGTGCCACACAGTATGGAGTTCTTGATTGCTAAATATGTGTAATTATATTTCTAAATTACTACTGAGTTCCACTGCCTCAATCTGCAATAAGTAAATCGGCTGCATTTCTTATAGATTCTTACACTGTACAATTTTCATAGTGAGTGCTGTCAAAATAAATACAAAATGGTACAGGAAAGTTTAGGTTTCTAAGATGATTTGTCCTAGGTTTGTTTTTATTTATAATCTGATTTGTTAAAGCGTGTAAAATAGTAGTACGTTATTTTATAATCTTTGTAGTTATGTGTCGGCCATGGTACCTGTGAAGTCTCCAAAAGAATATTATGTACAGCAAGAGGTAATAGTACTTTTCTGTGAAACTGTGGAGAGGTAAGCGTTTTAGTTAAGTACTAGATTTTCATTTCTGTGTTTACTTACAGTCCGAGCTTTTGTAGAAATATTTTAACTGTAGTCTTTAAGAAGCATCGTAAAACACCACGTATTTTGCTTTTCTAGTAAGTATCCAAGTACAAAGTTAAAAAGCATTAAGTATGCTTGCCAGGCACAAGCCTATGCTTTTTTATTTTCTAGCAAAAAAACCCCAAAAGTTAATAATCCAACAATAACATTATTGTTGGTATGCCTAGTTATAGATGGGTAAATGAAGACTAAGCATTTAAATAGCTAAATCTGTTTAAGACATGAAGACTTAACAATGTTTCATGCAAGAATACATGGGGAGATGATTCAAATCATCTGTGAGCCTCTAGTGATTATCATGAAGAACTTGGAAAGTTAAGACATGAAGACTTAACAATGTTTCATGCAAGAATACATGGGGAGATGATTCAAATCATCTGTGAGCCTCTAGTGATTATCATGAAGAACTTGGAAAGACTCTTCAAAATCTTAGAGGATTGGAGCTTGACTCTATATGTATAAAGAGATGATGTTAAAAAAACCCAAACAATCCAGCAATTCATAAGTTCTTTTAAGAGTATAAGGTGATAAGAAAAATGTGAATCTGTTTGGAATGTACTGTGTTGAACAACTTTTGGTTTTTTCCCCTGTGACAGAGTAACTAGCCTAGCGAAAGACTCTTCAAAATCTTAGAGGATTGGAGCTTGACTCTATATGTATAAAGAGATGATGTTAAAAAAACCCAAATAATCCAGCAATTCATAAGTTCTTTTAAGAGTATAAGGTGATAAGAAAAATGTGAATCTGTTTGGAATGTACTGTGTTGAACAACTTTTGGTTTTTTCCCCTGTGACAGAGTAACTAGCCTAGCAGGTAGGCAGTAGAAGGGAATAGTATGTGAAATACCCAGCTTTAGTCAGATTTTGAGCAGTGGAACACTGTTCTCAAAAGGCAACTAGTGAACCATAGTCTAGGTGGAAAATTAGAGACCAATTGACTGTAAAACACACTTGGAATAAGCGTTGGTTTTACTGTCATATTAGGAGAACTTGTGAAGTAGGACCCTGGGTCTGGTGTGGTCGATACTTTCATTAAGGACTGAAGGAGTACAGAGCATACTGCTACAATCTGTAGATGACACCAAGATCAGAGGCTTCAGGCATTTTAAGACAGGATTACAACTCAAAATGGTCACAACAAGTAGGAGGAATTACCTTCCATCAGTCAGAGAGCTACTACATATACACAGATTTGCCCAGTAAGAGGAAAAAGATGGTTTCTCATTTGCAGCTTTGGATAATCTGGCAGTGGACTGTAGGAAGGAACAGGGAGTGAGAGTGGGCCACCCACTAATGAGTCCATCTACCGTTAGTACAAAGCAGTGCTTGCTTTGTGTTCGTTTTGCTGTCCACCACCGGCAGTATTGGCAAGACAAGTACTGACAAGGAATAAGAAAAAGTTATTTCCATTCTTTTGGGGACTGGTCAGATCTCAGCAGGACTAGTGTGCAGTTTTGAGTGTTATCTTACACACTGATACAGACAAATAGGAGAAGAAATTTGAGGACGTTACTAAACTTATGAGGAAATGAAGAAATGGTGAAGAAACCTGGAAAACCTAAGTGAAACCAAGTGAAAAACCTAAATAAATTGGATTTTAGTCTAAAAGGGGCTTAAGATATTTGAAAAGTTATTAGAGGACAATGAACTGTCCCCCAAATATTAAATCCTTAGACTTCAATAATTGTTGCTGTACAGAACTGGTTTTTTTAGTTTGGTTTGTTAGTTAGGGGGGGGTTGACCTAGATCATTATAGCAAGTTTTATTTGAAAATGAAACCAAATACTTTCCCCTATTACTTTAAAAATGTTTCTCTTAGTTGAAAAACTCTAAGCACTAGTGGTTTTCAGTAACAAGCTGAAGCTTGGCATGAAATAGTAAATAAAAAGGGAAAATGGCATAAAAATTATTTTGGTTTTGGATGGCTATAAAAGCTTTAAGTGTTTAAAGATTTTTTTTTTCTTATATTAATATTTTTTTAAAGCAGAGACTACAGCAGTCAGTTATATACATAGTGTTTTAATTGTACAAAAATAGTTCATGAGTTAAATACTATCAATTTGGTTTAGCTTAATTTTTTCAATTTTTTTCCTATTGAAATGTGTTCTTCGAGAGTTTGATCTTATTAACTAATTTTATTCTTCTGCTTAGAGCCTTAAGGCTTGGATACCTCACTCAAGATATGATAGATGACTATGAACCGGCTTTAATGTTTACAATTCCAAGATTAGCCATTGTATGGTAAGTAATTTTTTTAACTACTCTCCACTCTGCCTCACTTAAAGATTTATTGAAGATTTCAAAAATTTTGTTCAGAATTTTGGCATATTTTCTTTCACCTGAGTTTGCTTGTACTTTATTTAAAAAAATCAAATAAGAGGATTATGTTTTGTTTTGTGGTTTTTTGGGGTGGTTCGGTTTTTTTAAATCATTACCAGTTTTTTGTAGAATATCAAGAGAGAAAAAGGAAAGAGAAGGTAGAACTCTAGATATAGAAGGCAGGAACCTGGAACGATTGATCAGTCATCCTCCAGAAAGAAATTAAAAAATTAAGAACATCAGTCCATAGAATGTCATGTTGTCAGAAATATTTTTTGAAAGCAGGTATTTTGTGTCACTCAAAAATAATGACCTAAGGATACAAGTCTTGAAAACCAAAAATTTTCAATAGGAATTGTGTATTTTTCTTAATGACTCTAGGTTCAAAAGGAATTGTCATGGCAAACTGCATTGTGACCTCTGAGTTAAGCTTAATCTTTTTCAATGAAAATATTAATATGTATTTGCAATATTGAACAACTCAGATGCGTTTTTCCTAATGAGTCTTCATGATTTAATAAGACAGCAGTTTCTCTGGAGTAAAGCCAGCATATTTTTAATATTTTATCATTGTGAATGTTTGAAAGTTAGCTAATATAAGTAGTATAATTGAGGGAAATAAGAAACCTCAAATCCCGAGTGTAATACGCTTCTCCTCAGGAAATCCCTGTGGCCCATTGTTCCTGTTAAATAGGATATTGTCTGTAACTGTCATTCTAAAAAAAAAATAACAGTAGTAATCTGATTATCAAAAGACAATGGGAATACGAGAACTCGGTTTGAAGCTGCTGGAAGACACAATAAAAAAATACATCATGACTAACTGGAAAACCAAGGGCTCTCTGGAAAACATGCCATATCAATCCCAAATTACAAAGAAGGACAGAGAGGGAGAAGTGAAAAAAGTTTAACTGCTCCAAAGTATCTGGTGATTTGAAAATAAATCACTGCTATGTGAAGTTCCACAGAATAACCACACTATCCAGATATGGTGTTGTCTGGAAGAAATGCAAGCCTTTTATTTGGACTGTGAAAGGAGAAGCCTTTAAACACAAGACAGGTGCAACTCAAAGTTGCCATGCTGTTGCTCTGTTGTGTCTTCATGAGAAGGATGGATCTGGAGCAAGGAGAAGTGCTGGATCCCCTCGGTATTCTAATAGCCAAGATTTAAGGAATACTTTTCGGAGTCTTTTTTGTCTAAGGTTTCTTTTCAGACATCAGTTTACCGTCCACATTATACAGCCTATATTGCCTAGTGTGTTAACAGGCGTCATGAACTTGGAACCTAGTAGGAAATATTGACACACTTTTTTCCAATTTTTAATTCTTTCCGTGGTACAACTATATTCAAACTTTGATTCAGAACTCTTTCGAAGTTCATATATATACACAGGCCATTTCATAATCTTTTTTGTTATGCTCTAGCCCTCTTCTATTATTTTAATTTCTTCTGCGAGTTAAGCTCTATGGGAAGTGGAAAATTGCCAAGGGAATGGTGATTTTGTATCGGTTACAAGTTCGGTGAGAGCAGCCTCGAGCTTCTACTCAGCAAAGAAGTAACTTTTTTTTTAGGCGGAACACTAGTATGTGAGTCAGCAATAACTACTTCGCTTCATGGCAGCCTGCTTGTTGAAGCTCAGAAAGCTTAGGAAAAAAAAAAGTATGTAACCATGGTAACAGGATAATTTGTCTTAAGCCACAAAAAAAAGGTGACTCTCAAGAGAAGCAACTTTTTTCTCTCTCTCCACTGCTCCCCTTTCCCTGTTCCTGCCCTGAAAACCCCAGTCCCCAAAGCAATGTTGATCAAGTTTACTGGTTAAATTTCTTGGACCCTCTGTTGACTTGACAATTCTGAACTTTCTGATGGCCATCTTCCAGCCTGATGGGAGACCACGGTACTATCCTGGTACCAGGGTGTGAGCCAGACTCTGGCTTTATAAAGAGAAGAAAAAGAGCAATATTTCCCAGGTGGTAAACAGAGTGTAAGTGGTCCTTGTTCTTAATACCTCAGTGGGATTCATATAACTTGTGACATAAGCTTTGCTGCTGTGTCTGAGAGCGCCTTCTGTGGTCAGGCAGGGTGCTCGCTAGCGAACAGCCGGGGAGCAAAGGACATCAACAGTCTTGTTAGTCAGCCGAGGGTCCCCATTACTCTGGATGATTTGGGTGCAGAGTAGCTACAATACTTTCTGAAGCAACATGTAATTTGAGTGTAAGAAAAGGAACATAGTTTTGAGATACAGGCAGCTCTCAGTTACCCAAGGTAAGGGCAGGAAGGGGAAAACAAAATGGTCTGGCTAAAATATGTAATCTTGAGTGTGAGAACGCATGATCCATTTGCCTTTGAGAAACATACATTGTTTTTGCAGTGGGCAGAGGATTAAACAGTTTTAAGCAGAGTGGTGCCTGGTGTGGGTGGAATCCACTCTCAGCCACAGTGCGGTATGATGCAGCAGATAATGGTGAAGGTGGTGAATTTTGTTTAATCCCTGACACACAGACAGGTTTGGGCAGTAGTGATTCGGCCAGGAGGAACTATTGAGATATCTGCAGTGAAGTGCCCGGAGGCTTTCAGGATCATGAACTAACCTCTCTCCAGGGAAATTTCTGCAAGTGCTGAGTTGATTTAGAAGCACGGCATTATCAAAATGTGTTTTATGTGGTTTAGCAGATATGTTTTCTTTTTTACCGCATGTTAATACCAGGTTGTATTTATCTTAGAGGTAGAAAAATAGGAGCTCAAGAGTCAACTATCTTACCTAGAAATTATTTAGACTGGAAAGAAAAAGCCATTTGCAGTCTCTCTCAAGACAGCGGACTTTCCCCAACTTACTTGATAATCAGTTTCTTGTTTTATTTTTTTATGGGTCAGCCGCAGCAATGAAGTAAATGTATGTTCTTCCTCTTATGCTTCCATTGCTTTTTCTCCCATGCTTTAGGGGGGTGGACAGAGGGGAGGGGATCTCTTTCCTGTTGCTTTAAATAACATTTAATTCTAACTGCAGGTGAATGAGACAAAAATAAGATAACTATGTAACTTGAGTGTAGTTCTAATGTTTAGGTACAGTTGCTTTTCTGACTCATTCAGTAGTTGCTCTGTGTAATGAAATTTTTTTTGTGTGTTCGTGCATGTGTTTGAACTACAGTGGCCTTGTTGTCTACTCCGAGGGACCATTAAACTTGGACCATAAACCAGAAGATATGTCTGAACTCTTCAGACCTTTTCACACTCTGCTGAGAAAAATAAGGCAAGTAATAAAAGATGGTTGTAACTGCTTCTCTTCTGAAGTGAAAATCAGAGGCCTAAAAAAGAACACACAAATGCGTTTGTTATGTTAACCATAAACTGCATTTTCCTCTCATCTGCCTGATATACCCATGAAATAACTAAATGTAGTTTTTCATTTCATGGGAGTTTTCTGAACTTTTCATATCTTTGTGATAGTGGGGTTTTTTTTCTGAATATCATTTTATTACATTTCAGATTTTCCTTATGGTTGGATGATGCCTGAAATACTAAAATTGCAGTTTATTTTTGGGAGATCCTGTTTCTAATTAGCATCAATGTTTCTGTTTAACTAGGCTTATTACACTTTCTCAGTATGTTGTGATGCAATACTCAGATAATTCTTAATCTAATAGAAATGACTATCAGTTTTTCATATTGTGGTTCTGTTTTTACAGGATGGATCATTTTATATATATCTCTTTTCACAGTGCTTCAGTCTCGGTAACCATTGGAGATGTGGGTTTTGGCTCAGCTTAAGTATAAAGGGCAGCAAAATATTTTTTTCTGAGTTGAGGTCTTTAGAAGACTGATCTGTTTCACTGGAGAAATCAAGCTGTATCTTTAAAGGATCTTTATATTCACCCTTAAGGTGTCTTACCTGGGTGTTAAAAGAAACTGTTTTCTAAATCCATAAGCCATATTATTTTCTTAGAATTCGAATTTATATATCGACTGCAAATTTTGTTCCTAGAAATCTCTAGAGACAACTTAGCAGAAGTTTTTCTTTCCTGTGTGCAATTTTCACCTGTTAATCGCCTTCCCTGTATGTCATGATGATGGTTTGATGTAAGAATAGATTTCACATAGATAAGTTTATCAAGATTAATCTCCTCTCACGCATTAGAAGTGAGGCATCTCCTGAGGGAGAATGCAAGCTCTGTCGGGGATGGTTCAGGGAGGAACCTACTTCTGAAGTTAGCTTTTATGAATATCCAGACCACATCCTTTTGTGTCCCTTGAAGATTTCCTAGTATTTCTGTCTAGAAGTGATACAGTTTTATTTTTTGGTACATTAGTGACATTGATATTGAAATCTCAGAATTGACAACTCTACATGTTTGGGGGTGGTTTTTTTGAGTGATTATGGTTTTATAAAACACTGAGTAAAGAACAACAACGTGAACTGAGGAGAAAAACTGAAGTTAGAGGGGGAAAAAAACTTTAATGGTACTGAAGCTTAAAAAGTCCATGAAGTTTACATTAAAATACCTTATTCCCAATATATGGCTATCAGAAATTTTCACCAGCATTCCACTGGCTGACTAAAGCCAAAAGAATATTTAAAAGCTAATATACTTCTCATAATCTGTACTTTCTCCTTACTCCTTACATTTTACAACATGGAAAATGAAAATCAATGAAGTCAGTTTATTGCTTAGTCCATTTAATTTTCAGTTACTCTGAACTTAATGCTTGGGTTGAAAACACATTAGTAAAATGCTTGTTTGTTCAATAACTACAATTTTCAATGCAAACTTCAGAAAATGAAAAGACTCAGATTCATTTTTGGGAAAGTTCTGATATACTTTAAGACTTATTCTTTCAAGTGAGCATTAAGAAATGTGATTTCAGTTGTCTAGCAGATAAAGTTTGCAAAGTGTTCTTAGTGAGGTAGCGTCTATCAGAGCAAAAATTTAAGCAGGTTAAGATGTAATGTGAAATCTTATCTCTGACAGTCTCTGAATTGAAGGAATGTTGAGGAACTTGAATATTTGAAAGAACTGGGCTCAAAAAGATCCTTTAGTAATATTCTTGAATGAAAAATACTTTGAGTGAAAATAACAGATACAAATAAGTGTGCAGTTCATATAGGATAATTAAATTACTTTTAAAGGTAACTAAGCTGTCTAGATTTTATTCTTTTTTGTTATGTTGTGGTTTAACCCAGCAGGCAGCTAAACACCGCACAGCCATTTGCTCATGCCCCTGTCTCCCCCCAGTGGGACGGGGGAGAGAATTGGGGGGAAAAAAAGCAGAATTCATGGGTTGAGATGAAGACAGTTTAATAGGACAGAAAAGGAAGGGAAGATAATAATAATAACAACAATGATAAAAGAATATACAAAGCAAGTGATGCACAGTACAATTAGTTTGGCTGTGCCCCCTCCCAGCTTCTTGTGCACCTCCAGCCTTCTCAGTCAGTAGAGCATGGGAAGCTGAAAAGTCCTTGGCTAGTGTAAGCATTACCTAGCAACAACTAAAACATCGGTGTGTTATCAACTGCGTTCTTGTCCTAAATCCAAAACACAGCACTGTACCAGCTACTAGGAAGGAAATTAACTCTATCCCTGCTGAAACCTGGACATGTTATCACAGATTTTTTTAACTCATCAGGCTGGAATTCCTACTCAGTGAGAATGTTCACAGAAATCTACAAGGGAAGATGGAATGAGATATTTGAGCTCGTCCCCAGCACAAAGGGAGCATTTTTTTCCCGGAGTCTTTCTCCAGTCTCCATCACCAATAGTTAAGGCATGAAAATAGATTCAAGTAGTCTTCTGTTAAAATAGTTGCATCTTGTGTTGCAGTTGTGTGCCTGTGTAAGAATATAGAACAACATCTTACTGCAGAATATGATCACATCCCAGTAAATTTCTCCGTAAAGTTCTATAACTTTTTAGCCAACTAAATATTTTAACTCATGGAATAACACCAAATATACAGCTGATGATTTTGTAGGATTACAGGTAATTTTTAAGCTGTATTATCCTAAAACATCCCTCCTGTTAAAGGCAATGATAAGGTCTGTATTTATGTGGATCCACATAATCAAATCGGAACTAGCAGAGAAAAATATCTATCAGCTAGGAAAATCTTTGGTGTCCTGTTGGTGGCTGGCAACTTCGAAAACAATAGAGATTGTGGAGACTCTCAGAGCAAAAGCAGTAAGGGTTCTTTTTTAGGTTTTGGTAAGGTGGAGCAGCAAATGATGACTTTGAATGTTTTAATTAATACCTAAGGAAGGTGCTTATGTTGATTTTTGTTTTAGATATAAAACGTCAGCATTGGTATTTTATACATCTACCAGTGCGTAATTATATAGTAGTGTTATCTCTGTTCCTTTTAAACTAAGACATTTGAACCATTTCTGCCAAACTACTGTAATATGCCTAGTAAGTATACAAAGCATATCATCTGGTATAGATACTTAATTAGATGCCTGTGACAGTGAACATTCTTGTGATAAAATATTACCTATACTATATATACATTTGAGGCTGCTATACAGAGATTTTCAGAGGTGAGCAAACTTGGGATTTTGCAGTACTCCCTTTCTTCAGAGCCCTCTGCTTGCCTGGTGCTTGTTTCTGGACCGTTACAATTGATGGCAGGGTCCCTATGGATTTTGGTGGTGCAGAATCAAGCAGATTGCAGATCAGGTGGTGCAGAATCAGAGGCTCATACCATTTTAAGTACGCTGAAACCTTTCTGTATCACTGACTAGAAATCAAATGCAGTATACCAGTTGTCAGTGTGTTAAAGAATGGGGGGGCTTGCAAAACTCTCATGCTTTTAAAGTGTGCACAGTGATTGGGGGAAAACTGGTTAGTTTTTCCAAGATGGCTGTGCTTAAAACCTTTGAGTTGATTTAAAACTTTTGCAGTAAAGGAGTACCAGTGATATTTGTTATATATCTGTGTTGGTTTCTCAGTGCTGATGTGTCAGAGCAGATCTGCGGACTTTGGTGTGCTGAACTCAGCTCAGCACTGTGAAAGCAGGAGGATGCAAATTGCATTCCCGTACTGCATCATGTTCTTATGGTGGCAGCTCTGTGAAGACAGCTGTTTATGCTCTGTTCAGAGCATGAACTGAAGCACAGGCTGGCAATAACAACGATGCTGTTCCCTGAAAACAGACAATTTAAAATTCTAGTCAGAATAGGAGCAAAGTTAATAAAGCAGGCTTGGAGAATGTGAGAGGTCAGTGCACCTGGGTTTTTGTGGTCCTGTCCTCTGTTCAGCCAAATTAGCTTTTAAATGGACATCTAGCCTCAGATCTTTGAAGAAGTAATTTCTGCACCTTGTATATTGGCAGTAGAGTAAAATACGTTTATTGGTTTTGCAATAGGCAGAGTAAATTTCTACTACTGCTTGTAACAAGCAGAATACATCTTAAGGACTTGCCTTGTTTTTCTGCCAGTGACTACAGCCACTGGCAGAAAAACATTCCTCGTGTTTTCAAGGCTAGATTGCCTTCCTGTGATACTATGCCAAAAAGAGTAAAAGCAGGTGAAACCTCAACATGTGCCTTTCTTAAATTCAGTGTTTTCTGAAGCCTCTGAGAAGGAAGCGCACTGCCGCTGTCAGGGTGGATTGCAGAAGATCTCTTTACCTGCGGCTTCTGAATAACAAAAGCAGAGGGAGAAATTCTTTTTTGCATATGAGCACAGCCCTTGCTTGGATCCAATGACGAGTTACAGATACTTCAGCAGAAAGGAAATGAACTGTGGAAGTAGCTACAGCTTATTAAACCTTATGGTTTAATAATGATGCCTGATGTTTAGTTTTAAACTTTCAGTAGTGAGATTTAACATTTCCTTCTGTATACTGGTTGACATTAATTTTATTCTCAATATCTACATAGACATTTTAAATATCCCATGTTCCTAAGTTGACAGTGAATCCTGTATAATCTAATATACAGTGTATCAAAAAGATAACTGTTGATCAAACATTTGTCACCTTGCAAGGAAACTTGTATATAAAACAGCCCAGTGAGTCTAGGGTGTTTATATGCAGAGAAGTGAAGATAATTGTCCGAACCTCTGTTAGAACAAGCTGTATTTGTTAATAGCAAAATTTGTGTGTTTGAATTGGGAAATTGAGCATATTTCCTTTGCATTTAAAGCAGGATTATTTCTCTACTGAAATAACAGGGTTGGCAGACCTCCACATGTAATCCAACTGATTATGTACAGCAACTCTTGCAAGGCAGCATGGATCTGACTCACCTAAAAGGACACGAGGACTGTCAGCTGATTTAATTGATTTTTTTTTTTAATCAAGCTTTATTTAGTTATCCTCAAAACTGCCCACAATTGTTCTTAAATTTTGAGGTGGTGTTATTGGCAGAAACAAAGAGTCTGTTATTCAGGTCAATGAAGCTAGCCAGTGTAAAGTAAATATGTATTTCCAGCACTGACTTTACAGTGAATGTGTGAAGCCTGTATCGGATAGGTCTGGGCTGTCAGGCGCTCTGTGTCTTCAGAAAGGAAGCAGAGCAACTCTGGGCACCCAGACATCCAGGAATCTCGAGTGCTGCTATGCGATGTTCTGGAGACTGAATAAAACCCCAGACTAGATGCTGAAAGTCAGAGGATTCAATCTTAGATTTTTTTTTTTCCCCGGGCCCATTTCATTCTCAGTTATGCTGATGAACTTGGACAGAAAGCAAATTCCTTTGAATGTTGCTAGTATAGTCTATATTTGTAGAATTTGCTAATTCTTACCTCGTGTTTTGAGAAGAGGGTATGACTGTGGTGTATGGAGAAGCGTAGCTGATGTTTAAGCAGTTGATCAGTTCCTGACACGCGTGTTTTCATCCATGCAAGAAAAGTTCACGGAGGATTATTGAACACAAGGATGCCACCTTGATTCAGAAATCCCTGAGCTACAGGCTGCTGGAAGCCAGTAGGATGCACTCATAGAATCATAGAATTGTTTAGGTTGGAAAAGACCTTTAAGATTATCAAGTCCAACTCAGCCGAGTTCATGTGTGCTTGTCCTGCTCTTCCTGAGAACCTACTATCAGAGACAGGCTTCTCTACTTGATGGACCCTGGCCTGACCCAGAAATATCTTCTGTTTTTCAATATCTTTGTATAGGTGAGAGACAAGCTTAAACCCTTCAGTGTTGTATTTGTGTGCTTACCCTTTGTTGTGTGTTTTTTAAATTAAAAAAACAGCTGTTTCTAAAATCCCACATTACTTTGTTTCTGCTTATAAAATCCTACATCACAGCATTCCTGTAAAAACTGACAAACTGAAAATTCATGATACAAAGTCTCATGGCAAAAATCACGTTATTCTATGTTTTTATTGATTATATTGGTATAATTCTTTCAAAAAATAACAACAATACAGCTATTTTTATGTTGACCTTAAAACTTAAACCATTCTGTGTCAGTTTGTTTTTATGGTGATGTTAAAATGCTTAATCTCTTACAGACACTGATTACTGTTTAAATAGAAAATCTGAGTAATGAGATGGTATCGTTATATACTGTTTAGACAAAAGAAAGGAATGTATAGGTCTTTTAAAATGTTCTAGTGTGCCAGTCTAATAAAGCTTGTAGCTTTATTAGGTAAGTGGGTCTAACAAAGATTGCCCATTTCCCTTTCTTACTTATTTATGACTGAAAAAACTGTCAAACTTTGGACTCAAAGATGCATATGGGATGATTTAAAGAAATACTGACTTATCCATTAGAGAATGTAGAAACAAGTGAAAAGGGGAGGATATGATGGTGCAATTGTTCTTATAAGGTACTTCTTCCATAGGCTTAGAATTTTTTTCAGGGTCATATAACTCTTATATAAAAGCATTTTTTTTTTTTAAATGAAGATGTTAATTTTGTGGAATGTACCTAACCGTAAAAATGTATATTCTATACTTATTCTGACTTAAGCATGCTTATCTAAACTGTTATCTTTTTTAAAATTGTAGGGTAGCTGATTTACAAGTCAGATACCAGTGATGTATTTTTTGGGCAATTTGATCTTTTAGTGATAGTACTTGGAAAAACATTTGTTCTTTGAGTTAACAAGTTAAGAATGCAAGCCGTTGACTAGAAATCAAGATGTGAGATGTGTTGAATATTTCTTTGGGGTTTTTTTGGTCCTCTTGTTTAGACTGAAGTTACTCCTTTAAGGGAATTATTTTAATATGTGCATATTATTATTATGCCAGCTGTGTGTCACCTGCTAGCCAATGATTTCTAAACACATGAGGAATAACGGACTCCTAGCCTCTGTTTAAGCAGAAGGTCTTGCTTTTCCCATCCATTCATTTATGCTAAAATATACTTGCTGGTCTTTGAAAATGTTGACAGCAGTTGTTGACAGAGGATATTTTTATACGTGGTTTCTAATTGAGAAGCATAGTGTAAATCAAATTCAGACCTAAAACTAAGTGCTACTGTGTCTATGGATTTGTTTTAAAGTTATAAAGCACTTAAACATAACAGCTGCAAATAACACTTTGTTTTTTAGGTGCTCGTAGTCCTAAACTGCAATACTGAGGACAATTGATAACATTGGGGATAACATTGGGGAAAACATAGTTTGGTAAATACCTACATGTTTGCTTTTACGCCTGCCTGATTCTTAATGTCATGCAGAAACTTAGCTCCCTAATGACTGAGTTGTGTTTGAGGCAGGAGAGAGCAAATTTCCAATCCCTGTTTCAGTGAACAAGCTTCCAAGACATCAGTGTTGTATAAGTGATACTACTGTTTTTAATGAATTCTTTTTATCTGACAATATAATGGTGTGAAACTCCTGTGGTACTCTTTTGCAGAATAATTTTCAGAATCTAGTACGAAGGATGGCAAATTGGTTTGCTAATCAAAGTTAAATTTGTGAATTAAAAAATTAAAATGACAAAATATATGTAATTGTGGGTAACACTTTCACTGTAAGTAGATGGGGAGGGGGAAAGATCCATTTCTGGGTGTATTTTGATTTATTTTGGGGCTTCATTGCAAGGATGTAAATAATTTGGTACCCTGAATTTGCATGAGTAATCTCAAATTCAGGCATCAGCAATCACGTGTGTTCTGAATATGAATGCCAAATGCACCTTGAGTTACACAGCTGAAAGTACGCTGTGCCCCCAAGTTCTGGATTTCTGTACTAAAGAGTAAAAGCTTTTTTAAATTGTGTAACATCAGTGCCTCCTATGATTGTAAATGCAAAGTGATGTGTGTATTCCTTCATTTTCAGGGATTTACTTCAGACATTAACTGAGGATGAACTGCACACACTGGAACGTAACCTCTGCATCTCTCAAGATGTGGATTTTCCTGTCAGAGCAGATCCTGAAGTACCCTCTGTCATTACACCGGGCATAACTGCGACTTTGCCTGCTACGGAGCTTTCAGCAAAAGCTGAAAACACAGAGGCTGAGCTGGCTTGTTCTATGCAGTATGATGAACAGGAGCTGGAACAGCTGAATAGGATGGTACACAGAGTCGGAGATGAAATGTCTTCTCTGCTTTCCCCTCCAAGCATCTGTCAGTCTCCAGCTCACAGACCTAGCCTAAGAAATAGTCCTAGCACAGAAGCTTCACCAACAAGACACCATCTTGACAATTTAACTGATGAAGAGGACAGAGTGTTTTTTATGGATGATCTAGATGGAGCAGGAGAAGCTCTTGCTGGGTTGGATTCAGTAAGTGATACTTTTGCTTGGGTGAATAACCCTTGCCACAATTCAAAACAGAACCTGCAATATAGAGACGCTTTGCTGTATGAGAACGGCCATCAGACAGAGGAAACTTTGCTTTTAAAAGATGCTGAAAGTGACTTAAGCAATAATAACAATATTGAAGATAGCAAACAGATGTCTGGCATCTCAGTTCAGAATTCATGCAGCTGTCTAGAAGGTCCAGACTCACAGTTATACCTCAATGGCTGGGATGCGTATGCTGATGATGCAGAAATGGCAGAAGTGATAGCTCACAGGACAGGGGGAATGAAAATATCTGCTACTGTAATATTCAATCCTAAATCTCCCTGTAGCTCAGAATCCCCAGTAACAACTCCAGAAGCAGCTAGTAGTTGTGTTCCTGGATCTGCTAATCCATTAGCAAATGAGGAGGAGGATGAATCCCATAAACTCAGTATAGCTGCCACAAACTGTCTAATTAATTCCTGTGTGTGTTGTGGCAGCTGTGAAGACAGCAGGGAGGACAGTGTTGAAGGTTTAAAGACTAAACATTCTGCAGGAGGTGTTGTAAATGCTTCATACACATTAGTAAAGTCTAAGGAAATGGACCATGTAGATAACTTGGACAATTCAGTCCCTGCACAGGAAACATTAAAACCTGAAACTTCTGCTTTGTTAGCAGAAGGAGACTTTGATAGAGAAGAGCAAAAACTGCCGATCTCCTCTAAGTGCCTGGCACATTCCTCAGGTTCACAGGTAGGAGCAGAAAATGACTCACAAGGAGAAGCAGAAAGCATCTCAAACCAGCAGAAGAAGTGGGAGAAGAGAAAACAACTATGTGAAAAAAAACAGGACAACAATGAAGATGTTAGTAGTGAAAGGGCAGCAAAGGAAGATGTAAAGTCAAGATCTAGTTCAAGGTAAGAGCAACTTTATGTTTTGGTAGTAACTTGCATGTAAATAAATTTCTATAGCCTTGTACTTTAGTGATTGGTGTATAATTAAAGTTGATTTTAAAGAAAATGGTGTGTTGCAGGATTAAGGAATTTTTCAATATACATTTTTTTTTAATGCAAGTAGCTTTACATTGGACTTCATCAGCTTTTTTGGAAAACATTTGGAGAACACCTGAATTTCAATCGTATAATGTCTCTATTATTGAAATCAAGTACACTAATCTTACCAGTTTAATGTAACAAAGGGTGCATTGCTGCTAAACATTACCTGGGACATTACCTCTGTTGTACTCTGCTGTTTTGCAGGAAAAGTGTGTCTGGCAGATACTAAACTTAACTTCTGCTTCAATGCATGGGATTAAATTGGGATCTAAACACATCTTACCTTAGCTTCATTTGGGAGAACGGGGTTGATCTGCTCACGTTGCCTGTGGGCACGAGTGTATTTGTGAATGTCTGTGTGCTGAAGGAGCCTAATAGAGTGCAGAAGCAGCTTTTAAATGTATTGGACCATTTCAACCAAAACTGATAGAAGGATAGAAGTCATGGATTAAGGTTCTACGTATTTAATGACAATAAGAAATTAGATAACAGGGAGTGACCATAATAGTTGTGTTGAAGAAAATGCTATGCTTCAGCTCAACTTTGATTAGACCTTAGGGATCCCACACACATCAGTAGGAAACCAGGCTTTATTTTGGTTTACTATTTAGAGGATAACCTCTTTTGTAGTGAGTAATGTCTTCAGTTTCCTGAAATATCAGTATCATAAAGCAGAGGGAAGAAATTAAATATAAGTTATTGTTGTTTTCTGTATTTGTGACAGTTTTCTTCCTTTGTGCCTTACTGTGTCTTTACTGTGGAGATAGTGTGTGTGATGCAGGATCTCTCTGTTATATGTGAATAGAGTTCAGGATAATGCAGTGGGCATAGCTTGAACCATGAAGCATTACCACAGTATAAAGGCTGCAGAAATAAACATTTGTTTAATCACATACCAATTGAATTATGAAATATTTTACTGGTTGTGGAAATAGAATCAAGAGTTCTTTGTGCTGGAGTTAATTCCTCTTACAGTTAAAACACAACTTAGCGTGCACAAAACTCAACTTTTGAGAAGGTAATTTTATCTATCTTGTTATTCTGAGTATTTGTAATCTTAGGCTTGCAAGTATGATCATATTCAAGGCCTTACAACAGGGTTTCTGAATGGACTTCATTTTAAGAAGTAATTCACAAATCCCTTTGTTTCATGCTTTTGCAACATTTCAAGTGGAATATTGCTTAAAAGTAATTACTGTATGTTTAATTAGTGTCCTGATAAATCATACATCGTTTACAAAACTCAGACAATTTGCCTACTATTTTTTGCCTTGGGTAGGATATTAAGTGAAATTTGTGAGAACAAGTCTGCAAAATATTCTGAGTAATATATATATAAAAAAATTATATATAAAATTACATATATAAGCTTTTTTCAGCGTCCCATGGTTTGAGTATGTAATAACCTCTGTTCCACATACCTGTCCAGCCTCCGTTAATATTGTGTAAAAACTTTGTATGAGAATTGTCCCTTTACAGAGTTCTGTAGGTCCGTGTTCCTCTGTGTCCTTTTGTTTGCTCTGGACCTGGCTCTTAACAGCATCATCGAACGGCTCCTAGATCCTGCCTGGTCTCTCTGCGCCGGTTGTGATTTTCGTAGACCTCAGTCACGCTTTGCCTACGTGGTTACTTTTTCAGGTTGGAAAAGTCACAGCCTACTTGATCAGAAGTTGTCCAGAGCTTTGATCATTCCTTTTGTCTTTCACTACACCTTTTTCAATTACACTATTTCCTCTTAGTGGTAAGTGAATCAGAACTACAGTTACTCAAGATACGAGCAAACCATGGATTTGCACAGTGGCATGATTATTTGCTGTTGTTTTTCCAATGGCTCCCAATATTTCACTTTGGATTTTTTGCCAAGTGGTGAGCTGATGTTTTTTTAAGTTGTCTGCCTTTGGCCCCGAGATCCTGATTGTGCGCTCGGGCTGTCATTCTATATCTGATGCTAAAACTGTTCTCCCTGTGTTTACCAGTTGAATCTCATCTTGCCATTTGATTAGCTGTTATCCAGACTTTAAGACCCTGTGCAGTTCTTCAGTCTGCTCTTGCTATTATTACCCTGAATAATTTTGCACCAGTAGCAACCTTTCAGACCTCATTGCTCTTCCCATTTTTGCAGATCGTATGTGAAAACAAAACCTCCAGGGTCCTAAAGAACTTCAGTGGTGACATCCCGCTCTTCTGAGAAGTGGTTGTTTAACAGCTCCTCCCTATTTATGGTTAAGAATTATTTATCCATTTTGGGACCCTTCCTCTTATGCTATAGCTCCTTAGTTTTCTTAAAAACCTTTAGTTGAGGTATTTTGACAGAACCTATTTGGAAATCCGGAGGCTGCCAGCTCAATCACCATTCTTCACAAGCTTCTTGACCCCTTCGGAGAGCTCCCAAGAGGTTCCCTCTGCAGAAGCCATGTTACTTCTTCCTAGGCTGATCTTCCCATTATTGTCTACCTATTTGAGCTTTGGATATATTCTGTTAAGTTACTTGGTATGAACATCAGGCTCACAGAACTAGAGTTGTTTGAATCCCCTTGGAGTCCTTTTTATTTTTAGAGACTGCAACGTTTAAACTCCAGGCATCAAGGAAGTTCTCCTAAAACTCTTGGGTGAATATTTTTGAATATTTCGTTAACAAGTTAGTGGGTTTTGTCTGTTCTCACCATAGCCTCTTCCACAGTTACTTTGATTACATCTAATTCTCTCTATTCATTATTGAGACTACAGTGCATCTGTTATTAATTGGCAAATATTCCATCTTTGCAGAAGTGGAGAAATAAGGATGGAAGTATTTTGTTACTAGATTGTTGCTCCTTTATTTGGAAATGTTCTGATATTAACTCCTTCAGTGTATCCTGTGAGAGGCGGAGATGCTGGGGATCTACTGAGGGCTAGATTAAAAAATTCTATGTGTGTAGATCCTTAGTTTTTTCTAATTTTATTAGAATTTTATTAGATCTTATTTTTATAATATATCTATATATAGATTTGGTTTTTGCCTCTGAATCACTAGTCATGTTATCGGAAAAAGAATTCGGTTTCAAAACAGAACTTTGTGGACCTTTTCTTACTCATGCTGCCTGGGCGGTGACTAATCACTGCTTTTCAATGGTATTTTTAAATTGGAAGATCACATTAGGCTTCTGTGACTGCTTCCTATTACATGCTTGTGAATGCCAACTTAACCGTAGGGGAAATGTTGGAGACAGTAGATTATTTTCAGAATGATGGACCCATTAGCTAGAACAATAAGCTATCTAATATACGTGGAATAGCTGCAGGATATGCTCATTCATCAAACTGATAAATGTATTTACTTTCTAGTTACTGTAAGTCATCAACTAGGAGAAGAAAATTTTCTTTCCCTTGTCTGAATCAAGCAGCTGTCAAATGTGTATGTTGTAACACAAACTGTTTATTTTAGTAAACCAGTTCTTATACTATGCAATATGATATTATTTATAGGTATAATTTCAATGATCCAGTCAGGTTTACTGTAATTAATCCTTTAAGTCTGAAATACCTGGATTTCAGGCTTCTCTATCTAGCCTCGATATTCAGTGGAGTTTAAAATACAGATTAAATATTCTTCTACTAAAGATTTGGGTATTGAGATGTCTTTACTACTTCGGTTTTTACGTCATAGCTGATGTTGTCTTTCTCCATTATTTGCTTGTAAGTATCTCAAAGACATAGAACACAAAGGGCACGGAGAGTCTTGGGCAGCAGCATTAATGAGATGCAAATACAAGAAAAGCAAAGATGTAGTCAGTATCTGGTCTGCTGCAGGGACAATGTGGTAAGTAAAGGCTGTCATGTAGCAAAACAAACTGTTAAAGGGAGGAAATAATGTCAGAATAAGTACAGAAGATGATAAAACTATGACAAAGCAGCATTTGGTGTTTTGGGGTAAAAAAGGACATAAGTTAACACCAAAACCAAGCTTTAGATCTGTATCTAGTATTACTTCTTTTTCAACTGGAAGCAAGCTATACAGATCTTTAAAATGCTTATTCTGTCATAGTATTCTGCCTGCTTTTTCCAAGGGGAAAGAAAATTACAAAGAGTGAAGATCATGTTTATTTTGGTGTTTTGGAAATACTTGGCTTTCTGTTCTTTCCAGAGCTGAAGAGTCCTTGTAAAACTGCTAATTCTTCTACATGTTTTATGAAGTTTGGCAGCTTGTTTCATATTGTCACGCAATATGTTTTCATGTTTGTCTTAAATACCTGGTTCAGTTGAGTGTTTGTTTATCTACATACTTGACCTTGCAACAGTTCTGATATAAAAAATTATTCTTAAGCATAGTTCCTCTCCTTTCCCCTGCAGGTCTATTCTGTCTAACTTAAATTATACAATTTTTTTGCCATTTTCCTTGATCTTAATTTATTTGGTGACTGTTCTCTTGATGAAGCCTCTTACAGTGCACCTGAGGAGTGGCAAAAGGAGCTGAAATTTATAGCAAGGAGTTCTTCACACTTTCTGCAAGCTCTATTTGTGTCCATCGGCTGTTAGATGCTGGCGCTGTTAGTGTTTATTTGTGGGGGCTTAAAAAATAGAATATTTTGCCGTATACTTTTGCAGTGTAAGGAGGAGGAATGAGGCATCCTTGGAAGAGTATGTTTTGCTGTTTGCTGATCTGTATTGCATTTCTAGAATAAGATGAATAATTTATTCTTCTCCACCTTGGTATTCAAGTTGTCCCATTTCTTAGTGTTGCAATTCTGTAGTCTAAAATTGTGTATATTGTAATATATTTAAAATTTTATTTCCTCAGCATATTAGAATGACTTTGTAAAAAGATGAACACCTGTTTTATACAGTTGGTTTCTAATTTTGATTTTTCTGCCTGTATTTTATTTTGATCACTCCTTAGCAACATGTGACGTGTGCACATTTTCAGTACAGCAACTTTAAGATAAGTCATTCCACCTTTTATAAAGGCATGGAAAAGAAGCATTTGTATTTTTGGGATGGCTAGCATTTACATTTAAAAAAAAAAAAGACAAATCCACACAAGTTACCTTTCTAGCTTGTCTTTTAGTTTATAGCATTTGATTCTACAAGTGCTCCTTTATCAAAACTAGATTAATTGATATTGCAATGCAAATTAACTTGATTAAATGTCTTAAATTCATGCTTTCCCAATAATATTCCCATCATAGTAAGACTTAAGGAAATTGTGTGTGTCTTTACATGACAAAGTTGCCTTTTCCATAAAAATTAATGGACAGCTGTTCATGTTCACATAAACAAAAACATGTCTGCTTAGTGTCTTGTATTGATTAGTCTTTTAACTAGCTATTCAGGAGTAAGAAAACTTCTCACCAGCAAGAAGGAAATACTTTGTTCCAAATCAACTGCTATCAGCCTTCCAACAGCAAAACTTCCCTTAAGCAATCCTTTATCTGGCTGTTGATTTAAATTTTTCTGTTCCCCTTCTGGTATTCTGTTTCTTTTCTTTGTGCAACTGGCCAAATTCAGATTCAGTATAAATGAATTTTTCCAATCCATCCTCCCCTTCTTTTTAACAATACAAGTCTCAAATTAAAAGTGGCAGTGTTTGACCTTGTCTGTTGAACACTGATTCTGTGTGGTATCTCATAACGTGACTGCTGTTATGAAGCCTTAGCCTGCAAATAAAAGGTGTCAGTGTTTTGTACCAGCTTCCCTTTTACTAGGTCCATATATCAAATGCAGCAACAGTGAACTGTATTAACTCTCAATGTACAGATTCCTGAAATGAGTACAGTAGGTAAAACAGTTTTAAAAGCCACTTATTTGAGTGGATTTGGTGTAGCTGACACATGAGGCTTTAGAGTTAGCTCTCATGTTGTATGACATAGACAGAGATCTGTGCCAATTAACTAATGTAACACGAAATGTAATTGTAACTCAAATAATAAAATTCATGAAGAAACCATCCTGTGAAACAGCGAGAGGTTTAATTAAACGCAAGATGCTGGAAACACATTCCAGTAGAAAAGAGCACACAAGTCAGGATAAAGGTGGCTTTCAATTTGTTTTTCTACTTAGAATAGTTACAAAAAAAAGGCCAACAGCTTTAAATAAATGGTTCTTTAGTTCAGTCTGCCAGTATTCCATGAAAAGAGGCAACTATGTCACCCCATGTCACTTTGGTCTGTTGCCTCGAATCTTTATTCTATATTTTTATCAGAAGTGCTGAATAATTCTGTTTTGATGAGCATGGATGGTGGTTTTATCCCATGCTAGAAAGTAATTTTTAAAATAGCACTGTAGGTCTTTAAGACCTCACAAATGAAACAAACTTTGCCACCTTACACAGTTTAAACAGTCCTATGAATCCCAATCCAACATGGCATTAGTTTCAAATGAGCATGAGATGCAGTGAAGTTCAGGTCACCTGTGGGCTGGTGTGGGAAGAAAGGGTTAGCTGCTAACAGCTACAGAATATGTCTGTATGCAGATACTGTCTCTTCTTATAATTGTGCTAATGAACACGTGGCCTGAGTTACCATCCGCTTATAACAGGAATCATGAGTTGGGTAAAGCAGGTCAATTCACCTCAGGATCTACCAGCATCTTAGAAAAGCTGAGCGAATCTTCAGGCAGACACTAATGAGAAGAGAATTCTACAAAGAGGTATCCTAAATTTGTGTGTACTGAGAAGGAATGCAGTGAGTATATCAGGATTCTTTTTTTTTGCTGTTTTTTAGGGGGGGGGGAAGCTATTTAGTATAACACTGAGAAGGTATAAAACAGAGTTATCATTATTAGATTCCCATTTCTTCGTACTAAATAAACACACAATTCCTTATCTGAAGAGTTACAGCCTGAATATGAACCAGAAATAAGCATTGTAAATAATAAATATTATTTCTGGTACCAAAAAATCAATCTGTATTGGTACCCAGGAGTGAGAAAAATGTTTATGCATAGTAATTGTCAAAACTGCACATCCTTTACTACAACAAACTAACCTCTGTGAGCATGGTTTGTGTCAAGTATGTCCAAGCAGTTTACGTTGCAAAATGATGACTGACCAGATGGGTATCTAATCCTGAAATCAGCGGATGGCTCAGCATGGCTAGGTTGTGCACCAAGTAAAAGATGGAGTAGTGGAAACTGAAGGCATTTATGAAGCAGGTTAGAATTGGCAGTCTTAAGACAAGGCTTAAAAAGAGGTGAGATAGTGGAGCTGATGAGAAAAAGTTATGCTAATAGGGACTGGTTAAAGGTGAGAGAGGATTCAAATGAGGGGGAAAAAAGTACGGGGAAGAGGTATGAGATGAGGCTTGTAAGCTGATCAGAGAAGCATCCCTGAAGATGAAATAACGATGGCATTGAGATCTTTGATAATCTGGTAAGCTGGTCATGTGCCATTATGTTCTGAGGTTACTTATCAGGTTTACTTACTATCAAGGTCTAGCACTTTGTGCCTTCTAGATCATTTTGCCTTCTGGCTTGGACTGTCCACTCCACAAAGTTAGCTCAGGATAGAAAAAGTGATTCTGTGACTTGGGACAATGTTGACAGTAAATATTATCTACTCAAGAGAGATATTTTGATTGGATTTCAAATATATCAGGCAGAGCTTCACAGAAAGCACTGAAGGACAGCAAACCTGACATCTTTCAGAAAAAGTGTTACTACCCATATCATCTGGCAGGATTGTTACACTGGAAAAATCTGGAAATGGCAGGGAGGGGAGAGAGAATAGAAGAAGGTGCTGAGTTTGCTAGTTGTTCTCGTTTCCTATTCTGCTGTTCAAAGATTACTTTATTCTGAATAATACATTCCATCTTTGCAAGGCAGCTTCTCCGGCTAAATCATGCTGTGAAATCACATGCTAATGGGTTTTTTTAATATCATTTAGCTGCCATAAAACAGATAGTAAAAGTATGTTTTAGTAGCATGACCGTATTGTAAGATTGGATGGGTAAAGGTGATGAGCTATAAAAGAGTAAGCCTTTGTTTAAATGCACGTATCTCTTCATAATAAGCAGAATTAGCAAGGGAAATTATATAAAACGAATGAAAGTTAAATAGATCTTTGTTCAAGTCTGATAAAATTATTTTCCAATTGTGACGGCTCTCCTTTCGACTAAAGCATAGTACACTTGGGATTTATTTTCAAATTGGCAATCAGAAGGGAGGAACATGAGGGGGTACGTTTTCCAAGCTATTAGTGGGAGGTATGCAAACAAATCCTATTATTTCTTGGTGGGATTAGAGCACATACCTTCTGTACACTGCTTTGAAAAATTCCCCGTAAGCATTCTTCCAGATTTCTAGCTGCAAAAATAGCTACAATAGTAAATTTGGTAGAAGAAAAGAATTTGGAACGTAGCTGGTTTGAGTATGTGCCCCGCATACGCCTACAAATCAAAAGAGCATAAAAAAAAATCTGCTAGTAATTGTGGAGAAGTAAGGTGAAATAATCCTGACCTATAATTACATCTCTTTTAACTAAAGATATTTCTTAGGTTTCTCTCTGCATTGTCCAAAGATTTCTGTTGACTGAACATTTGAGTTCAGCAGGCTCGAAGGATTCTTCTGCACTGCCTGGAGCCAATACAGCTTTGATACCTCTGCTCAAGATCTAGTATAATTTAATTTTTTCAGCTTGTGGAATTTCCAGTAGCTGAGCAGTAAATTGTTACCGAAACAAAAAATTGGTCTTTCCAAGATAGTTCTGCAGTGCTTATGAAACTCTCTTTAATCTTCTAATCCTAGTTTATGTTGATAATATGATGTAAGATCTAAAATGATGGGTTATTTAAAGGCTTTTCATTAGCCCAGGGATGCCAGAGACAAGTTGTGTACCATTCATTTAAATTATTCATATCCTTTTACTTCGTAGCTAGTGGATTTCCTCTAATGAAGTGTCAGTGGTTTGCCATGGGACTGCTCCTTCCTGCTCATCTGGTTGGTTTAAAGCACAAAATTTGAGGTACCTATATGGCAGTTAGAGGGACTGAGCAAGTTTAAGCGTAGGGGTATTACATTCATCTCCTTCACTGAAGAGTCAGCTTTCTGCTTTCTCAGACTTTTTCCTTCCCGTTGGAAGGAAACTTGGATCAAACTTGTCATGATATTCAGAAGTTCTTGAAGCTTATTGTTTAGGGTGTCTTGGCCTGAAACACACAGTGACTTTATGAACTTTCAGTTTTGTTATGTCTTTGTTATAACATGAAACCACACTTAGCAGTGTGGGCATGCTATTCCCTCTGGACCCTATGAAAATGTAAGATCCTCGGTTCTTTCCTGAATGTTTTAACTGTATGACATGAATTAAATTGAAGATTTTTGAAATGTGTGCCTCCTGACTTTGCCAAATTGTCTGTCCTTTTGGGAAGAAAACAGAATAGGTTTGTATCATTTTCTGAAGAGCAAAAAAATTTGCCAGTTTACTCTTACTTCTGTATAATCCATGACAAGCCATGAGTTATCACAGTGCTCTGTTTTTTACCTTTGTTCGCTTCAGCAGTTCATTTTGTTTCCGTATGTTTTTTCAGTTCTCAGGATGGCTTACGTGATTCCCCTCTCAGCTCCATCTCCAGCAGTGACTATGAGAGTGTTTCTGTCACTACATGTAGTCTCTCCAGCATATACGCTCTGAGGTAATAACATCACTTCGCAGTCAGATTTGACGAATGGTATTGGGTTATGCTCGGTTAAAAATTTTCATTGAATTAACAATCAAGTGACAGCAACACTTCTGAGTATTCTTCCTTTTGAACAGCAGGTGCTTTTTTTTTTTCCTAGCAGTTTTCTTCAGTGCTGTGGCTGTTGAGGGGCAACTATTTACAGAAAAGCTCTAATGCATACAGCAATGAATTATATATGTCCATGATCTCCCCTTCATTTGTCCATATAGCATTTCTTAAGAGAGACTTCAGGTTTTAGCTTGAAAAGTACCAAATGTTTGTCTTAGCTAGGTCTTGGCTTTCCAGAAAATGTTTTTTCCATTTTGTTTCGCTTAGTAAAATGATGGGAGCATTCCAGTTAACAATAATTTAACTTCCACAGTGGTGTTGGCCAAAATTGGTAAGAATACTAGTTTATATTCTCATCTTCTGAAACTGCATGAGAGTCTTAACTTTAATTAGTTTTGTTCAGAGCACTTAATGAGAATAATAGAGGAAAAAAGTTTAGGGCAGAAAAATGTTACTAAAGCAGAAATGTGAGTTCTCTGCTTTTTTTTAGGGTATGCATAACATACATGTATGTGATGTACTGCATACCTTGTATGCAATAACGTTATTACTCTGGTACAGGCAGATTGAAATACCACTAGCTCCGTCGAGGTAGATCATCTTCCACTGCTTCTTGTCCTCCCTTTTTCATCAATTTATCTCTATCCAGCACTTCATTTGTGCTTCAGGAATTCCCAATTTTGTCTAGGTTTGGGGATAGAAAGAGGGGGTTAAAAGGTCTTTTCTAGCAATGATAGAGGAAATAGTACATACAATAACATGTATTTTTTTTAGGATGTGCACATCTTCAGGCTCAATTTTTTGAGAGTTCCATATTTTTAAAATAGGGGCAGAAAGATGCAACTAAAACTATTTTTCCTGGGTTTAGTTTTGAAATACATTTCCTTTCGACTGTTCTTCAAAGAAAACCCAATTTACCTGCATGCAACAGTTGCCCTCTTGTAAATACTGTATACATCAGAGAGACTGTTTCACACAGGGCTGTCTGAATGGACAATAGAAGTAGCCTCAGTTATTCTTCAGGAATAACCGGAGCAGTGAGAATAAGTAAGTCTTCATTGGGTGCACCGCCTCTTTTCAAGGCCTTACTGTACTGCCTTTGTATGTTAGTATTGTAGTTGTCTGTATTAATGTCTGTATTAATGCTTGGGTAAATTAGATCTGTCTTTTCCCTTTTTTTCAAATTTTGTTTTGCTTGAAGTTTGATTTATAAGGCAGTATTTGTCCATGTGCATTTGTGCTTTTGTCCACTGAACTATAGCGTTGTATCATCCCTGGATGTCATGCAAGAAATCGAAGTTGACTGTTTTTATGTATCTGGTATTACTGGAGATCTAGCTATTGTAGTTTATGGTCCAATAAAAAAAATAGCTAAGTGCCTGCTTGACTATACTGATAGGAATTTCCCCTTTGGAAATACTTAATTTAAAAAAAGTTTAAACTCCTTTTAACAACTTAATTTAATAAAATAAAAGGAAAAAAAAAAGCTCAGAAGTCTGACTGCTTCACAGTAATATGTTCCTAGATCTGTGTGCATAGAAATGTAATATTCAGTACATCTATTTGTATTATATTTTAGAATATGTTATTTTTAAGGGGCTCCCCTGTTCTTTTATCTTGTATTACCAAAAGAGTTGTATTAGGCTATTAAACAACTTCTCTAGAGTTGTATCATTTGTTTACTACAACAAGCATGTTCCTTGCAAAGACAATCTCTACAAAATGTTCTTTTCTGAAATAACTAAGTTCTCCCTGATGTCATATGCATATCCAAAATACAACCTAAATTGGTTTTTTATGGTTTCGTTTTTCCTCTGAAATATGCCATTTTAATGTACTTAATTTCTTGCTGTTTTCACTTAACAACAATTAGAAATTTAAATGTAACATTGGCAATTTTTTCTGAAAAATAATTAGCTAAACATAGAATTCTTGAAATGCATTTATTTGGCCTTTTAACCTCCCATGAATCATAAACAATTCCTTTGTGCTGTTAGATAACCAATACTGAGGCTGAAAGTCATGTTGTCAGATTGCGATGTGTTTTGGAAATACCCAAGTGCTTTCAAACAATTCTGCTCTGGTAGCAAAATCAGCTTAGCCAGAATAGCAGAGTGTTGAATGAACTACTGGCGTGTTAAATAGCATAGATTGAGTGAATTTGAAACAATGAAGTATTGTATATGTGGAATTCTATATATGTATACATCTATTGTTTTCCAAATGGAGAGCTAGGGAGAAAATTCCCACTCCTTAGATCCCAGAGCACCATTCAACCCATGGGTCATTGTTTGCCATTTTGGTTTTTATTGGGAGGAAAAAGCTGTTAGGACTGTAGGAACCATTTGGGACCTATTAAAGGCTACTTCAAATCAGCCTGTGATTTACTGCCTTAGACTTCTTCCATCGTCAGCCAGTGCTGTGTAATTTTTTGAGCTATATTCATCCCACCTAATTTTAGGCACCAAACTGATATACTTAAATTAGGAGTTTTGCTGCTGTAGGTTCCCTGTTTAGTCAATGGAGAAAAGTGGAAACGTCAGTTAAGTGTGTAATTTGTTGAATTGGGCCAAAGATTTTCAGTCTTAAATCAGAACTATGATTGCATACTTTGATTACTGACTGTGCTCACACAGTAATTTGAAAAACACTTTAAAACCTTGCTCGAGGCTTCTGGAGCACAAATTGAAAAAAAAGGTACAGAGGGCTTCTCAAATGGTTTTGCTAAGGAAAGGTTGATTATTTCATTGGTACCTAATCTGTGTAAAAGGTTCCTACTTCTAGTCTCAGAGATCTGATGGCCAAGAAGTTAAATGTTCAACCCAGTTCAGAAAGTGATTTTTTTGCAAAATGTTCATTAAGCAGTATCCAGACTTAAGGTGCCTATATCAGTAGTCAACTTTCTCAGCAAAGAATGAATGTATTCCATATATTTCAGAAGGTTTCAGAGAAACTATGATTTTATGCAGACTTGCAAGAGCATGCAGAATTTTTTTGTTACATCAGTGTGACTGTGAGTCATAATACTGCTGACTTGAGTGAAAATGAGATGTTTATAACTACAGCAGGGAAGTGCATTAGAATTATTGGGCAAGATCCTGATACAGCCATTAATCTGAGTGGAAACTTAAGTGAAGGCCTTTCATATGCTAAAAGAATGAGATGACTTGATATGCTTAAAGCCAAGAATGAACCTAAGTTCTTTGAAAGACTGGAGACAGAAAACAGCAAGAAAAGTGTTGTTTTGGGAATGATGAGGAAAAATAAGTGAGACAACAGAACAACAAGGTAATTACAATTAGTTGATTTCAAGCCTCATTGGTGTAAGACAGTGCAAGGGAGGAAGAAATACTGATGAATCTGTATTCAAGCGTTTGCCTGCCTAGAGTACATGGTAAAGCCTACTTCTTCATTTTAAAGTTATGATGAGCCAATAAATGATAACTTTAAAAAATAACTTCTAAAACTAACCCTATTGATACAATAGATGCCTTCCCTGGTCAGCAGTTACTTTTTTTTTAGATATGTCATTGTGGCTTAAATATTGATGCTTTGTATATTTTTCTACAGTTTTAGGCATTTACAAAAATTGGTGGTGAAGTTTTAGCCAATGTTATTTACAGTCTGTAAAAGGAGGTATCTGAAATGTATTGTGACTCAAGTCTATGCCAAAACAGCAAGAGCCTGCCAGCAATTAGAGTGGGATATTTATCTGGCTGTTTCTGTTAGAATATCTGTATTTGCGTATATGTGGGCAGAGCCCAGTGTCATTGGCTTGCTGGATATAGTTGAAGGATATTGCTTACTTTATTGCATATTTTGAGTATATCTCTATTAGTATAAACATACATGTGAAACAAGGCAGGGAAGGTTATCATAGTTTATAAATGAGATGAAATTTTGATTACCTGCTTCAGAAATACAGGGTGTTTTGCAGGAGACTGAAGCTACCTTGCCAGTCAGTTCATAGAATAGCCCAGGTTGGAAAGGACCTCAAAAGATCATCTGGTCCAACCTGTCATGGGAAAGGGAGCCTAGATGAGATTTTCTAGCACCCTGTCCAATCAGACCATGAAAACCTCCAGCGATGGGCACTGTACCGCATCCTTGGGGAGGTTGTTCCAGTGATTGATCTTACTGTAAAATCTTTTTCTTATATCAAGATGAAACCTTTCCTGGTGCAACTTGTCCTCTCCATGTGGTTCCTTGTGAAGAGAGAGCCTCTGTGCTCTTTGTAGCCACCCTTTACATACTGGAATACGGTGATGAGGACCCCCTGAGCCTTCTCTTCTCCAAGGAGAAAAGATTTAACTCTTTCTTGTAGGACAGGTTCTCCATCATCTTCATGGCCTTCCTTTGGACCCTCTCCAGGCTGTCTGTGTCTTTTCTTGAGTTGTGGGGACCAGAACTGGACACAGTACTCCAGGCATGGCCTGACAAGCGCTTGGTAGAGTGAGATGATCATGTCTCTTATCTCTGCTGGTAATGCCCCTGTGGATGCAACCCAGGATCCGATTTGCCTTCGTTGCTGCAGCGGTGCACTGCTGACTCCTGTTCAGTTGTTGTCCACCAGGACCCCCCGGGTACCTTTCAGCAAGGCAGCTCCCCAGCCACACAGATCCCAGCCTGCACTGGGCTCTTTGGTTGTGTTGTCCCAGCTGCAGGACCCTGCACTTGTCTCTGTTAAACTCCATTGTGTTCTTGCTGGCTCACTCTTCCAGCCTGTCCAGGTCTGTCTGTGAGATGGCTTTTCCTTCTGACACGTCCACCTCACCACCCAGTTTGGTGTCATTAGCAAACTTGGTGATGGTGCTCTCAATCCCATCGCCCAGATCATTTATGATGATGTTGAACAGCATGGGGCCCAGTATTGATCCCTGGGGGGACCCCACTTGTGACAGGCCACCAGCCTGAGTAAAAACCATTGATCACCACTCTCTGAATGTGACCCATGAGCCAGTTACTTGCCCATCTCGCAGACCAAGCCAAGTTCTTGTGGGTGGACAGTTTTTTACAAAACCAGGTTTTATACTGTGCTTTTTCATCAGTAGAACTCGGTGCCTTGAAGAGGATGCAAGAAGGAAAAATAACTTGGTCATTCAGCAGGACTGTGAATTGTCCTAGGAGAACTCAGTTCTTTCACCTCATGATCCAGAGCTATGCATTAATCTATGCTATCAAAGCTACAGCGCAAATTACACGCCTACACGTTTTAATAAAGAGATCACAACTACTCTGGGGATCTTGTAGATGATAGTGTGGAGGACAACAAATACATTAACGATGTATTTTAACTCATGAGTCACAGTCTACCTGATCATCTGTGTCTCCAGATCTCCTCTCTTGCAGTTTTACCATTGTTAAAATTTAACCATTTACCAGTTTACCAACCTGGTCAGGTTATATTTGTTTAAGCTATGCAAAATGATGGATTAATTCTGCATTAATGTTTGGTAGTGTCATTTTCGTTTTGATCAATGCATTACTGTTGATTTTTTCCCCTTTTTTTCTGTAGAGCTCTCCTCATGGAAAGACTGCTCATAACCAGAAAAAGGCTGGTGGTAATGGCTTTACATGTACTGTACTGGAATCATAGAAACAAAGAGCTCAGTGAGAAGAGTTGTGGGAAGAGAAAGGGGTTTATACCTTGAGCAAATCAGAATGACTACTAGAATAGATGCTATTCCTGCCTAATGATTCTGAACTGCAAAATGTCTGTGTATGTTTTAGGCACTGTGAGTCTATGCTGTTTTGTATAGCTCTGTCACTCAAGCAGTGAGGGCAATTAATATGCATATTAATACAGTCATAAACAGGCTGCTGTGTACAATCTTCTTGCTTTGCTGCTAAATCCCTTGCCCCAACAACCAGCTCAGCAGTACCAGCAAAACAAAAGTCAGCGTTGATGAGGTCTGTCAGCTTTTGCTTATGACTTCAGTCAGCGAGACATATGTGACTGAAGCAGATATCACTAGTTTTTCATCGCCAGGATTCTTCTTGATGTTTCATGCCTATCTTGTTCTTCACCCTGCAAGACAAAAAAATCAAATCTCCAAATGGTGCAGCATTTTCTAAGCTATAGTGTTCCATTTTAGGAAATTCCACAAGGTATTTTTGGGTACATTATATGCGTATCTTTGTCTTCAGTAATAAGTAACTGATGCAGATTTACACAAGCTGCCTGGGTTATTCCTTGAGAAGATAAAAATCTGCATCATATATATATATATATACACACACACTCTTCATATTTTAGTGATGTTAAAATATCCAATATGGTTGAAGTAAATTAAATATAAAATATGTTCCTGTCTGTGTAAATCAAGTAAAATAGGGCAATATTTTAAGCTGACTAACATCAGTGGCAGAGGCAATAAGTCTGTTCTAGCAAAACTGGTAGACACCCCAAAATTTGCCATTTGGGGGCTGTATTCCAGGTGGCATATCATCTGGCTGGAGACCACAAAGTGATCATAATGGGTTTGTGTTCTTGCTTCTACATAGCTCACTTGTAATTTTCATTTTTAGTAATTTGGCCACATTTATAATCATGTTCATTTTAATGATGTGTAAAAATCTGTTGTTGAATGTCACTTGGTGTTCCCTGTGCTACTAATAGAACAAAAATTACTAGCTTTCAGGAATTAGATTTTATTTTACAGATTGGTTATCTAAAAAAAAAAAAAAAACTTAGAATAGAGTGCTTGGGAGTTTTGAGATTGTGTAATTAACTAAAATTGCTATAGTAACTGCAGTTTTTGCGGAGTTTTTGGCAATGCCTTAAAACCAAGATACGTTGTAAAACCACAGTTATATTGAAGGAAAAAAGAGAGGATTTCCTCATGCTTACAGTGGCATTGAAGGTGAAAAATGAAGAGAAAGCTTTCTTTTCTAATTAAAATTTTAAGGCTCCACGTAATGCTTTAATTAGCTTTTCTCAGCTTTGACTCCCACGGCTGGATACCAAATTCCTGCGGGATTCTCCTAGACCCTAGGATGCTTTAATGCTTCAGCTGGTTGTTCTGTATTATTTTTTTGAGGGAACTGACGGAGGCGATATGAAAACGTTGTGCTAATAAGTTTCCCTATCCCTTAGAGTTCCTCTTGCTGGAAAACATTTTTCAGTGCTGCTTCTCCATCTCCGTTTCTGCCACACACAGGAGTTGCAACTCAAAGAGTATCTGCTGGAATTGGATGCTAAATTAATTCGCTTCTTATTATTCCGTACAGAATAGTTGCTTGTGTTACAGAGGACATTGCTGAAGAGCTGTATGAAATGACCTTTTGCTTTTGGAAGTGTTTGTATCCGGCAACAGGTATCCAGGTTCTGTCTGTCCTGTGTCAAGTTCTGGATAAGGCGTAAAAGCTGGGACTGATGCATTTCTATCCCTGTATCAGATACCAGAGCTGATACTACATACCATTTCTTCATAAACGCTATACTATTTCTGTTTTTCACTTTCAGTTTTTCCAGTTCAGGATTATTTTTGAAGTTTAAATATTTCTGTGCTCTAATCTCATATTATTTGTCCTTTTGCAGTATGAGTGAACGTTTGAGAGCTTTAAATGGATGTTTGATTACAAGGAAGTGTTAGAAAAAAAATGTCATGGTGGAATTGAGAAAATCTTAGTAGAACCTAAGCAATATCTAACTTCTTATATTTTCAGTTCTCTTTTTTCTTGAATTTTACAATATCCTTATCTTGCAGGTTTTATCCCTTTTTGGTTTAAATTTTAAGAAAAACAGTAAATGTAGTACCTTGCAAGTATCTGACACTAAATTTGATGGTTAGAAAGCAGCCCTGTTGATTACTAATGCTCCTAAGTTATTTGTTCATATCCACTCTTATAGAAGTTTTATCTATGATGACCAAAAAAAGCTACTGGGGACAGAGCACTGTTAAAGTTGATAAATCCTGCACTGGCATTGTTGTTTATTTTAATTCCCATTTGAAATACAGTATCTTTGTATTCTCCTGAAAACCCAGGCCAGAGTGGTAATGAGTTTGAATAAGCCAGTTGTCTAGGTAGAGTTTCTTATGGTGGATCTATTCAGCAAGATGCTGCTTCAACAGCTGTCTTTTTTTGAAAAGTCCAACATGGTAAGTACAATGAGAATGCTCTGCAGTTAGAGGTTTGAAGAGCTGAGGAAGGATTCCAGATGTTCCTCTAATGGAGTGGGCAGCTGCAGAAGCTGCAAGGGTAGATGTTCCTCCAACGGAGTGGGCAGCTGCAGAAGCTGCAAGGGTGTGGAGCAGAAGTTGTTGCTGTTGATTTCAAATTCAGTAGTCTTCCACACTCAGGAATTTTTCCTGACTGAAGATATCACTTAGGTCACATAGCTAATCCCATTAGCCAAATTACTTATTTTAATCAGCTGACCTCAGATTGCCCAACACTACTGGGGCAAAAAAAGCTAAGAAGGGGCTTCTGCAAATCTTGCAGTGTATGAAAAATAATTCCTCTCCTGTGGAATTCAAAAGGTTGACAGCAGATGGGGTTTTTAGCACATGTCGTAACATGTATGGAGCTGAGCATTGCTAATACATGTAATAATACGGTAGTCTAGTCAAGTCCACTCCTTCTGGTGGTGCCTAGCTAGATTGTTGCTGATAGAGGGATTTGCATGCAGCTGTATTTGTTTCTCAAGACAGAGTTTTGAAGCCTTGGGAACACTTCATGGGTTGGGGTTTTTTCCCTCTTTAACCTTTTATCTTAAAATAGAGTGAAAATACCTAAGGATTTGCATTTAAAAACCCTCTTGACTTATAAAATATTAGGGTTAAAGAGTCAAGAAATAAAGTTCTGAATTAAAGCTGCTTTTAACCTGCTTTAAATGTAGCTTCTGGGGTTATTCCTTAAAATATAGTCCTTGGCTAAATAACTATATGCTGTTACTCCAATAATAAGACATGTTCTGGATTTGGTTTAAATGACTCTCAAATTGAGTGTGTAGCCACCCCCTTACTTAAAATAATTGTAAGAAACCATTAATCTCATAATTTTCCTCCCAACTATATCAAAACCAGTACATGTTAGAAACCAAAGGGTTTTAACCTGCTGTTTATTGTGTTTCTTGTGGGAGTATCCAAAAAGAAACACCAGAGGTACTGCAAAAAGCAGAATGGGAAGTAGTAATTTTTTTTTTACTGCCATGGAGTCATACATACCAAACCCCTATCATTTTCCTCTTGTTGTTCCTCATGTATACAACCTTTGTCTTTCCCCAACTATTGTCTGATCTTTTAGATGGCCTTTGGAGCAGTTGTTTGTTCTTTTTTTATAAATTGGAACCCAGAGTTGACTACAGCCTTATGAAGTATAAAAGTAAGAGTAATAGCTTGGGAAAGACAGGTTGACAGGTTAGTGGTGGGGTTTCCAGTTACAGCCTACACAAGTATCAGTGGGATGAATGTACCAGTCACTGAAGCAGTTTTAGAAATTGTGTGCAGACAGTAACATAGATGTGCCTGCAGAACTTTTGGATGAGTGTCAGTGCCCAACAAACTCAGCACAAGGCCTACATTATCACAGATGGTTACCTAAAATGACTGGCCGCTTCTGAAAACGTCAGTCATAATCTTCTCGTTCCATGGTCCCGTTTTCCGTTATGTATGGATACTACTGCTTAACCTGGCTCACAAGTATCCTTTGGAACTTAAAAGCTGTAAAGCAGATTGGTTCCACGGGTGAAAGATGATATTGTGTACAATTACATTATTGGGGTTTGTTTGCTTGTATATATTTGACTAAATTTCACAGTCAAGCTTTGACACCAGGCAACTGTTCTAGAGATACGTCTTTAAAGTGCTGAAAGAGTCTTGCCACTCTTCTAACATGATGAACGGAGAGTAGTTCTTAAATTGCTAGCCAGGTTAGGTAAGAAGCTAATTCATTGTATCTGCCAGAGGATATCTGTTCCTTTATAACGTATAAGCAGGTTTGCTGTTTTGATATTGTTTGAATATCAAGCTTCCACCTTTATATTCGCCTTCAGATGTGTTAACTTTGCAGTGTTTTTACAATATGAAAAACAAATACATGATAAGCATTGTTTATATGATAAACATTTCACAAGGGGAATTCCATGCTTATTTTGGTCTTATCTCTTCTTAACCTAATTCCTTGGGTAATGCAGGGTTCCCTTCAACCAAGAACTTGAGAAAATGAGGGCTTGTCTCTAGCTACTTAGTATGGCTGCTTATATTCTGCAGTGATACTTGATTCTGCAGATATCGGCAGTGAAACATTCCAGATCTGAGTGTAGTCTGACATTAATGAAATGCTTCCTACACATCTGGTATCAGCTGAGAATTTTGAGCCAATTTATGCGTCTTAGATAAGCCAAGTAGGAATGGTATTCCTTATAGAACGAAAAAATTAACTTGTTTGAAGGAATAATTTGGAGAAAAGGTAAGTTGAACTCTGTAGATCAAAATTCAGGTTTATTTTCTATAACATCAATTTAAAAAAATCAAGAGAATCTTTAATATTTGCATAGCTGCAATCACTGCTGTTTGGGGATACCCTGTTAGAAGAAAAGCTGTCTCTTTTGCTGTTCATCTGAAACCATGGCTATGTTTCTGTTCTTACAGTATTTCTGACTGCCTCTACAATATTAATTTTCTGGCTACATTCTTTAACAGTGAGATACATTTTAAAGTAAAGAACAGATGGTCATTAGTCATTCTTTGAGAGTCATTTTTGTCTAAATCTGAGTTGGCCCTGTTGGTAGAGTAATTGTTTCTAACTCTGTAGTGATTCTTAGGTCCAGTTTTGAATTATTCTGGAATGTTCACTTTTCTCTTTCCCATGGCACAAGCAATCCTGAACACAAAATATCCTCTTTTCTGAACCTCTTGTATATGGATATTATACTTTATATGTGACTGTGCATATGAGAGTATGTTACAAATGGGAGTAGGCATACATGCTGACCTTCCATCCCACAGTGCTGAAGCAATTCATATGTGCTCTGTGCTAGGGATTTTTAGAACCAAAAAGTTCCAGCCAGTCTTGTGATGGGACATGACCGGTCTTAATGGCACACCACAAAATCTAACATGGAATAGCCTGGAACAGAAGTAGGTCAAATCATGTCCTTTGGAGGAATTAGGAAGAAGGTAAAACTGCATTCCTCCCAGTTGGAGGAGACTTGAAAAGGCAAACATTATTATCAAAATTGATCAGAGCTTGGTCAGAATTGTGGAATGAGCCTTTCTTCCTTTCTGCAAAATGGGAAAGGACTAAGCAGTTTATATTCTTGAAAAGCACTCTTCACAGCTCTCTGCCCACTTAACACCTTACTTTGAAATATTTCTTCAACTGTGATTTGGAGGGAAGATTCATCCTTGAATCAGCACCCCTCCTGTCCCCTGCACTAAGGTTTTTGCTTATTGGGAGTTTCAAAGAGACCACTGTATTGGGATTATATAATTACATACAGACTGCATTTGTCTCTGTCATGAGGTCCCATGCTTGCCTTGGAGAGCAATTTATAGTGCAAATGTGTATATCGCTGCAAGATCAATTCTTTTAAAAACAAGAAAAAAAGGTAGACCTTATTTGGCCATGTTACGAGGCAGGCAAACTCCTTTATCTGTATATGTGAGCACTTGTGCAAATAGGTAATCATCTGCCACATACCATTGCGAATCAGGGATCGCTTCCTGGCTCTTACTACCTTTCAGTTTACTCCTTCGTAAGCCGTGTTCTTACATGACCTTTTCATTGTCTTGAACACAGACCTTTCCACACTGACAGGCTTGCTATTATTTTTTAATTTTTTATATATAT
>NW_008795948.1:2950292-2970582 GCF_000699145.1 Aptenodytes forsteri
TAAAAATAAAATATCCCCTATGGAAAAGCAAAGGAAAAATTGAGAGAGAGAATTCTCACTTGGTTCTCAGTATCTTTAATAAACCTAATCAGTCGTGGTGCTGAGGGAACTGTAAACCTAGAACTAACATCTTTTTACAAGAATTTGCTTTTGTTAATAGCAATAGATAACATGAACAAAATGAGTCTCTTGCAGGCCTGCTCTTTACTCTGTCTTTGAAAGAATGGGAAGCCAGTTAAGGTACTCCATGCTACACATTTTCCATTGATATTTCTATCAATAACTAATCTCCAGTATTTATTTATTTTCAGTTCTGTTTTTACTCAGGCTTTTGAGATACTATGGCCTAATAAATTCATTTTTACTTTTTAAAGGATTACCTGTATAGCCTACAAATAGAACTTCAAAACTATATCCCATAAAATTTTGTTATAAATAATTATAAATGTTACCTATGTGTCTTATCCTGCAATAACTGTTCATGCATACTGCCATATGGATGGCATCTGCAAGGTGGTGAATGTTTCAGCACCTAACAAAAAGAGATTGAACTCGGAATGTGTTAGAAACTACTTCCTTCATTATGCATGCTATTTATGTAGTCAGTAACTTTTTTTAACATAGTAGTTGTCTGCGTAGTAGAGAGTGCTGGAGTTTTGGACAGCCAAGTATGATTGTAAGTAAAATATTCTAGTTTGTTGTAATCATTGATGAGAGTAATTTCTGTCCAATACGTGGGGAAAATGCTTTCGTGTTCCTCTGTCTCTGAATGTAGTAGAGTAAGAAGGCATGTCTCCTTCAGTCAACACAGTGAATCCTTAGGACTTCAGTGTAATTACATCCTGTGCTCTACTCCCAATTAAGGGTTTTTCCATTGGTAAAGTGCTACATTTTCCCTAAATACTTCCTTTTTTCAAAAATACATCTTGATTTACAAACAGTTAGGTAATTCCTGATATTTGAAGAAGCTGGATTCCCACCAAAGCTTCCCTGCAGTCTCAGGTTGTTTCAAGCTTCCTCTCCATAAGGGGGTGGGGGTGGAAATGGCTGGCAACTGTGCATCTGGTTTTTAAAAGAAAATTTAAATCTCTAGTAGACATTTGGTGACACATTTTAATCTCTTTGGAGTTGATGAGCCATTCTGTTACAATAGTTTGACATTTCAGTAATTTCTACAGTTAGGCATATAAGGGGACTAATCTACTTCTCTACTGTGTAAATTATGTTTTATCACTCTTCTTTCCATTTTTTTTTCATGTAAGCCTATATTTAGATTCTATTCTCACTATTTTAAGGTAACATAATTCAGAAATTCTTTTTTTCAAATTAACTTCCACATTAATAAATTTCTAAGTTGACTTCAGAACTGACCTTCTCATTTTTAGGTTGATATTCCCCTTTTGGATTTTTGGAGTTATGGTCTCAGGACTGAGCTTTTAGAAGAAGTTAATGTGAAAAATGGCATGGCACTTTGTAATAGCTAAGGAAAACGCAATAAAATACAGACAAATGATCTTCAGCCTAAAAGTTTTTTGCAGCTATACCACAGAGTGAAAATCAAACGTGGTGGTGATTGATTGCATGTTGATTAACTTCAACAAGAATTTACAGCAATTAGTTCCGGTTTGCTATAGAGTCTTGCCTGAGTCATAAATCCCTTAGGATTTGCTGAACACCCTGAATAACTGAGTGAAGATTTACATTCTTTTTCTTAAAATTTTTTTTTCTCCAACAGTAGTTTAATGACGAGTTCTTGTTCATCTGATGACCTCGATCAGGAAGAAATCCAGCTCGCTTTGCAGGCTGCTAAAATTGCCACCCGAGAAAAGATCAGATCCAGATTTCATGGCAGTAATGATCTTATTCACCGCCTTTTTGTCTGTATCTCAGGTATGAGAGTAGCCTTTTGTTCTGAATGTAAAAACTATTCACCCTTGGGGTTTTTTTGGTGCACAAAAGTTATGATAGATTGGACTAGAGATGAAGTTGCAGGAAGACTGTTTTGGGGCCTCAGTTGCAGCCTGGTCTAGAAAGACCTGTTACCTGATGGGAACTTACAGAATCAGAGATGCAGACATCTTAGACCTGTAGTGATGAAGCATTTGGGCATGCAACAGGTTTGACTTCAAAGTGCTTCCTTTTTCTTGGTGATGCCCTGTGTCTTCAAGGGAAGAAATTTGATGCAGCAGTTGTATTTTGATGCAAAAGGAATCTCTCAGTGTTTCCTGCCAAAGGACAAGGAAGATAGGTATCAAATCGCAGGTCGCGTAAAGGCCAGAATGTAACTTGGCCATTATGGAAAATTAGTTTGTTTAAATGTTCAATTTTTATTCCTAACACAAGCAAGTGATCCCCTCAAAAATAAATATGACACTGTTACTGGTAGCAACAGAAAAATTTACTTTTTTTTTTAAGGGTGGTGTAATAGTCTAGCAATGGTTTATCTGTTTTCTCAAACTCCTAGGTGTTGCTGACCAGCTGCAGACAAACTATGCTAGTGATCTGAGAAGTATCTTAAAGACCTTGTTTGAAGTTATGGCAACCAAACCTGAAACAGAAGACAAGGAAAAGCAAAAGAAAGGTAAAGAGATTTAAAGAGTAGTTTTCTCTAGTGAATTTCTGCTGGTAACCTCATGTGGATCCATGAACTATTTGACAAGAGTTTCCTTAACATTTTGTTAACACTCTGACAGGACTCACTGTACAGTGATTCGACCTAGTTTAAAAAAAAGTAATGGAAACAGACTGTAAACAGGTTGAAGTCACTGGAAGTATAGGTACACAGGAGTACGTCTTGAGTCAAATGTTGAAAGAGGTAAAGCCTTCAGAGTGCATCTGCTCATTTCCATATTAGTATGTATAACAGAACAGTGTTTGTAGCCCATATGGGCACGACATAATGTATGCATATCCATATTTGGACTTCATAGATTCCCCCCCCCCCCCCCCCCCCCCCGGTATTATTTCACACTGGACACATCTTAATTTACCAAGACACGTATCTTTGTGAAGTTTAAATAGCTGTGTAAAAAGAGCATAAAAGATGAGAATGCTCAGGAAAATGCTGAAATCTGGCCTGTCTTGCAGAAATTGCAGAATGCTGAATTTGGCTTCAAAATAGAAAAATAGCCACTTTTGAATTCTAGATAATTAAGATAATGGAACCAGAACTAGATCATGAGCCAATCCAAGAAATTTTTTCTGTCACCATTTTGATTATTTCTTTTTCAAAGAGGGAAGTCTGCTAACTTATCTAAAAATAACCATGTCATCCCAGCAAGACTGCAATTACCTTTGTCCTTTGTTATGATTAGAACTACCAGCATCTGAAGGTTATCAGAGCTCTCTTCCTCCCCTCTCCCCCCCCTTTCCTCATGATGGAAAACTTTTGCTTTCCCTTTCTCCCAGTTTCATTTAAAAGCATTGAGGATTTCATATGAAACACTAAGTTAGAAGGTGGTTAAATTTAGCAGAAAAACCTCCAATCCAACCCAACTCTGCAGTGGGATAATGCACAACATGCATTACAGTCCTTTCTTACTTGTGGTTGAAACTTCCACAATGTTTTTATGGTGGCAGGATGTCACAATGTGAAAAGAGACTGCTTTCATTGGCAAGAATTAGACAGAATTGCTGAAGAGAAGGATCAAAGAGCTCCTGAACATTCAAATAAGAAAACCTCCAATCCAACCCAACTCTGCAGTGGGATAATGCACAACATGCATTACAGTCCTTTCTTACTTGTGGTTGAAACTTCCACAATGTTTTTATGGTGGCAGGATGTCACAATGTGAAAAGAGACTGCTTTCATTGGCAAGAATTAGACAGAATTGCTGAAGAGAAGGATCAAAGAGCTCCTGAACATTCAAATAAGAGTAATAAAGAAACTGGAGCTGTAAAGAATTATCACTAGGAAATATATTAGCCAACAGTACTTGGTTGGAATAATTTCTAATGGATGAACTATTACATTAAAAAAAAAAAAGGTGTTGACAACAGTAAGCATAAGCAAAATGAGCGAATAAAATTCAGGGACTTTTGGGATGAAGTTTCTCTTTGATATATGTGATTTGATGTGTGTGATTCACTTAGGGAATCTCTGGTTGTTCTTATAATCTACTTCTTTGTAAAGGATCCAAGAAATAAAATACAGGATGCAGCTAAACTGCTAGAAGTAAGAGAATACTATGTCCTGTAATAACAGCATCTTTCATTTCTGTTCTCATTCCAAAGAAGGAGAGGAGACTTTTAAATCACTGTTTGTGTCAGGGTAAAGAAAAAGCAAGAAGTATAAGAAGGTACATATAGATGCTACTGTAATCTAATCCCAGAAGTCCTAACATGAATATTTTAAGTGCAAATTGGAAAAATATGAATTTCAGTACTTTTGGTTTGTTTTACAGTTAATCAGGGCTTAAGGAATGCAGCACTGGAAGACTGTGCTTTATGTCAAGAAAGTATATCATCCTCAGAACTTGCAGCAAAAGCCAGAGATGGGGACTTTGAAGGTACTTTCTTTTTTTCTCAGAATTAAAATGAGACAACACTGATGTATTAAAAAAAACCAAAACATTAAAAGGAAAAGAAAACTCTCAAAGTTTGGCTCTGGAAAGTGACTATAAAATGTTGTCATAGTATGGTTTAGAGACGAAGTCAGATGATAAACTGACCATATTTCTTTCAGATTTTTTTCTAACAGCCTCATGAAATATACAGATTGTCATATCCAGTATGAATTCCTTTGTGTCAGTGGAGGAAGGTTCTGTATAATAAAGGCTTTGATACATCCTGTGACTTTGCACGTGACAAGTTTTGGAGGGTTGTGTAAGACGCAAAGCCCTATGTAAGGTCTTCTCAGCTAAATCTAAAGAGATCTTTTATATCATTGACTATTATGTGGAGGTGCTACTTTTTCCCACAGTAGAAGTACCTTTCATATTTTCTTCACTTTTGTCTTTGATCAAAATATTTTGGTTATTATTTTCATATTCTTCACCATATTACTTTAAAGAAAAAGTTAGTTTTAGGTAAGTCTGCTGAGGTTACTCGAATCTTACTGAATACATGGTAAGAGTGAAGAAAAGTGCATATGTAAGTCTCAAAGTTTTGGTCGGGATTCAAGCATTCTGAGAGCTCAAAAGTTTTTGTTTCTCTTTTTAATCTGAGCTGCTGCAGGAGTGCTTAGGAATCAGTTATGGACTATAGTGCTAGTGTATGGTAAACGTTGTATAAAAAAAATGGATTAAAAGATATCAGAGCACTTGCAGTCAAAGAATAAGAAACGAGAAAGTAGATGTATGAGATGGAGCATACAAGAAAGCAATCAGCTTTGATCTTCAGGGCTAAGTGGTCGTTTCAGCACACCAGGAGCCCAATTATTGGAGTGGTAGTGTCTCTGTGTTCAAGTGGGAAATACAAGACAACAGTCAACTGTGAAACTGTATCTAAGCTTCCCAGAAGTTCAAGTGTGCAGTAATTTCCCTGTGCTTTAAAACTTTGATCTGTTGTTGTCTATTTGTCCACATACACTACTGTTCTTCCAGTGAGAGGTTTTGAATGCAGGATGACCCAGAACTGAGTGATAAGCAGTGTATGTCTCTGCTTGTATGCAGAGGCTGGTGACCAACAGAAAAGAAATGTTGGTTCACATCATTTGTAATAAAGATCAGAAATTGGGGGGGGGAACTCTTGAAGATTAGGTTTTAGAGTAATGCTACATATTTATAAGTTACTTTGTGCCTTTATAAAACCCATGGTTTGTTTGCTCACCCTTCTTCTGAAGCTGCAGGCTAAAGGATCTCAAATCTAATCTATTTATTTAGAACAGCAGCGCTAATTCATGTATAATGCACTGTAGAAATATTATCTTTTCTGGAGGAAGATGATTTGGTGGCAGATAAAGAACTAGTCAGTAGTCATTTTAATTGGTTTTTCTATTGTGCCATAATTCAGAATGTCACAGGAGGTGCAGTAAAGAACAAATCTTTAAGCAAAATCCTTACCATGTATAGGCTGTATTGGAAAAGAATGCAAAAGATTATTCATTTTCTACCATTTTAGTTCATATTCTTTTGTTTTGAATCGATGCCTGATGCTGTCGGTGAATTTGACTTACAGAACTTGAAAGCAAGTTATTGTGAACTGCAAGATGCTGAATAACTTTCTCACAGTGGATTTTGTCACGGCAAAGTCACTTCACTTCCCTGGCATGTTATTCAGCTTTTAAGGTTCTTCAGCTTTTCATGGCACCTTCTATTGGCATGGGGAAGGTTTTATGTTTGCAGAAGTGCAGCCTATGGCTTAGGATGTTATTAATTGAAATAGAGGACAACATTCTGGATGCTTAGGTGATGTTATGGCTGCATAGGAGTGTAGTAAAGGCCGGGGCGGGGGCAGGGGGGAGGTGGAATCTTTGCTGTTTCAAGGGCCCCTGCAGCACCCAGGCAGTGTGAATCAGTTACGTCCCTGCCTTTAAGTGAATGGTAAAACTCAACCTGTAGTATTAATAGCACTACAGCAAAAACAGCCTCCTGCCTGCACCTTTGTTCTGAAACAGCAGGCGTTTCACGTATGCCTGCGTGGCAGAGCCTTGTGGGATAACCAAGTCCCTTTTGAATAAGTAGACTTGGATGCCGGAATGAGCTTGGCTGCCTTGGCACAATGTTTTCCTATGCTAACACATCCTCTAAACAGAGCCAGTTAGCCAATGCTCCTGCAGGTACTCTGCTTTTGGTACCCATGCTTGCTCACTGGCAAGGCTTGAGCATGTCTGAATCAGTCTCCTTGCAGACTTTCTCTGGGAGTCTTACTTGGCTTGTGTGTAAGTGGTTATGCTGTAAATACCTACTTGTACAAATCAGTACAGCTCCTCTGACTAGGTAAACTAACTAGTGTAGCCTGCTGTTACTTAGCTTTAAGACTTGCTGATGGGCAGGAATTTTCTGTGTCACAGAGTGTGCTGGGGAGCATGGAGATGAGCTCCACCTTCCAAACCAGAACAAATCACAAAACGTCTACAGAAAGGGGCATCTGAAGTGGATCAGTTTGTTGAATTTGTGGGAACTGTAGAAACACCCATTCTGTGCCATCTCCTCCAATACGTTGCAGGCCCCTGTCCCTTCAGGTCACAAGTTGTCATTGCTGGCAATGCTGTACAGGCATTTTTCTACTGAGGTATGCAGTGATAGCTAATGGGATACATGTTTTTGCTATCCCTAAGGCATCCAGCATGAGGCATAAACTTACAGCAGTATTTTAACCTCAGCAGCCATGTGCCTTTTCCCCCTTATAACACCTCCCCACCTACCTCATTTTTGCTGGCCACTGTGGAAGCAACAGCCCCTGACTTTGGGTGATGTTTGAGTGCAGATAGACGTCTAGTGGTTAGGACAGCCTTTGCTGCATGAATGTTGTGCCCTATTTCTTGCAGCAAGCCTGACGGGTTTGTCTTCCAGGTCAAATCTGAGCCACAGGCCAACAGGAGTACACCGCAGTTAACACTGTAAATGGATTCAACACGAAATCTGAGAACGTTGCACCAATCTGACAGCATTGCACCAAAATTAATTAGATCCTTTTTTGTACATCATTTCTACACTTCAGGTCTCACTTAATGATTTCAGTTGAAAGTGAAAACAATTTAAAGCAAATGAGCACATCAGTAGCTCCTCCCTTCTGTCATCGTGGCAGAACATGAGCATGTATCAAATTGAGAAAGTCCAGCAAGCTACCTGCCAGGAAAGCTTTTTCCAATTATCAGATAAATCCCTCTTACTGAAAGTACCGAATGTTTAAGATTACATCCAATCAATGGTAATAAGAAAAGGAAAGCAAGCCCAGCAACCTGAACAAATAAATGAATAGTTTTAAGATTCTACTGAAGGTTCCAGCCTCTACTCAGATTATGAAGATGAATCACTTGTTTTTGTCAGATTTCTCATTTTTACTGTATATAAAACCCACCAGCTGGTCTGGGTCATAAAACAAATATGAATGTTTATTATGAGCCAGCTGACATTGGCAAGGGTATGAGAGTTAAATCCTGTGACCTTCTGAAGGTTGAAATACAATAAACTACAGATTAATTGGCATTCCAAAACAAAAACATTTTCAAAAGTACAGATGACCCTATCATGCATATGTTCATCTTTGCTGTTGTAATGCTCTAGGACTTTTTTTTGAGGAAGCGCATGTATTTATACTTCGTAGAGTATAAAAAGCACTGTATTTTTATAGGGAGAGAATGTAAAGCAAATACATTTATATTTTCCTAGAATATAAGATGAATTTATACAATATTCCATAAATAAGTTTTAAATATAGTAAAATTTCATGCCCTGGTTGTATGATGGAGAAGATGGCCAGTGGGGGGACAAAGTTCTGTGTATAAATTCAAAGCAAACCGTAGCGGCAGCTGCTCAGAAAAAAGCAGGTTGGGCTCTTTGCTACCAGAGGTGCTTGCTCTGAATTGCAGTAATAGCAGGAGGGGCCTGTGTCCTGGGACCTTTTGTGAGTACTGCCTTTCTCTTTGTGTCCTGGTGAGCTACCAGCCAGCACGAGGAGAAGGTTATTGGGAAGTTCCTGAGCTCCAGCTTGGGACAAACCACTGTTAGATAATAAGCTGACCAAGAAGTTTGCATGGGACTGAGAGCAGGCAGCATGGGTCACACACAAATTAAAGCAAACCTCCACATTTGAAAACATAAGAAAATTACATTTATGCTAGGTTAACTAAGAGTATCCCTGCTGGGACAGAGCTGTGTCATTCTTAATATGCATTATAGCTTTAAAAAACCAAACATCAGGGAAGTAGAAGTTTGTTTTTCTACCATTTATGTGTCTGGGATCTTGTTTCCAGCACCAACACAAAACTTGCTTTGTATTAGCCAAGTTTCCCATATATATACACACACACACACGCAGAGTGTGTATGTGTAACTTTTTTTTGTCTTGATAAGGATTTTTATGTATTCATTTCTTTATCAACCTGTAAATGTGATCAAGTATAAGTCCCTGCTCACTGTATTTGGGAGCATTGTTTATCGTTGTGAGCTTGATGATTTTAATAGTGAACTTTGGCAAATCTTGAGTTTTGACCATGCATGTATCTTGGGGTAATTTATTACTCAGGAAAAATCCATCTGTTGCGACTGAGGGAAGGTGAATATTTTTAATTGTCAATGTCATGAAGTTACAGGCTGGCTAAGAAAGTGAGTTACACTTCTTGTCTAGGAATAAGCATGAGACATCTAGAAATCAGATTTTCTCAAGGAAAAAAAAAGTATTATGAAGCTGTTGGTGCTCCATGAAAATATGTGCTGTAGCATCTCAGCTCTCTCTGCAACCATACATTCATTTTTACTCCTTACTACTCTAGCATCCGTACAGAACTGCCTTGCTTGCTGCCACCTAGTTATAACTCCAGCCATAATGGATTTGCTGTGGCTGCCAGTACAAATAACTGTTTGTGCCAAACAGTGTTAGCATCTGTTTGCTGCACAACAGCACTCTATTTCTCTTTGATCCCTTTCCATCTTGTAATATTCCAGCCCACCCACTTCTGTCTAGTCACAAGTCCTCGCTGCTCTCCAACCAGCAGCACGAGCACAACTCAGTAATTTACGGTCCCAAGGCTCGAGCTCTTGTTCTTGTTGCAGTAAGAAGTCACAAGGTCAAGAAAACCCACCCATGCTACTGTGTGTGCAGAATCTAATCACGGTGAGTCTAGAATTAGCTGTCAACTCTAGCTGAATGCTTCAATTTTTCTTTTGTCCTCTACATGCCTATGGCTACTCTATTATTTATAATGATGACCAGCAACACTTTCTAAATGAAAGAAGTTAAATTGTTGCACAGTTCAGTGGCCAAACATATTCTGTCCATGTAACTTTTTACTTTTTCCTTATTCAGCAGCTCTGCTTACACTGTGTGAGAGAAGAATCTAACATCAAGTTTTCCATATTGAGGCAATGTTTTATAATCAACTGAGCAGATTTAATCATGCATGTAAAATTACAGGATTTTGTACAGTTTTTAGGTTATATTGCAATAATTTGATCTGACTGACGTTTTAAGAACTTGCTCAGAGCCTTTTACCTTTTCAAAGACTAGCCCTCTCTGTCAGCACAGTGTGGAACTTGCTGAGACTTCATTGCAGGAAGATAAAACATCCCAGAAGTACTGTAAAGCACAGGCTTATTCAGCTCCACAATGACATTTTGATTAGGTTTGAAATTTTTTGTCCTAAAAATACAGAGTGTTCTTCTGGCATGTAGTATGTAGATCTACATTATCAGCCTGCTTCTAGTTTATAATTGTTGGTAGTTCTTACAGAGAAAGACTCCTAGTAACAGTTATATGGAAGATCCAAGTCTTTGGTCAGTCTGATTTAAAGTGAAGATTTGAACGATATCCCAGTGGAAGTCAGTGTTTTCTATCAGAGTTGTTCCATTTTACGTAAATAATTATTTTGCCCAAAGAGAGTTGCTGATCATGCACCTGTACAGAATGGACACAGGATGTCATCATTCAAAGTTGTGTGCAATCAGGCAGAGCAGAGGCTTGAGCCCAAGCCTGCAAAGCTCCATGCTTTGGTGTAAGCTTTCTAGATTTGCACAGAAACTCCATCCTAAGAAAGCTGTTTGACAAGAGCTGTCCTTGAAGCTAGTAAGTCTGTACCTCTGTTTTCTCCCTCACCCCTGAAATTTTCATCAAATAATATTGTTGAAGCAGAAAATGTATTTTTATTGAAAAATTTCAGGCCAGCTGTAATCAACACTGAATCTGCTGAGCAAGGGTAAAGGTTACTTTAGTACAACTGCCTCCTAGGAATCTTAGATAAAAGTCAGAGATGGCCCAGAATGACATGGAAAATTATGTGTGATAAGGGACAAAAAGGTTCATCTTACTGTGGCAGTTGAAGTGAGGGGTAAAGTCATGTCACCTTAGTTCTTTACTTTCCGTACTTAAAACTGTGAGAATTTACAATTCCTGCTTTCATCAGAAGAGCTACAGCAAGCCCATCTGACCTTTTTTGCAGCTGTGAGGGTAATGCGCTTTGATGGCTGCAGTGGTGTAAGTTCCACAGGCTGCTGTAGGAACAGCCCTCTTAAGGTTAGTTTGGTAAAAGTATAGTCAGGGTTAGGCATGATGTGCTCTAAAATCTAATACACATCGATGCAGGAGGAACTTTCCGTTTGAGTTCTGCATTAGGAATATTTGATAAAAACAAAAGACGCAGAAAGGGTCCTTGCTCTGAATTGTCTGGCCATAACGCAGCCACCACAAGCTTAGGGTTTAGTAGCTGCTGTTCAACAGGAGTCGTGATGTGCACGTTTTCTGATTTGTTTTCTGCCAGAGTGTAGATTTGCTAAATTAGGCCTTCTGCAAGCTCCTACAACTTTTGGGATTATTTCCCTCCCCCACCCCCTGACCCAGTCTCTTGTGTCTCAGCACCACTGAATGAACTTTCTGGTCTAATCTTGTTTGAATCAACACTGTTGATGCATCCGGGTCCAGGCTCTCTTCTCCTTGTGTTCTGGGACACAGAGATGTTCTCCTTGGTTTTGTAAGATTAGATCAGACTGCAGTAGATCTATTGCACGTACTTAAGCAAAATGAATTTGCATGTGCTTTTTGGCAGTGTTTACAGTGCCTATGATTTTTATCATGGCTGTGGTTTTCTTAAAGCTCCAGCATCTCAGATTTATGTAAGATTTTTAAGTTTCATAGAACAGAAAACCGTTTTGGCTAACAAAGCTGCAGAGACATGTAAAGGTGAATTCTAAAAGCTACGGCATAAAAGGAATAAAAAGACTAAAATTTCATGATTTATGGGAGATTGTAATGCAAGATTTTTGAATAGTTAAGAGTTGGGAATACTGTTTCTCCTTTTTAAATGTCTTTTTCAGTCTTCGCTATTTAATTTTATCTTGTGCCTTTCCTTTCTCTAAATTTGTTTCTTATTTAAATACTTGTTTCTCTTGCTTTCTCTGCCTTTTTTTCTGTACATGCTTTTAATGTTTTCTTCTAAAAGTTATTTCTGTAGTCTTTCTGTCTCGTTAATCCCTTCCCTCCCTTCTTCCTCCTCTTTGATGTTTGTGCTGTGGTCTTCATCCGTTTCCCAACAGACTTCCCTTAACTCTCATTGCATGATAAAGCAGTGGGCCAATTAGCCCACGAATGAGGTTTTCCCTCCATTCCTTGTACAAATCCCCGAAGCACAGGCAGATAGTGCTTTAGAGACTGGATGTTTCCCTTTGCTGCTGCATGCAGAGCTAATGGAGCAGTGCAGCCCGGAGAAGGACTATAACATAAGAAGCCTACGGGTGCGGTGCTGCTGCTCTGCTTCCAGCACATCTCCAGGCTAATGCTAGGGGTTTAATTTGTATAACTCACTCTGCTCCTCATATCGAAGCTTTATCCCCTCATGAAACTGCTCTTCAGAGAATATTTCAAAAACCTGTTCTATAAAAAGCCTGATGACTCAATCGGTAATATATGTAAGTCAGAAAGGCGGCTCCCAAGGTTGAGCGAGATGAGGCATGTGAAGGGGACCTAGGGGTGTTGGTCCCGTTGCCACTGGGGCTTGCACCGGCTCAGAGAGACCGAGTCATTCAGGGCTTCATCCTTCCTGACAGTGTGAGCACTTCGGCTCCAATCCAGGATTGCGTTTAATTTCTCAGCAAGTGCATACTCTCAAAATGAAGCCTCTGTGTTTGTACTCAGTGTAAGGACTTTTTCAGTCACAACTGGAAGCAAAGGCATAGGGCTAGTGGCCCAAAGTTTCTTATTTGTTATTTCAGGACTGTGCACCACTGTATGATTTCGGGCAAGACATTTCTCTCCTGATTTCTCCCCACACAGACTTACTGACTGTAGCTGGGTGATGAGGATTAAAGCAATTAATGTTTGTACAGCATTTTGAATGTTAAAAGCCGTTATATAACTAAGTGTTACTATTTGGGGGTGTGCTGCAGTGCAGCTGAGCTCGGTGCGAGCAATTGGGAAGTTAGGGGGAGGGCACTACAACCCAGAAGCAACGGGGCACGGGGCTGGCCGCACAGCCCTCCTGAAGGGCCTTACTGTTGTTGAGTCACAGTCTGGGGGAAAATGGGCCCTTTAGCTCACTCTACTGATGTGTTAATTTAATGAATCAGCTGACGTGACACCAACATGGAGGTAAAGAGAGTTCCTCTAATGTGGGAGAACATTCTGTAGAGAGGGTTATACTGTTTCTATACATTGAGTACCACTAAGATGCAATTTATTTTTTTATGCAATTATAAAAACAAAGTTTGCAGATGAATTCATCTGGCAGTCAAGTAATTCTGTGTAACCATGAACTATGGATTATATGACTATTATGAGTTTATAAGGTCTTTATTTATCAAAATAAATTTGCTGTTTCTCATGGGAGTTTTTGCAATTTTTCTTTTTTATTTGGCACTGGAGACAATTAAATCCATACAAGGTCAATTAAAAAAGAACTTTTTCAACATTGCACTTCAGGGGCAACAACAGAAAAAAACCAAACAAAACAAAACCCACATGGTACACACCTGATAAGAAAGCTGCTTTCCACCAATGAGCTCCAGAGTCTTTGTGGTGGGGTTGTGTTAGCTTATAATGTGTCTGGGCTAATCATGATCTAAGGGAAGGAGTAATTATGGTACTAGCTGCTGTGGAAGTTGCAGTTCATGTTGGCATGCTGCAGTTTGTACAAAAAGGGCCTGTGTTTTGTGGCTTTTCTGTGAATATTAAAATTAGTAACTAGCTGAACATGGTAGCCCACAGTATAATGCAGTTGATAAAGCATCGGTGCCAAAGTAGGCATCTTGCCAAACCTGCTTGTACCAGCTCTGTGTTCATTTGGGAGGGAGACCTGGTGGCACAGAGCTTGAACAACTTCCTAAGTTTTGCTGTCTTTAAAATTAGTGAGAATCAACAGGATGGTTAAATCCCTGAAAACATAATCAAGGCTATGTAGTCTGATGGCAAGTTTTAAACAGGAATATCGTTATTGGGTCAGTTACTTTGTTTGGAATATATGTGATAACCCAAGGGACCTCCTGGATGGGGAACATGGAGGTGCTCCAAGGTCAGCAGGCTTGCCGTGGTTTCAGATCAGAGATTCCTGTGAAAATGACACGAAGTTTTCAAAATTGACATCACGCTAGGAGTAAGTTTCACTGGGCAAGTTACATGTAGTAGCTAGGGAGGTTGCAGAGAAGGAAAAGAATTGGAAAGGAAAATCCCTTGGTTTCATTGCTATTAATGCTTCGACTTCAGCTGGCAGTCCTGCATCTCCCTGCTGCCATAGGAAAGCCTGCTTTTGAAGTGGGATTTTGTAGCCTTGTATCCCCACAGAACACTTTCTGGTGGAGTTTTCCCAGGGATGAGGTGAAGGCTGTTACGTGCAATCTCCTCTTTTTGACCATATCAGTCATTTCTCTGCACACAGACTTTGGTTTTGGTTGCTGTCCCTATAGTTGTGACCTTTATCAGACCAGTTTGTTCATTAAATGAACGATTGTTTCCTTAAACTAGTTTAACTTCCAAAATAGTTTAGAGGAGCCCATAAAAGCTGAGTCAAGACTCTAAGTTCTCTTTGTTTTTATTAATCTGCTTTTTGAACATTTTCTGCATTGAATGCTATATCCTTTTTACTTTTCATTTGAGAAATGTTGCAATATGACAAACACATGAAAACTGGTCACAGTTATGTGTGAAGAATACAGTGGATTTTTCATTTAATTATCATCTTTCTGCCTGTAGCTGTAGCCCTCTTGACCTCTGCATTAACTGCACCATATATTTTGTTGTTTGATAATATGCTCCTTGAGGCAGGGATCTTGCTTGTCAGGTTTATAAATCAGCAATTACATGGGTTGCATACTGTAAATAATATAGAAGAAGCTGCATATAGGGAACTTGGGTAAATACATTCAGCAGATCATGTTCACTGTGTCCATGGATTCCTTCTGGATAGAACTTGCTTTGCCCTTCATTAGATTAATAACTTAATTAAGCAATCAGCTACATCATTTCTACACTCGTAATTTTAGACTCTCTGAGGGTCATGTCAGTCTGTCACTAGCAGAAGCAGCTCAACAGAAGTGAGCCCAGTGCCTTCTGCTTTGCCAAAACCAAATCATTTCCCTGCTTGGCTTTTACGAGAACTTAGAGAGCTCACAGGAGAAATAAACAACTGAAACATGCTGTTGGGATAATGGTCAAATTCTTTCTCTGCTAAGTCTCCTACACTTGATTTTGTGGTTTTGTTGTAGTTACTGGTGACTTCCAGTAAGAGTCCTAATAGCTTAGCAGACTGTAATCAGGCTCTGAGTTTATTTGTAGAGTTGCTTGCCTCATTGCAGAAAAGCAGTCAGCCTTTCTGTAGGGAGGGCTGAAGAGGCTGGGAATGATCTCAGCTCTAAGGCTGTTTTGATGGCTGGTTGCATTGACAAAAACACCTGTGTTCCAGCTCTGCTTTAATAGTCTCTTGTCTTCATACTTTATTTTGCTTATCTCCTTTCCCTGCCACTTTCACTTGAATAGGATGTATTTCATTTTGAGTCCAGAGCTGCCGTGTGCTGTTTCAGTGCCTGCTGTGCTCTGCCCAAAGGTGGGTGCCTGGCAGAGAAGGGGGGAGTTGAGCCCTCTCAGGCATCCTGAACTCACCTAGCTGCCTGTTTGCAAAGCACCTTGAGAATCTCAGATGAAAGCAGCTGCTGTTATATTTTATTCTCCCTACTCCCTTGAGGATCTGGTAATTGCATGTTTGTTTTTCTTCCCTTTTGATTTATGTTCCCTTTTGTTGCTGTGTTTCTGACAGATCCTCCTGACTGGGTTCCAGATGAAGTCTGCAGCTACTGCACTGCGTGCAAGGCTCCTTTCACAGTCATTCGCAGGAAACACCACTGTCGGAGCTGTGGCAAGGTAATGACTCAGTCGAACATGTGAGAAACTATCTGCCAAAGAGAACAGCAAATTTATGCATAGCACAGAAACTCAGCTGCACAGCAAAATGTGTGTGCTTGGCCAGGGTTTTCAAGTCACAAGTGTTTTTGTATGTCTTGGCTGTCAACTGCTCAGCTTACGTTTAGAAAGTGGGGGGGGGAGGGTTTTGACTCTTATACATCGATAAGCATTTGTCTTCTAAAAAGCAGAACCCCCTGTTGAGATCCTGGAACAAACACCCCGAATCGAGAGTTGCTCTTGGCTAGTGCTCTGAGCTTTAACGAGCCACAGCAGCCTGCACTGCGAGGGGGGATGCACAGCTCAGCTGCAGGGACGGCGTGTCCCTTTGCTTTCTTTCTAAACCTTTGCAGGAGAACTGTGGTGTGTAGGGCTGCTGCTTTGCAAGTTTGTGGGGGAGGAAAAGGGAGCGAGGGAGAATAAAGCAGTCATGTGCCTCGGGAAGCCAGAAATCTGCAATCCCATTTCACTTGCTGCTGTACAAGTTAAAAAGGAAGAGGGTAGAGAAGCTGGTTTTGTTATCTTTATAGTGGACTTGCAGGAGTAGGAACTTTGGAGATAGTCACAAATATTCCCCTAGTCTGTCTTTAAAGCCAGTGGAGAGAGAGGTTTCTTTTCGTCTGTGGTGGAGCCGCCTTCCCCTGTGACCTGCAGACACAGACAGGCCTGCCTTGGCCAATGTCAGTGCTTGGGCACCCGCATCAGAGAGGCTAAGCACAGTCAGGTCAATTGGTCATCGGGTTATGAATTGCCTGCAGAGGCCTTTCACTTGCTGTGCTGAGGGAGGTTGGTGCTGTCGACTCACAAGAGCCCAGCGTGTACAGCCTTCTCTCGAAATTAATTTTGTCCCATCCAGTTCTTCAAAGGAACTAAAGTGAAATCTCCCTCTTGTTTTTCAGATCTTCTGTTCCCGCTGTTCGTCCCACTCTGCTCCATTACCTCGTTATGGTCAGATGAAGCCTGTCCGTGTTTGCACTCACTGTTACATGTTCCATGTCACTCCTTTCTATAGTGACAAAGCTGGTATCTGACATATTAAACTACTGGTGTGTCTTCTGGAGTCTTACATGGACTGATATATTTGACCTAAGCCAAGAACTAACTTGAAAGAGGGACCCCGTGAGGGCATGTAGGCTTTGACATCCATTATTATAAATTTTGTACAGACAGTTTTTATTGCATTTTACTAAGCTGCTAAAGGGAAGTATGAAGTGTCTGTAGCTCTAAGGCTACAGTACAGTCTTCCATAAATTTATAACATTAATGTTACGATGCCATATGCAGAACAAATGCACTGTGTGGAAGGAAATGGGGCTCAGAGAATTGAATGAGCATTGCTGCTTATCTTACATGCTAGGAACAGAGTAGCCGGTTAACTAGTCCATCCCAGCAAATCAATCCCAAAGCTCGGATGCTTCTGTGCTCACTAGAATACCAGCATGGCTGTGGATGTCAGTGCTCTCCCTCCTGCTGCGGTTTAACTTTCCCATTACTAGATTTGTGCTACCTATGCTAGGATTAATTAAAGCAAAACTATTTCAAATCCATATTCGATATTTACAAAGGCAAAATTTTCTGTGAATCACATAGGATCCCGAAGCAGTATATTTCCGTTGCCTTTCATTTACTGAGCAGAGCAATAACTCCAACTTGTCTTCTAAAAATTAAGTTTTACAACTTCCAGTTCCATATTTTGGAGTTTTGGAAGTATTTATAATCTGCATCATTTATGCTAAATCCTGTTAATAAAATTGTAACACAGAGCTTTGGTTTCTATATCAGCATTTAGAACTTAACAAACTTCAGAGGAAATGGTTACCAAATGAATGAATTAATATTAAAATACATATTTTTGAAAGAGTTTAGCAGCAAAATTCAGTAGATGTGATGAATTATTTCTCCCATACTGAGTTTTTTAAATGGTTTTTAAAAGGCAAATACATAACGATATATTCCAAAGGTCCTACAGAATGGTCAACCAGAGAAGGGTACTTGTTGTCCACATTTGGCAGAGTAACTGTGTAAAATATTGCATACTGTTACTTCACTCATGCTAACAACTCAGAAGATGTTTGTATTTATTTGAAACACCAGGGATTAATTTTTATCTCCACTTAGAGAGGAAAGAAGTAAGACTCTCATGGATTCATGCTATGATCTTGCACAAACTATTGGCAGTAAGAGCTCCCTGAGCACTGAGGTTTCAAAGGCGTTTGGACATGCTTTGAGTTAGCCACATGAAAAGCAAGAAAGTGTGTGCTGTGGTTACAGAGGAAACGAGATGAAGAGCTCTTTGCTGTATCCCCTTTCCTGACTCGCAGTGTTACGCACTGTGTTTCAAAGTGATAAATACAAAAAAAGGATGAGGAAGTTGTTTGCGATATCATGCTCAAGAAAGGTCGTCATTCAAAATGATAAAGCAAAACTGGGCAGTGTTGATTTTTTTTTTAATTTATTTTTGGGAGACATTCCCTTTTTCGAGTGGTTTAATATTCAGTGTTAATGAGCCATATAAGGGTACAACAGTTTGGCACTACTGTCGTTTTGAATCAGATGAAACAGCTTTACTTAGTTTATGTGTAATGCACAAGCCTTATGATGCTGTTTGTAGACAATGTCAGCTATGATGTGTTATCCTCACCTTATTTATATTTTTATTATTGTTATTATTTCCCTGAAATCCTCCCCATGGAATCCTTGAGTTGGAGTGTCGGCATTCACCAGGGTTAGGAAAGGCATGGGTGTGGGCGATTGGTGGGAGGTGGGTGATGTGGTGCAAGCAATGATACTTATTCAGGCTTAAATCTCAGGCTTCACATTGCAATGATTATTGCAGTTTTATTTTTAGAAAAAAAAAACCAACAAATTTAATGCTTCTTTTATAGGATAAAAAATACAACAAACTTCAATTGTGAAATAAATATGCACAAAAAGTTGCTTCTGTGAAAAAAAAGAATCTTATTTAATGGACTAAATATTTATTCAAGCTTGTTTTTATTTTGTAAATGCTGTAATTCAGAATCATTTCCATAAATATGATATTTAAAGATCTCAGACACTATAGTTTCTTATGTAAATACAGACTCCTATTTCTCTTACTGAAAAGCACAATGACTATATCAATACTAATATACATTTGCCTCAAGGAAGACTTTCATCTTGTAATCTCTTCAGATAATTAAAGTGTCAGGACTTTCTACTTCCATGTGCTGGATTGCTCTTTCATTTTGGGGTCTGTTTACACGGAGTGACAGCTGCCATCCTGTCAAACAAACTGGCCTTAGGTCTTTCTTACTTTTGCAAATAACACGAAAGAAACGAGTTTAAATTTGAAAATGGAAGTTGCCCATACGGAGAAGGGGGGGTAGATCAAAGCTGGAGTACTAGCCTGTCACCTAACATTGCCTTGTGCTATCCCTTGCCACCGGCTGAAAATCTCCCTTCCCGAAGTATCTTGTGTCACTGGCCACTTCACACATTAGGCATGTTTGATCTGCCTGTGTCACATCTGAATAATTTTTTCTGTGGGTGATACAAATCTGCAATGGAAGCAGTGCTCCTTGGATCTACCTGCACATTTATTCTTATGAAGCATGAATGCTCAGTGCTGATTTGTTCTGCTCCTTGCATGGGATATAACTGCTGTATGTTTTACGAGAATTAATTTTATTTTCAAGAGGACTTAATGCATGGCTTTGGGATGCCGTTCCACTGAAGAAAAACCATGTTACAGCTCTGTGACATTAGGGTCTCCACTTCAGAGGTGCAACAACGGGAAAAATTTATGGAAAGTCTGCACACGAGTTTAAAATTGCATTTGAATTAACGTGCATAATATTTATGGGCAAATAATGCTGCCTTAAGGTGCATATAAATAAATGAACAGTAGAAATTTATCCTAAAGGGACTTTTTAAATGAAATTTACATCACTTCAGGGTTTTGAGGGAAAAAGGGGATCTCTTTTCTCCAAACTACAACAATGTGTTCCACAGCAGTTTTCCTGTTGGGGATATCGCCTTATTATCCCATATCGCTCCCGTTATAAAAGCAACATTGCCAAAGGTGGCAGTAATTCACCTGGTGTTGGACTCTCCTGTATGACAGGTTCCCTCTGAATTGAGGCTGTTTTCAGAGAAAAAAATTTACAGTAAACTCTGAAGTGATCCTTTCTAGATCTGTACAAATCACACAGCGTTTCCTGCTCTCTCCAGGTTTGTAAAGGGAGGTGGGATATCAGGGCTCCCTCTGCAATGACAGGAACTTAATAAAAAAAAAAAAAAAACACCACACTCTCCTTCTAGAGAATACCCA
>NW_008795948.1:2970929-2973651 GCF_000699145.1 Aptenodytes forsteri
ACAGCGTTTCCTGCTCTCTCCAGGTTTGTAAAGGGAGGTGGGATATCAGGGCTCCCTCTGCAATGACAGGAACTTAATAAAAAAAAAAAAAAAAACACCACACTCTGCTTCTAGAGAATACCCATGTCCAGAAAGTTCAAAAATACTTAAAAGCTGTCACATAGCAGCTCAGTGAGGAGGAAGCTGGATGGAAGCGATGGCGAGGAAAATGACCTTTGTGTGTGTTGTCTAACCTGGGAGGAAGGAGGAGGAAAATGGGGTGCGTGCATGTGTGGTTGTGCCTGTGCACGGTGGGGGGACACGAAGGATGGGCTGTGGAAGTGCTGGAAGCAGGAGACTTGACTGTAGGAAAGCTTCAAATACAAGCCCATCGCAATCCTGCCTGGGAGCTGGAGGAAACCACCACCATTCTCGGTGTCTCGTCCCCAGCCGAACTTGCTGTCAGTTTATGCAAAGTCAAAGCTGCTGGGTCTGCATCCTCCGGTTTCTGTGGCAACCCCTGATAGCATCTCTCCACCGAGTGCCAAGACTGCAGCACTCCGTTCCGCACAGGCAGGCATGGAGGCTTCTGCTTTTTGCTTCATCAGAGGGATTGTGATTGCTCAAACATCTTTATTTGTAACACAGATCTATGCTGCAGAGTCAGATGCTTACTGTGAACTCCATTTTCTGATGATAACATTTTACTGAATTATGCTTTGTTTATGTTGCTCGCCTGAAAGAAATCTCCTCTGTGGGCATCCTTTTGACTACTTTTGAAGGTTCTTTAGCTATTTTCCCTTCCCCTCTTTCACCTTTTATCCCACCCCATCACCCAGCTTTAAGTTTCTGCTGTGTATAAACTAGATGTCTTATCTAGCCTCCTTGGGTATCTTCCAGATAGTGAAATATTAGAGGCAATGTTAGATGATTCAAGGAGCTTTCATCCCTATTGCTTCCTGATCTTGCCCTTCAAGTTCCCAGGCACAGGCTCATTTCAAACCCTCATTTGGTGTCCTTGTACCTGCAAGAGCATCCTGCCGCACAGGTCCTTCCTGGCTGCCTGAGCTGCCATGGGTTTTGCACCAAGGTGTTTAAAGTCCTGCAGTATTCCTTTACTTTATGGAGAAGAAAGGATGGATCCTAAATCCCAGGTTTTAATAGCTGTTAGTAAATTATAGATATCGCAAAGACTCTGATTTTTTTTTTTTTTTTTTCATTTTTCATCATTTCTGATGAAGAGCAGGAGCTTGGAATAATTTTTTTTATAAGTGACCAAATCTTTTTCATTTGCTCTCTTTTCTTTGGTCTTAAACCAAAAAATAGCAAAATACTAGGCCAGAAGGATGACGAGGAGAAGACTTGTTACAGCAAATCTGGAAGTGTGAAGATGTTTTAATGAAATAATTGGTCTCTTTGAAAACAAGCTGTAACTGCATGTGCAAGGAATACTGGGGCTCATGCATAAAACAAACCGGGCAATTAGTCTTTCATGAACTCATTTCATTTCTTGTTTTCACTAAGCATGAAGGCTCTGAAGTGTAAAGTATGATTTTTTCCCTCATGTTTCACTCAAAGGAATGAAGTTGATTTGTGTTCTGTTCGGTTTTTCTCTGCAAACAGCCACCAGCCTGTTAGGGCTCTGACTGAGCTTGTCTGCAAAAGTGAAAATTCTTCCGCATCCAAAGCGATGCAGCCAACAGCGGGGCCTCCGGGCCTCCAGGCCTCCTGCCTGCTGCTTCGGACACTCCTGAGCAGCAGCGGTGGGTGGCTGCGTGCACCCGTGGGCACTGTAAAGGGGCTGTTGCTCATGTCCAGTTGCCGAGCGATGCCGCCATCTGCTCTTTCTCGTGAGCATGAGATGTCTGACACAGCCCGGGATGCGAGGGACTACTGTGCCTGGGAATGGCAGAGCCAGCCAGCGTTTAGCTGTAACTACTTCAGATATTACAGAGATTTTATTTTCTGAAAATAACCCCATGCCAGGCAAACATACCACTTAAGCAAGCACTAAATTCATGTCTTACTCTGGAAAGTCTTATTTACATATTTTTGCAGTTTTACATAGTTCTTCACAGGGCAGTAAAACATCGTTGTTACTACCATGACTTTTTTATTTGCTGAGTTAATAATAAAAAAGAAATAAAACAGCAGCAGGGATGGTGTTTGAGGTGACTGCTTTCTGGTAATATTTCAGAAGTGGCCGGCTTTCAGTTTTTTAGCTGGAATTAGGCTGCAGCACCGATGGGCTTGTCAGTATGGGGGAAGATGCTGAGAAGAAATAGTCCTGAATAGCATTTGTGCTGGTAACCTCTCTCTGGTGATGTCCTGTAAAACATGCTGAAAATATCCATCTTTCTTAACAGATTTGTCTGAAAACGATGCTGAAGTGCCTCAGCCTTTTTGGACAGTTTGGAGAAAGTCGTCCCTCATCCTTCAAGGGTTGGGACAGGGGCTCCACCTTGGGCTGTCCCAGCCAGATCCTCAGTTGTGAGGATCGTTAAGAGCAGTGGAACTGTCCTGGCTTTATTAGCAAAGGACTTGTACCATGCCATCTTCCTTTGCGGGACAACCAGGGGATCAGACCCAGCCAGCACGGGTTCATGAGAGGCAGGTCCTGCTTGACCAACCTGATCTCCTTCTATGACCAGGTGACCCGCCTAGTGGATGAGGGAAAGGCTGTGGATGTGGTCTACCTGGACTTCAGCAAGGCCTTTGACACCGTCTCCCACAGCATTCTCCT
>NW_008795948.1:2974635-2980532 GCF_000699145.1 Aptenodytes forsteri
AGTAGATGAGGCACTTAGGGACATGGTTTAGTGGGTGGTGGTGTTGGGTTGACAGTTGGACTCTGATCTTAGAGGTCTTTTCCAACCTCAATGATTCTATGATTTGCGTGTGGGGAGCCTCTGAGGTCAAATTTTGAGGTACTTGATAGATAATTCTTTTTTTCTGGCCAAGACCATTTGTGATTGTTGCTTCATTAGCAGCTTTTCTGTTTATTATGCAGCAGTGAAACCTGCTGGTTTGGGGTTGTTTTGTTTTTTTTAAATTAATTTCACTGTCTTTGGCCTATTTGCAGAAAGCTAGAAATTAATAATTGAAGATATAAACAGAAAAATAATCACTTCTGCAAGTTCATAAATATATTTAAAAGGGAACTGCCCTGTGATCCCTTGGCTCTCAAACACTGGGAGATGGTACAGAAAAAAGTGAATCCCAAGTAGTTCAAAAGTCCTGGATGTTGGTCTCTGAACTGTCTGCTTTTGTCTAGGAGGACTTCTTGTAGGCAGTGGAAAGGGTAATGTGGACGGATGAACTCTGGGGGAAATGGTCTCTCTAGTGGGGAACAAAAATGAAAGGTTTGAGCCAGTGATTGTAACTCATCTTTGTCTAGAAATAACTCTTCCCTAATTTTAAAAAATAATGAAGGACATTGCTATAGTCCCCATGTAAAGAAGCTCTGTTCAAATAAGAAAATTCAACTAACTTGGTCCAAGCGTGTTGGAATAGAATATAAAGCTGCCACAAATTCATTCGGTGACCAATTTTATAGCCTCTAATTGCCACGTTTTTGAGAGTTTGTTTCAGGACAGGACATGAGCCTTGCTTGGAGAACAAAGTAGGAAAACCTTGCCCAGCTGTACTCCTGAAAGGAGGTTTTCTCTGTCACGTTTGCTCCTCGCATTCTGCTTTCTGCCTTTTCTCTTACTTTTTTCTCTTTAAAGGAATAATATTGGAGTTAGACTCTAAACTGAGTCTCAGGGAAAATACTTCCATATTTCTTTCATGTCGGCAGCATTTGAAACATGGCTGGTTTTCTGTGACTACTGTCCGTCTCAAAAACTTACGTTGTGAAAAGCTGAGGTTTTTGGATGCGAACTTGCATCTGAATGCTGCCTCCATGCAGCTTTTGTCTAACACTGGAACAAAAGCAAAGTAGTTGCTGCAGTAAAGAAACCAAAAATCAGGCTGGTGTAAAGTGTGAAGGCTTAAGGGCTTCTTAGGAAGCGACTCTTCATGGTGCTTCCTAAAAATACCCGAGTAGAGAACCAGCCTCGGTCACCAAAAGGCACGAGCCTGCAGGTGATGCAGCCCTGAGCTGGGGACCGGGGACCTGGGACCTGGTGGGGCAGCAGGAGCAGCTGAGCCATGGCCAGGCTGAAGGGAGAAACCGAGGAGCGGCCAGCCCAAGGGGATTTATTTTTTCCTCCATTGTTTTGCTAAAATCAAATCCCAGGAGGAATGCGAGGTGTTGTCTTACCTGCTGCATTGAGGGTATTTTCAAGCAGCTTGGAGAAAAATCCACTGACACGCATTGGGTGTGCTACTTCTGTACTCCCACCCAGTGTTAACAGAAACACTAGTCCTTGGCAAGTGGAGGGGGACAGAGAGAGGCTGTTGTCTTTTTGCTTGTTGATTATATTTTTAATCTTTTTTCTGCTTGCTTGCTGCAGTAAGAAATGAAAAGAACAAAAAAGAAAAAATGTTCACTTTTAAAAAAATCTCAAATTCCCGTTCATGCAACAAATAATTCTCATAATGTGATCTAATTGCATAGTGCCAATAAATACCAATCATTAAATAATATTAGTTTGGTTTTAAACAGAAAAATCATTAACCCCAAATCAAGCAATTACAAAAACACTTCCTCTGAGTACAAACAGCTCAGAAGCCATTGTGAATACCGGCGCGGTGTGATAAAACCATCTCTGCCTGGCGTGCTGCTCCTGGAGGCTTTCCAGTGCCCTCCCAAGGTTCAGATGTTGTCACGGCATTGGCTGCCAGAGGAAATCAGTTCTTGCCAAATCGTATCTTCATTGCTGCTCTGTGTGCTGCTGGGGTTCAGTGCTGATGGCTCTGTGAGCCTCTGCAGGGTTGTTTTTATTTGTGGTATTTATAAAATGGCTTCAGCACCTGAAAAAAAGGAAGATGTAGGTGAATGGGGGAAGGTGTTGAGCTAGCATACTGCTAAAACCAACATTTCTGGTGTGTTTTGCTGTGAGGGAAAAGCCATGGGAATGACTAAGGGATTGGAAATCTTCAGGGTTGCAATCTATTGAATGTATCAAAGAGAAGACTAATTGCACACACAACCGACTACCCTGTAAATGCCTACACTGGGTGCACAAATCTGATAAGCAGGGCTCCTCCGCCTAGCTGGCAGGTGTCTAATGGGAACCAACGGCCAAAAGTTGAGCCAACTTGAACAAATCCATGTGAGAAAGAAGAGGCTAATTCTCGTGTGGATAATCAGGTGTTGAAAGAGTGAACTAACAGTTGTGGGGAACTCTCTACTTATGATCACCAGAATTTTTAACACTACATCAGGGGCTTCCTACAGGTGCAGCGGTGCGGCCACCTGTATTGGGACTAAGGCAGAAATGAAGGCTCAGTGGGGCTGCCCTGCGCTGGAGGTGAGGGGAGGTGCTGGTCATGGTGGTCTCAAGTTTATAAATCGATCCAGGAATTACCAATAAGAGGGATTTCTCTGTGGGCTGACGCGTGGGAGGGATGCAGCGGCACAGGCAAAGCCACTCAGCGCTCCCCATCTCCCCATTTCACCCTGGAGTTAATCCTGCACCAGGGCTGGAGTCACACTGGCATTGCATCATTATAAGCAGCAGGGAAAGAAAGGTAACAGATCAAACACAAGGAAGAAGGAAGCAGGGGAAAATTCACTGCCCTTTGGGAGACCAGTGTCTAAAGGAGGGGAAGGAAGATCCCCGACCACAAAAATGTCCCTATGTGCGATTCATAATCGGTTAAAGGAACCGCTTCCCAGTTTGCCAACAGCAGTTCTGTCCTTGTGAGCTGGCTGTGATTTCCTGCAGCGCTCCTCAATACTGGTGTCATGCTGAAAGCATCACTCCTGCAAACAACCAAGCTGGGCTGTGGGTAGCATCAGCATGCCACGCATGGGAACTGAGCAGGGCTGGGTGTGTAAAATCACTGCTGTCCCAAACCCAGCCTGCAGCTAAGGAAGAAACAATCCTTCCACTTTGTTTTCCTTCACAGCTGCTGGACGTGACTCCACTGCTCAGCTGAGCCAGCCCTCGTAGCTGGGCCCTGGGCGATGGAGGCAGTGAGTTGGGATTTGGGGAGCTTGGAATTGTGTCCCTGCTCCTCATGTGAACTTTAAGTCAGTTGCTTTTGGATTCAGGCAGAGCCTTCGCAGCCACTTCCAGGGGCACTGCATCAGACTCCAAAATCCTTCCTGTGCCTCAGTTCCCCCACTGCAGAGCAGAGAGCTTGTTTGCCTGAGGAACCGGCCATGGAACACGGTGGCCAACCCTGCACAGATGTTACGACGGGGTACAACAGAAGACGTAAGTAAACATCCTACACCAAAGGGATTTATTCATATTCTTGCCCAGCAGAGCACGTCAGCCCTGAAGGACTGGAGGGGGGAGCTGTGCCTTTCCCCTGCTTGAGTGTGAGGAGCAGGCTGCTGGCCCCCTGCGGCTTCTGCCAAGCCCCCATCCCAGCCCACGGGCACTGCTCTTCCTTTCAGAGATGTTCAGGCTGAAGGGACTGTTGTGAGCATTCATTTGGGCATCCCCACAGCAGAGGCGTTGCAATACTGTGCCATGGTGGAGTCTATAGGGTATTGTATAGTAATTCCTTTCTCAACCCTGCAAACCGCACAGTGCCCCTTATCTTTCCTGCTAACCATGGTACCAGCATGCTAATGCACCATCACGTGGGTCCTGCTTATGTCACCGCTGTAGGTATGTTATCTCCATCCTACAGAAGAGTTTATTAAAAGACCTGGGAACACAAGATCGGATCGTCCCGTCCTGCTATTTCAAACAACCATGAATAATCCCTTTCATAAATCACTTATACCTCATCACAGAGGTAAGTGCAGTTTTCTTTACTGCACTCAGTCCTTAATCTTCTCAGTAGACTGAAGGTCTTAGAGATACTGGTCTCCAGACTGACGTTTTAGTGGCCCTTTGAAGCTTAACCTTGGATCTCAGAGTCAGTCCTCCCTGTTCGTCCTGCATGTCGGGGACCTTTTGCTCAGTGCCTGTCACCTGGACCCTTATCTAGGGACGTGTCTGGTGGGAAGAAGGGAGCTTGTGGGAAATGTCTAAGCTGCTCTAAAAGAAGGGTGTTGAGGCCTATGGTGGCTCTGGGTCCCAGCTTGAAAATCACAGCTTCTCCTGGTCCTCCAAAAGTGACTGGTGTGCCATAGGTTCTCTTTCCCTCTGGTGGTCTGCTCTCATCCTAAAAGCAGTCTCTGACCTTCATTTGGCTTGTTAAAACTTCCCAGGCCTGCTGGACATGTCAAGCAAAGGCACCGGTGGTCAAGGTGGACCTCTGAAGGCTAAATTCTGCTCTCATCTCCATCACTTCTGTCTGGGTCTACAGGAGCAGCTCCATCTCAGCAGGTATTTATCGACATCGGAGGGTGGCTCAGCACATGAGGGTGCTGAGTGCTGGCTTGCTGGTGTGGTGTCAGCACACCTGAAACAGCAGAGGACATCTAAATCTGCTCCCAGGAACTGGGCTGGGGAGCAGAGCCGCCACGTCGGGCTGGAGGGTGTGGGCCACGGCTGCTTTGTAACTGCCACCGTCTGGAGGACGATGTTTGTGTCTTGCATTAATCTCTTCTCTGGCTAAATGCAGCAGAGACTGATTGGTTTGTTTTGCTTAGATAGTGATGAAGCAGTTAATTGCATTTGGGAATGGCTGGCTCTGCCTGTCTGCTCAGGGAAGCATCTTAGAGGCTTGCCCCACAGATCCCGGGCTGTGTAAGCACATCCCAGCCGTCTCCCACTTCCCAGGCTGTTCGGCTTTCCCAGCTCCTTTGTTGGCTTGTTTTGTTCTTTCCAAACACGTTTTATCTCCTCATCTTACCAGCACTCTGTACTAAATGTTGTCTGCACTGATTTGTAGCACGAGAAGTGCCTGTGGACGCCCAGGCACCGGAGCTGCTGGCACGGCACTGTGCTCGGGTGGCCCCGTACCTGCGGGAGCGGGTGGTTGTGCTGCCGAGTCAGCGTATTATTGCTGTGGTGCGTGTTCCCCCTGCAGCTCCTTGCTGTCCTCGGGTGTTTGGGGTGTGTGGAGGCCCTGCACTGCCCTGACGGATCTGCATGAGCTCTTCCAAGTCTGCCACACGCTAAAAAGTTTCCCCTCCTTCCCACCTCCACCGATAGCCCCCTGTCCCGCCGTTCTGCTGGGGCATCACCTGCTGCTCTCACGTCACGTCCAACAGCTACCAGGTTTATTTCTTTTACTTTTGTAGTTTCTCCACTTGGGGCCTTTGAGTATTTTTAAGGTCTGGCCTGGCATCCCAAAAGTCATCTTCCAACAAAACAAACGTTTCATATTTAAAATGCAGCAAAGCTATTCTTTCTAAATCTTCTTGCCAAATCATAATTTCTCCTCCTTTAATGTCCCAGTAGCTCAGGGTGGGGAGAAGGCAGTGCTTTCACAAACGAGCCTGCTTTACCTGCTGTCACAGCACCAGGGTTTGTCTGTGCTGAGTCAATTATACTTTTAGCTCAAGTGCTTGATCTGCATGGAAGCTGACTGGTGCACCTGAGTGGTGTGGTTGACACGCCTGAGGGACGGGATGCCATCCAGAGGGACCTGGACAAGCTCAAGAAGTGGGCCTGTGTGAACCTCATGAGGTTGAACAAGGCCAAGTGCAAGGTCCTGCACCTGGGTCAGG
>NW_008795948.1:2981780-2982622 GCF_000699145.1 Aptenodytes forsteri
AGATGTCCCTGCCCACGGCAGGGGGGTTGGACTAGATGACTTTTAGAGGTCCCTTCCAACCCAAACTATTCTATGATTCTGTGATTCTATGATTGCATTGGGGGGGCAAGTACTGAGTCCTACTGCTCTCTGCTTAACTTTAAGGCAGGAGCATTAAAGCCTCCATACTCCAACATAGAGTATTGGGGGGGCAAGTACTGAGTCCTACTGCTCTCTGCTTAACTTTAAGGCAGGAGCATTAAAGCCTCCATACTCCAACATAGAGGACAATATTTGGGTCAAATGTAAGCAGTTCAAGTCCTGAAAGCTTTCCCACCTCGCACATTAACAGGGATCAGGCCATCCTCTCGGGGCTCTCACCAGCCTTCATCCCTAGCACGGCTGAAGGGCTGTTTGCACTCGAGCCATATGGCTGCAGGGTTTGGCACGAGCGCCAGCACCTCGCAGGCCTCTGCTCCAATGATGCCACCATAGGAAGCTCCGGCTCTGCAGGGCTCCGCTGTGCTTCTGCCTCGCTGCTCAACTGAGAAGTTCAGTAAGATTTTCAATGCTTATGAACCCATCAGAGACGGCGAGCTGCAGCGCGAAGCCGTCGAGCCCTTTGGGGAGAGAGCAGCTTCCCCGGGTGGGATAAAAGCAGCAATTCTGATTTTCATTTCTAACATCTCTGGGACAAAACGCAGCCGATGCTCGTCCCCTCTCGCCAGGCCCTGCCATCTACCTCCGCATCGCCCCGCTCCCTGGCAGTGTCACCCCAGTCCGGTGTCCGTCAGCCCCGGAGATGGAGATGGCTGGTTTGTCCCTATAAATAGCAGCTGCCGGTGACCCAAGCGGCTGAGCTG
>NW_008795948.1:2982707-2990210 GCF_000699145.1 Aptenodytes forsteri
AAGCGGCTGAGCGGCGGCGGGTGAGCCGGGCGGGGGCAGGCAGCGGGCGGGCAGGCAGCAGCAGGCGGGCAGGCAGCAGCGGGCAGGCAGCAGCAGGCGGGCAGGCAGCAGCGGGCAGGCAGCAGCAGGCGGGCAGGCAGCAGCGGGCAGGCAGCAGCAGGCGGGCAGGCAGCAGCGGGCAGGCAGCAGCAGGCGGGCAGGCAGCAGCGGGCAGGCAGCAGCAGGCGGGCAGGCAGCAGCGGGCAGGCAGCAGCAGGCGGGCAGGCAGCAGCGGGCAGTGCCGGGGCGGAGGGAGCAGCGCGGCGGCGGGCGAGCGGGGCGTCTCTCCCCGGGGACGCAGCCGAGGGTAACCTGCCCTAAACGTTACAGCTTTCAACCCATTACAGCCCAATCATCCTCCGGCCTTAGAACAAAACCTCTCTCTTTTTCTGTTGTGTGAATTCAGACACCAGGGCTGGATTGATGTGCTCTAAATAACAACAGCTCGCTTGGTGCAGGGATGCTAGTGCCCGGATCTGAGAGCTTGGTCCTCAGCTGGGTCCTTCCGACAGCCCCCAAGCCTGTGTAGTCACGAGTGGGTGCCTCTCCATCAGCCGAGGTTCCAGCGCCGTTTGACCTGCTGTCCCCTGTGCTGGCTGCGACATTTAATGGGGGAAACAGCAACAAGTCCTGTAAGCAGCCAGGCCTCCAGATCCCCTTGGAATTACAGCTGGAGATGAGAGGTGTTTTAGTGTTTTCCCAATCTCAAAATGTCTTGACATGGAAATCAGCAGTTGAGGTTGTTCAGCCAAGACTCAGTGCCCAAAGGGATTGCCTTTGGTTTCCATGGCCTGGCTGTGCGGGGAGCCGGTGGCATGTGGGGCTGCCTCATCTCCTTGCTGGCTGCGTAAGGATGAGGGCAGGAGCTTTGTGCTTCACTTTCTCAAAGACACCTGGGCTGATGTGGGAGCCTCCTGGAGGCTTCGGGCTGGAAAACCACTCAGCCACCAAAAATACCCAAGTGGCTTGTGAACATCTGCTCTGACAGTAGCACGTATGAGGCAGATTTTGGAGGCACGTGGAGCAGGACAGCCTGGGCCGGTGCCGCTCCTGCTGAGCTGTGACAGCTGAGGACAGAAACCACCTCTGAACGTTTTGCAGTTCAGTCCTCTGAGGCTTAATGTAGAGCCTGGAAAGCGCAGAACGAGTAAGTGTCTGCTGTGCTGTCCTTGCTAGGGCTGGCGTTTAATGCCCTCCTCTGGGGTGGGAGGAGAAAGGTCTGCTTTTCTGCTGCCCTGCCACAAACGCTCGGCCTAGGCCTTTTTTCCTTACAGTTCTCCACTTGTTTCTCTTACTGCACTTGCCAGTGGTCTGCCTTATGGCTTTTGGTTAGTAGGTTCAGGGAGCAATAGGGCATGACATTCCTCTTGGAGGGCTTCCTTGGCCCAGCGAGGAGCAGTAGCCACACAGAACCGGCCCTCCCTGTGCACGATACTTGTGATCATCTTTGCGTGGCTTCTACCAAAACTCAGTGTGACGTTTTACACCTGCCCAATGCAAAGATCACCATGTGGCTGGGTGATACCAGGAGAAACTGGAAGGATGGGACTTCTCAGAAGAATGACATTTCAAGGCCTCTCATGCTGCTTGTTTGTTAATTTACGCTGACAAGCATTTACAAAAATTTCCACGTATCCAGCCCAGAATGTCCTGCTGTCTCCGAATGTGCCATACAGCGCTAGAAGCATCTGTGCCACTGGGCACAACATGCGGGACCAAGGCACTGACCATGAAAACATGGTGAGCAGCTGACATGGCAGAGTGGGGGCCAGGCTGCTCCGCAGGGCTCCCGCTCCCACATAACGCTGATTAAATACCTCAGCTCTTCTTTCCCCTCTGCTTAGAAATCTCACTGTTTACTTGACTTAAGGCCTCCCTGTGGGTTTGCAAACTTGGAGAAAAAATTTTTTTCTTTCAGAGATGAGTTCTTCTTGCCAAGAAGGTTTTAATAACTCACCATGAAATTTATAGCATTTAAATTTAAACCACACGTGGGAAAGTGGAGCTGTAGCAGTTTAATCCAATTTAACCTTGAGCGATCTGTTCTGCAGCGCTCAGGCAGACAGTTCACACCACAAGAGAAATTCCACTGCGGGGTGGCAGGCAGAAGCTCTCTCATCAAGTCTGTGTCCTTTCCGAAGCACAGAGGACCAGGGTTGGCTATCTATGTCCCTTTGACCAGACTTTTTCATCATCCTGCTGGTCTCTCCCTGTGACGTAGCAAGAGTCTGATGCAGCTTGGAGCTGGGCATACCCCTAGGAGGAGGCTGAGATAAGTCTTGTTCTAGCTGTCATGTTTTCCTTCCCATGTTAAAGAATATCTTTTTCATGTCCCAGTTCCATGCCGCGCCCTTTCCCTGTCCCATCACAAGAGGAAGGCATGTTTCATGGCTGACCATATAAATGCACCTCTCTGGGGAAGCAATCTCCTGGGGATCACCCCGATACCCGCCAAGGATGAGAGGTGGGAAAGTCTCATTGCTAAGTAAATGCTATGGATTGTTAAAAAAAAAAAAAAAAATAGAGCTACATTACAGCACAAAGAAAACAGTTGGGCTGCTCCTGAGCAGTGTTAAAGACTTAAATGTTTAAGGAGTTGTTCAGGTGTCCCTCAGCAGCCAGCACAGCAGGCAAGTCTGTGTCATTGGTGAAGCAAAGCAACACACGCTAAGAAGCACTGACCTGCACAGCATCATCACATCTGTGGAATAAATGATCCCTTGATCCTGGTAAGGGCTGTGGTAGGGCCTCGGCACTCACTATAGCCAGCAGTGGTGGAAACCATATCATGGCATAAAACTCAGATGCTGCCTTATAGCAATTGTATCCTCCCATGTGCAATGCCCAAGAGACCACCACCACTGGTGCTGGGATCTCTAGAATAACATAGCGTTGAAGTTTTACAGCCTTTGGCTTTGCGGCCATCAATGATCAGGGAGAGTCAGCTGTATTACGGATCCCAACCAGTTCTGCTACTGGATGGTCCAACGCAGTGATGCTGAGCCGAGCTGGGACAGCCCTGATGTATTGAGCTCCCCTGCCTTTTCAGGGTTTTGTCAGCTTGCTTGTATGCTTTGGTGCTCACCTAAGCAACTCTGCTGGACAATTAGAAGATCCTGTACTATGGATGGACACTCGCTATTGTGTCACAAGGAAACTAAGGCAACAGTTGTGCTGATGGGCTGCTATCCTCTCCGAAGTGCCTAGGTCATATTCCTTGGTTCACAGAAATGCAACTGTTTGTTACAAATCATGACTAGCCTGTATTCAGCAGGTAAGTGTTGAAAGTTTCATTTCCATTGACCTGCTTTGTCTTTTGTAGCAAAGTCAGTTTTATATCAACACTGTTCAAGTGTGGAGACCTGAAAGACCAAACGTACATTCGTAGCACAAGTGGGACATAGAATTGGCAAAAGCCTGTTGAGTGGGGATGTAAAATGGGTGCTGATGTGTGGGTGCTGCAGCCCTGGGGAGCATGCAGTGACTGCATACAGAGATGTGTTGGTGGCTTAAACCTGGGAATGCTGAAGTTCTTGCATCGTGTCCAGCTAAGGCAAGGAAATTCAACACTAAGCAGCCCCAGTTGTAAGACACCTTTACGTGTTGCATACATCCACAGCAGTTGTGGTTGTTCTAGTAACGAGAACTACACTGCTTAGTTTTCTATTGCAGTCCATAGGAGGCTATGCCTATTGGAAATGGACAGACCTGATGATTTTCTGGGATGGCCAGTTGGAGAACAGAAATCCAGGCTAGACCTGTCATGGCTGACTTAAAGCTTGGAGGAACTACATGAATGGCAATGCTGTTTCTGATCCAGCTGAACCAGCGCTACCTGTGTTTGGCGTGTTTCTGCAAAACTGTCCTTGGTGCTGCCCTTCTTGGAGATATCCCAGGGAAAAGTGCGTAGATGGCAAATTCTACTTTTTGGATTTTTTCTTCCTTTCCCTTGGGCTTGTGCGTTTAACAGAAGATCATCAAATAGCTTGCTTTGGTGAGATTTGCTTCTTTGCTGTTTTTTCTGGAGAGAGGGAACTCATAGCCAAATATTCTTTAGACACATTAGATGTGACATGGTGAGACGAGAAATGGGTTTCATGTCGTGTTCCCTGCCAGGCAGTTTCCCAGGGAGGCTGACTGCTGCCTGTGGAAACTTTTGGGTGGTGGAAAAAGAAAAATCCCAAAACCGGATTCCGTTCCAGCTTGCCAGGTATGCCAGGCGCCTCGGCTGACTCACCAAGGCGGAGGTTTCCAGAATGACTAATGACCGAGCAGGCATTGATTTCTGCCTGTCTAATAGGACATGTCTTACAAAGTCTCCAGTTTCCAGACTGGGTGGGGTGCTTGCCCTTTGAAAATCAGATCCATGTATTGTGTATTGAGTTGGCTGCCCCAAAAAAGAAACCGTAACCCTGAGATCAGGTAAGTGTGTCAGCGGTAGGCTCCAGGCTGCCAACAGTCATGCAAAGTGCTGAGGCAGCTACTAAAGCTGCCCTTGTGTGCTCCCATGCTTCACCATGACATGAGCAGGGCCTGAATTACAAACTAGACTTTTCAAAGCCTTGTGTCCTCATGTAAAGGGTTAATACACTCCCTAAAATGGAGTTTCCTTCCATTTTTTTCCCCTGTAAGGGTAATATTTGCTCTCCTGTTGCCACCTCTCTGCTCTTGGTGAACACACAAAATTTCTACACGCTTAGGCCTGGCCATTCAGTGAGTCTTGAAGTTGTTCTTGGTAGCTCCGTGTCAGGTCCACAGGAGATGAGAGCAGACCCTAAGACTACTGTGAAAACAAGAACATTGCAACATTATATGTTATTTCTCATCATGGCTGTGACTGTTTATTCCTGACTCAGCGTCACAGAAGAAATACAGAAGTTAATTAGACATCTTCTGCTACAGAGCTCTCCATTGAGCACCCGATTGACAGGAGTGGCTTCATACCTGATCCAGGCTGAGGTCTTCAACTGATGCAGGAGTGGGGAAAGCCCAGGTCTGGCTTGTAAATCTGCCAAGCAGATCTGCTGCACTACACAAAGTTATCTCCCCTAAAGAGCACCCACTAGGTGCAAGGAGACATGGGTTTGGGTTATTTTTGGCCTTTCTTGTATCCTGCTTCATTAGTCTCTGAAATTTATTGCATGGCACCATGTGTGTGTAGTTTCCCTGCTCTTTGGTGACAGGCAGCAGCACAGATGCAGCACATCATCCCTGTTCCCCGCCGTTTCAGAGGGCACAGCAGTGCTGGGCTGCCGTGGACCTGGTAGACACCCTCCTGGGAGATGCGCCGGGAGGCGGGTGGTTTTCCAGCCCCATCTGGGGACGTGCGTCCCACTTGTGAGGTAGGTCTGTGGGGCCAGGTGCTGCTCCTGATTTAACGCTCCTTGGGGCATCCAAGGGCAGCTCCTTGGCCCCAAAACACGGGAGTCTCTCCCTGTGGAGAAGAAACTGGGTCTGCTACTATAGCCCAAGAAAGGGTCTTCCACTCCTCCTCTGGACTCACAGTCACCCCTGCAACTGGCTGTCCGTTAGACTCCAGGGTCATGTCCTTTATGGGTGTTTTAAGGCTAATTTTGCCTGGGTAGGGGCAGCAGGGAGAGTTGGACACAGTCACCATGGACTGATGATATCAAAGGCATCCAACTAGCCTTGATGAATACGTCTGTGATCAAACCAAGCAGTGTTTTGTGGTCTGTGCGCTACGCCAGCTACACACACATCGCTCATGAGGCTCACCTTTTCCTAGGAATAAAACTCCAGTCTCAGGCAACAGAGGAGGGAGGGAGCATTAAGCTTTTAAGAAGCAGACTTCAGAGACTGCATCCTCAAATTTTCTGCCATTTAAAATGTTTCCCTAAGGTTTTACTGCACGTAAATGAAATTATAATTACAATATTTTAATCCAATTAGCTCCCTTCATGATCTGGCAGGTGCAAATTGGAGATGGATCAAACTTCTTACTGTGGATTATGCCTGGAGCCTCCTTAAAGCTGCCATCTGGCCCAGTGTGTACACGCTGTACAACGTGTGTTATGGGGGGGACTGCAGTGAGGTCCTAAATTATGTATAGCGTATGAATTATTGCTGAAATGCATCACTAAGACTTCACTCATCAAACATTTCCAGCTCCACGTGAGCAGCATGGGCAAAGCAAAGAATTTGCCTGTGGCGCGGGCAAAGTTTTCATTTGCATGGATTTAAATGGTGTGTGTCACTGACAGTCACAGGTCACCCGGAGTTAACTTAATACTTGCCCCTACATCTTGAAGGAAATGTATTTTGCAAGCTTTCATCTGATTAGCATGGAAATTACACTGGGACTTCTCTTTAAAATGGGGACAGAGTTGAAAAAAAAATAGTCTTGATGTGTTATTTAAAAAAAGAAAGTCTTTGAAGGCCAGTGCAGCTGGCCTTCCTCAGGCACATCTCCAACTCACGTCTGGGAGAGCATCCCCTCTTCCTCTTGCCCATCGAAACCCGGAGCAGCGAGCCCACCCTCTGCAAGGACAACTTGAGAGGGACATCTCCGCAGCTAGAGCAACGAATATGGCCTAAGCGGGCAGCATCCCATGGAGGACAGTTTCAGGCTGGATTTCCTAATGTCTTCAGATATGGTTATGCTAAAAATGATGGAAAACTGCCAGGTAAAACGCAAGCTCCGGACAGTGCGTTTGCATAGCAGTAGGGTTTTCATCTCACAGCGCTGTCCTAATGTGGCCATATTGCCCCAGGGACCCCCAAAGCGCACTGAAAGTATGAAGAAATTGTCTCTCGACAAAACCCATATGACAAAACCCAATGGGGCTGTTTTGACAGCGTTACATCGCCCATCCCTCGAACTGAGGCAGGAATAAAATGACACCTTTTACTGTTTTATTTTATTTTATGAAGGTGACTGCATTTGCTGAGAAATTACTAAACCTCCAGATCAGCCGTGTGAAATGGCACAACTGTCCCTTGAACATACAGGTCTGTCCTGGCTGGGCACCTGCCTTTACCACGTGGATGCGATAAAGGATAGCTTTTTTATCTTTGGCCCTTTTTGAGTGGAGAAATGTGATTTATTTTGCCGTTTATGTTCTGATTTCCCCTCAGAGGACTGCTGCCAGTCTGCGCTGAATGAAAGCTCCCTGCCTTATGGGATAGGAAATTTTCACTCCTTTTAAAAGAAGGACTATATTTCAGAATAAGGTTTCTTTCAATACTTGCATTTGAAATCCCTGTCATGCTGACTGTGTTACAGCCCCTTTATGTTTCTGTACCTCCATAATCTCCCATCTTCAGGACAGGTAGAAAGGGAATTTAAAATTGGTTCTCCTTTAGCATTAGCACTAAAACCCTGGCTGCAAAGACAGTGCTCACCAGTGAAGGGAGAGGAACCAGCCCCAGTGAGATGCTGGAGCCGAGTTGCGAGGAGTGAGCCACAAGTCAGATGAAATAATTAAAAAAAAAAAAAAAAAAGCA
>NW_008795948.1:2990497-3030811 GCF_000699145.1 Aptenodytes forsteri
CCCAGTCAGATTAAAAAATATAATTAAAAAAAAAAAAAAAGGCACTGAATGTTTTCAAACAAACTGGAGAAAATTGGTTTTTGCACATTAACAGTCTGTGAACATAAGGTGGTAAAATCCTGCCGGCGGTGGTTTACTCTGCTGTCGGGTGTAGAGACGCAGCTGCCTGGTGGGAGAGGGACTGCGATGGCGTTAAAGCGAGCGAGGAAGAGGTGTGTGTTTGAACGAGAGCTGTACCATTAGCATGAGCAGTGGAAATGCTGCATAAACCCTGGGACAGACGGGAAGAACCATGCCGTAAAGGCTGTATATAAGATAATTGCTCAGCAGAACTGTGCACGTAGGAATGTATATTAAGAGGGTAGCGAAGTACCAGCTGGAAAGGATGTTTTGGTGGGCAAAGCAAGCTCTTTAATGCTCTGTGGTGCAATACGGTTCTACCTTTCATTTCCAGGGGATGGAGAAATGCCGTCCCCTTGAGCCGAGACTGAGATGGGGGTAGTCTGTTATCTGGTTTGATCTTGTGATTCGACGTCCTCTGCTTCAGGTGAAGTTCCCCCGCGTAATGTGAGGGCCAGACTGCCCCCTGCTCTGACCCTCCACAGATGAGGTGCCAAGTGGGGACATCAAGAAGCAATTTTGGCTGAGAAGGTCTTTGCTTCTGCAGGAAGAGATGCGGTGGTGAATGTTCAAATCAAGATTTGGGTCTGGAGTCCTCAACCACCCCACGAGGTTGGTTGGTTTGAGTTCAGCTCCATATCTCCACATGAATTTTTAGCACAAAAGTGCAAAGCACAAGAAGCGGAAGCCTTGGCAAACTGAGGAAACCCACCTGGGGAGAGAGGGAAAATTTCCCATGGTTGGTGAAACAGGAGCCAACAGAAAACTAGGAGCAAGGCAAGGGGCAGGGGAGACGAAAGGTAAGATTTGCTCTAGGTAAGGCAAGTAAAAGAGTCAGATTTGAGTCCCATAACCATGAGACTGTTTAGTGAATTTACTTGATGGCTGCCTAAAAAGTCATGTCCTTCATAATTTTTATTGAAAAATGAAAATGAGGCAGGTTTGGAAAAAGCTCTTTTTTTTTTTCCCCTCTGTTTTTGCTAACATCATGGTGGTCCACCCCAGGCCTCCTGCTGGGAAGGCTTCCTACTGCCAGGCTAGGAGGAGATGGGTTAAAATGCTTCTCCTCTGGGAATAGGTCCCTGTCGAGTCATGCTAACTGTGAGGTTTGAGGGAAACCTTTTACTCATCCAATATTTTGGGGGTGGGGGAGTAAATCTGTTCTTTGGGCAGACGAAGTGGCTGCTCGTATATTTGCCAGGTGATGGCTTGCAACACCTCTGCTCATTTGGAGCATCTCCTTACAGACGGTGCCCAAAATGTCACCTGTGGAGTAAGGTATAGCCCAAAAGGTGTGAAGGTATCAGGGTCCGTCTTCCCCATGTTGCACATGAAACAGAAATGGATACCAAAATGGTGGTGTTTCCATGGACCCTGGAAATCCCACAGTCATGCTTGCCTTTTCCCCACATCAGTTATTTAGGAAAGAAAAATAAACCCTTGGAGCCATGTTTCTGTGGGAACAGCCCTTTGCTAGAGGCGGCTGCACAGGGTGCATCTCCCAGCGATGCCCTCTGAATGGCAGAGGCTGGTGGTGACTTTCTGGCGCGACATGAATGTTTGAAGGGTTTCCCATTCCCATCGCAGACCTCCTGTGTTCTCCTGGGAGGCTCCCTCCTTTGCTTGCTCCTCTCCTTACTGCTGCTGAATGGCGCTTCCAGGTATTGCAAAAGGACCAGAACACAGCTGCGGCCACAGAGGTGGAGATAACACCCTGACCACCACACCAGGTGGGGTGGCAGGAGCAGCAAGCCCCACCACAACTGTCCTGCACCTCCTTGCTCTGCTACTTTGCTGCCCAGAACATCGCGCAAAAAAAAGAGCTGCTCTGTGCACGGCAAAACTAATCATCCCTCAGGAGAAGGGGTGGTGGGCTGGAGTGGTGGTGGGGGTCAGGGGTGCTGACGGGGTGAATGTGCACGGCAAGCTAATCAGCCCTCAGGAGAAGGGTTGGTGGGCTGGAGTGGTGGTGGGGGTGCTGACGGGGTGAATTTCTGGGTACTTGGTTGCATCTTTCATTTCTCATTTCCCACTGACTTCTCAAGAAATCTGCAGCATGGGGGTCAGGGGTGCTGACGGGGTGAATTTCTGGGTACTTGGTTGCATCTTTCATTTCTGCCTTGCCACTGACTTCTCAAGAAATCTGCAGCAGTTTAGTGTTTCTGAGGCTGCTTCCTCTTGCTGAAACCGCCTGACGTCGGCCAGTGTGGGCTCTGACACAGCACCGCGGTGCCACAAGCCCTGTCGCAACCCTGCTGTGCTCATTGCTGGTCCTCGTGGGAACCCGGCGCTGTTGGGTAACGCCGAGTCTTCTGCAAGACTCGCACTGAAAAAGAAACCAGAGTCTGGTACTGACCAGAGAAGAGTCAGTTAAGGATGAGGGGGTTTGTGAGGTGCCTGTGGTCACTGGGGGAGATGGGAGTGCTTTAGAGAAAATCCCTGAGAGTACTTGGGCTCAGTTTGGGAGCAAATAACCACTCTGCTCCCTGATGAAATCCTTAACCCCAGAGAGGCCTCTAGCGTAGAGCCTCTGCTTAACTGAGGTGCCAAAATTGGCATCTCCTGGCTGCATAACATGGCTGCATAAATGTCCTACATGACCGGTCAGACATCTCTGGAGCCTGCAGTCCGACTCGCACAGGTGCTTCCTTCTCTCCACTGACTATGTAGGAAAACTGGGGTGCCTCAAGGTGGCAGCCCTGTCCACTCAAAAGAGGGGTTTGTTTTTCCCTTGAGCTGCTAAGGAGACATCAGTAGTGGAATTAACTTGGGATTCAGTCCACCCTAGCAGCACAGTGGTAGGACGGTGCCATATGTGCTGGTGGTGATGCTCCCTGCTTTCATACAAAGGTCCAGCACCTGCAGGACTTGTCCCAAACCAGAAGATGTGGGCTATGGGCTCTGCCAGCCCATGGACAGGGTCGGAGGATTGCAGGACTGACCCTGCAGCCTCCACAGCAACTTTGGTCCTGCCCAGGACCAGGCTGGCAAGAATCATGGGGGCAGAAGGACGAGCATGAAACCAAGCACAGGTCTTAGTGATTGCAGCATTCAATTGACCGGTTACAGATAAGAACCTGGAAATATAACATAAAAATGTAATTAGATAAAAAAAAACCACACCAAGCAGTATAGACTGGAGTCCTACATAGAAGTGACCACCACCACCAGCAAGAAGCCTTCTTGTGGCACTGGGTGGTAAGGTCATCATCTACCCTGCTTTTGTGCATGGGGCACACCTAACAGCTATTGGGAAGAGAGGTGGAAAGCTCAGGCTCCAGCCAGCTCTGCACCAGCAAGATTTAGGAGGTCGGGCACCCACAAGCACGTTCTTGATAAGAAGTCAGAAATCTGTGGGTAGGAGCTGAGAGGCTCTTTGCAAAACTTGAGGTTGATCCCTTTGTGGATCCAATCAATAACACCTTGAAGGACTCCTTAAAGGAGTTTAAAATAGTCATAAATCATTTGCAAGTTGACAGCAGTAATGAAATTTGGGTGTTTCCAAAGTTTGCAGCTCAGTTTCTATTCCCAAAAGAAGGATCAAAATCTAAACGTTTCAAGGATCTGGCTAGCTCATTGCTCACAGGTGCTTTATGGCATTCAGAAAAATGCCGTGTTTTCTGACCAGAAAGGAGACTTGGTAGGCTGATCATGCAGAATTTGAAGGTTTGTTTTAATGCAGTGAAAAAACAATGCAATGAGCTGGTGTCTGAATTCTGGTTTGTCTAAGGATAGAAATCCCTTTTATTTATACTTTTAATTAAGGATGATTTTTTGTTTCTGTCACAATGCACAGAATTATTTCTAAATCACATTTGAGACTTCCAGCAGAAGAGGTTAACTAATACTGTGAACTCATCCACCCAGGGGAGCTCTGAATTAATGTGGTATTTTAAGTGGGGATATCAAAGCACTGATACCAAATGAAATGCTATTAACAGTTTCTCACAAGCAAAAATCTTCAAGAAATTTCAGTGCAAGACATTAGAACAGAGCAATGGCTGCAGATGGGAAAAAGGTGGCTCCATCCCAGTGCTGACTTTATTTGACGGTCAAAGCAGGGGCTGATGGTGGCAAATCATTCACCGATAGTTGTGAATGTATTGGCCATGGTCAAGGATGTAATGTACAGTCTGAGAAGCTGCAGGGCAGAAGCAGAGGCAGCACTCTGCAGACCTGCACTGTCTTCTCCCAAGTTCCCCAACAAAGACAAATGCCAAGGTGTGTTGCTGTAGTTTGGATGTTTCAGCATCCCAGCTTGCACTACGAGCTACCTGCTGCTTTTCCCACATCGTATCCCACTAAGTTCAGAAAGCTGCTCTACCCAGTGGCTTTTTATTTTTTCCTCTTTTTAACTAGAAAGCAGCCCAATTCCCAATGTCCCCATCCAGACAGCAGTTCTGCCATTGGTAGTAAAAGTCAAATTCGTTGAATAAACCAGAATTTGGTGGCCATCCTTTCATCCCTTGTCACTTTGCTAAAAAAAAACCAAAATAAAAATAAAGTATTGCAGAGAGACTCTGCATTTTTCAAAGCCTGCATATCTATCTTACAGCAGTATTTTCCTAACTCCACATCTGTGATCAAGTCAACAACTTATAAGGGTAGGGTTAGGCCACTAATTAAGTGAGAACTGTAGGCAAGATTTAAGTGGGATCTACGGGGTTGACCTGTCCTTTTTCAAATGCCAGGTTTATATACGTGACCGTGCATTTCAAATGGGTCAAGAGAGCTTGGCTGTAAGTACCCAACACATTGCTGTGAATTAATATTTAATCAAATGTACAACATAGGGCTTGAATATTAAAGCTTATCTTTGATTTTGACTTCCATGATTTTCCTGGGTTTCTAAATCCCTCTGAAAATACTTCAGCATTTCATAATAGTGTTACTCATACGATATGTTTCTTAGCTGTGATTAAAGCTAGTGAGAATGTAAATCTACAAAGGGAAATCTAAGCATGACCTCATCAGCATAAAGTATATGGGAGACTAATCTAGTTACATCCCTATTAGTAATGACAAATCAAATTGTTCCTCCTGTTAAATCACTAATATAGCAAGGTTTTGCAACTCGGCATATAGCACGCACGATAAATCAGTTCAGCCTGTACACAAATACTGATGACTGCTTTCAATCTGGGTTAATTTCCAAACTATTTCAATGCAGTTCAGTTGAGCCATCCTAGTTCCTTAATACCTGGAAAGAAAAAAAAATGAAGTTAATCTCTACTCCCATGTACCATATATTAAGCACTCAACATTTATAACTGCAGCTGATTGCTTAGCAACATCTTTGGGAGGAACAGCTCACCTGATGCGCTATCAGGCACTCCTCTGTTGCAGGGGAAGAGGATGGATGAAATGAGGTCAGGCAGCGTAAGCTTATCCCGTGCCGAGTGGCATTCACTCCTCTCCATAATGAAATTAATCAAGGTCATTAGTTTGATCCTGTTTTATTGTTATAATTTGAAACTACAATTTGAGGTGGCTCAAAGAGGCACAGTCTTATCTGTAATTATACCTTTATAAATACATTTATATTTTAAAATAAACATTTTCATGTATTGCTGTAAATAGACTATGTATGATAGAGAATAATGCTGTCTCATACTGCTTTTCAGCCAGAGCTGCATTATTGAAAACATGGACTGTAAATGGGATGGGGGAGCTATTGAAATCAGTCAGTTGTGTGCTATTTACTTTGTTTTTATGGGAATGTTCTATGTATCTTACATCTCAAGGTTAAAACAGAGCCTAAACCCCTATACAGGCCAAAAATCAAAGGCTAGGGCAATTGAAAGAGATAAAGAAGAATTGCTGTTTAGTCACATTAACTTTTAAAAATTGCAGAGCCAAGGCACAAAGATTGTCCTCATCTGGCAACGGTCTAGGAGTTCACGGTGGTTGAAAAGCCACGTGCCGGAGACACCTCCAGACCGATGGTTTTGACAACAGCGGGCAAGCAGCGAGGGACCAGCCCTGCCAATCCTGCAGGTGATGGTGAGGAAAAATTGCATTGCTTGTCCCGCGTTTAGCATCTCGCTCGGTGAGACCACGATGGGGGTATGAAAGCACCTTTCGTCTGCACAGCCAATTTGGCTGCCTGTGTTCCCCCCGGGGCTCTGCTCACCGGCTGTCTCCACGGCATGCATATGAGCTCCCTCCTGTCTCTGCTCTGGAGCAAACCAACTGGTTTCTCCCAAGGAGAAACCTCGACATGACTGATGGTACCTTTTTCCAGGGTTGCCCAGACAGAAGCGGGGGTATGAAAGCAGCTTTCGTCTGCACAGCCAATTTGGCTGCCTGTGTTCCCCCCGGGGCTCTGCTCACCGGCTGTCTCCACGGCATGCATATGAGCTCCCTCCTGTCTCTGCTCTGGAGCAAACCAACTGGTTTCTCCCAAGGAGAAACCTCGACATGACTGATGGTACCTTTTTCCAGGGTTGCCCAGACAGAAGAACCTGTCATGAGCTGGACCAGACTCTACCCTGGACAGTCCAACCATCCCAGGAGGCCTCATGCCCACCGACCTCCATGCTGTGCTGCAGAACGCAAAACACCTTCACATCCTGCTGCAAAAACATCATGCTGGCAGGCTGCCACCCAGTCCTTTCATTGTTTGGAGAATGTCAAAATAAATTTTAAAAAGTCCCTGATACAATAATTATTGACCCAGGGTCTGTAGTGCTCTGCAGGGAGCTCAGAAGAGACCCAGGCCAAGTGCTGCACAGCATGAAGGTAACCATTGCCCTTCAGAAAGTGCTGGTCCTTAGCAGTGTGGACACAAGCCAGCCTGTAGCAACGAGCAATGAGTTAATGGTGCCTCCAAGGCATTTTCCACAGTGGCAGTGAACACGCAGCCTTTGCCAAGTAGCCGACACTCAGCACTTCCTTTCTTCTCCCTAAGATTATTTCTGGACTTTGCAAACCTCTTCATCCCTGTGGCTCAATGCTCCAGCAGCAAAGCGATGGAGGCCCTCTGGAGCTGTAGAAGTGGGTGACGCAGAAGGGGGTGATGCAGCAGGTCTGTGAGGATGGGTCTCCAGAGGCAGAATGAGGACACCAAGCGTGGGGAGCCCAGAACGAGGGAAGCAACGAGCCTGTGCAGGAACAAGAAAAGTACAGTGATGTTGCTGGAAGAAAACAGCTCGGGAATGAATCCCAACCCTATTCCATTTTGGAGGGAATCTCCTGAAGCATGTAAGAAATCTGGCAATTTATATTAAATAGTTGAAAAGAAAAAGTTGAGATGTTTTTAGTGCAGTAAAAACCGAATTCATAGATTTAGTGAGAAAGGGAGAGTGAAAGGGTCCTGAGTTCTTAGTAATAACCTTGATGCAGCTACCAACACTATCTTAAATATATGTCCTCCTCGGCAAACTAGTGCCAAAATTGGGAGCTGAACTCTAAAGGGCACAGTTGGCATCACCCTCGGGTACCTGGCTCAGCTCTCAGCAAATAGACGTTTTCTGTTTCTCATCTATATTTATCTCATAGTATATATATAATATATTTGTAACCAAGCATCTGTCTATACTTGGCTTATTCCCTTCTCTGTTTAAACACACACCTGAGAAGAATCATGAGCAATTTGCAGTGAGGCCAATCGCCTGTCACCAGCAATAAAAGCATTCATAGAAAACATTCCAGTACATCTCTGCAAAATGAATACATGAACATGGATTTGTAAAAGATGAACTAGAACTGAATGACAAAGGACCTGGCAGGCACTGCATGAACAAGCCACACAAGAACCTCAAGGCTCAGCCATCAGCTCAGCATGCTTTATTTTAGCTTGCCACAATTTTTAGAAGGGACATGGTATTTTTGCAACCTTCATTTTTCAGTTTCTCATTTGAGACGATTTTATACGAGACCGCTGCTGTGAAAACGCTCACTCACCTCCAGATGAAAAAAAGAATTAGCTTCTCAAGATGTTTCAATTTGAGCACCCAAACCCAATGGTCATTCTTGAAAATTTTGGCTGTGGAAACTATATCAGGGCTGGGAGAGAGGGGGCCATAAAAGCACTGCGCTCTTCATGCAAATACTTGTTCTAGTAGGAGACCATCCAGGTCCCTTTTGGGGTTGGTTTCACAAGCAGGGCAGGAGATTTTTTAAGCAATCCAGGAATATTCTGCTAAATTCAGCAAGTGTGATTGAAATGGGTGCAAGTCCACTTTGACCACTTCGGTCTCCTTCACTTGCTGTGTTGTCTCAGGATCCGTTGGAACAGGTATCCCCCCTCCAAAAAGTTGTGTAAATGTGTAGAGCCAAGTGACGGGGAACGGGACTCGATCAGATGAAGCTGGAAAGGCTGGAAAAGCTTTTTGTGCCTCATTTCATACAAAGTCTGGGCTGGCTGGGGTGATATCAGTGGCTTCACCGGCATGACCTTCAAAACTAAACACCCCATGGTTTCCTGGTCGCTCTTATCCTTCTTCAGCATCTCTAGTAACAACACACCAGCAGCAACCTTGGCTGTTTGAACAGAAATCTCCCCTGTGTAGTCTGTTATTAAATTCTCTTATGTCTTTATTAGATATCAGATGTGACGACAGAAGGTGACATCTCCAGGGAAATCTTGCATGAGGTGTGGGGATGGGATGTTAATGGACTGGGGGAGACGGAAAGTCTACAAGTGTAATGATCTTCTAATGTCCCTGTGAAAGTGTTAAGATCCAGATGTCTTTTTTTTTTTTTCCCAAAAAGAAAAAGGAATTGGGGGGGAAATAGAACAAGGTACTTATCTCTTCCCTACCCAATACTGCTCCCTTCTGTTTTAAGGATGGTTTTTGGTGTCTTTGTTTTTTATTATTTTGCCATTCTGCAATCTCCATCCTTTTTATCTCACCTATTGGTACAACTGATGAGTTCTCCTTTCCCTGTGACAGTTTCATTTCAGAGAAAAATGGCAAAATCACTGCATAATCAGCATTTTAAAAAATTGTTGATTAAACAGGAGAGGGGAAGATGGATGCAGACAGCAGGACTAAACCCCGAGGAGCTGGTGGGCGGGTGCCAGGCAGCACGGCGGGGGCCTGCCCGAGGCAGGAGGAGGCAAACCCAGGGGCCCGGGTAAAGAAATAAATAGGTTACAATATTGCACCGTATTACATTTGTATTCCTTAATTTAAAAAATGTTAATATAGAGGTAGGGTTGAAAGAACATGCTTTGAATTATTTAAAGCCAGGTGCTTAAAAGCTCAGCAAATCCAGAGATATAGTTAAAGCTATACGTTCAGGAGTGTTGTGTTTATGTTAGTCTCAGCCCCCATCCCTCCCAGTGTGCCCTGAACGCATGCACACGTCCTGCTCCGTCCTCCTTCCCAACAGGCATCTTGTGAGGGTCTGCAGACGTATTTGTGATACCAGCAGTATTCATAAAGGTCAGTTTTCATATCAGAAACCCTCCTTTCTTTCAACATGGCCACAGGCTCCCGCTGTGTTGATGGAGCTCCCACGGAGCTCACACCAGGTAGCTCCTGCCCTCCCACCCCTTTGCTCTGGGGCTGCTGAGGCCGGGTCTCGGGAATGCCATGGCTGCGCTGCTCAGGAGCATGGGGCAAGAGCGGCTGCGTGGGAAAATGGCTGGTCTGTAGACTTCTCCTTAATGAACCCTTGCAGTTTGCAGCATGGTCTGAAAGATGCCTTTTCAGTCAGGATGAACATTAGGCAACTGCCCTTATTCCTAGAAGTCTGGGATATATTTGAGAATTGAAGTGAGTTAAAATACCCCAGAAGTTTAAGCTGGGTTTTTCTTTTATTAAATTTCCAAAGGACCAAAGGGGGGGGGAAGACATCTTAAAGTTCTCTTTAAAGTCATTTTTAGCTGTAAACTAATCAGAAATTTGTGTTTATTTCTAATGGGGAATGCATTCTGCACTGCAAGTGCTGCAGCATGGTGAAGCACATGCTCTGTTTTCCATATATAACAGAAAAAGGATCTTCTCTTTCAGTGGAAATCCCAGCCAAAGCTATGTGGGACGAGGACGGCTGGTTCTGCAAGAGAAGTCCACGTGCTCCTGGGTGTCGACTCACACCCATCTTGTCACAGTTTCAGGTCTGACTCCAGTTTGCTCTTTATAAGCAGACTTCCCTTGCATCTCTCTGGATGGGGGTACGCACACGCAGCAATGTCAGACACTGCGCACCCCCCCTCTTTTTTGGGAAAGCAAATCGAAGCACTGTTTGCTCCCAGAATACGTCTACATTGCAGCTGCATTATTAGTTGGCACTTAGACTCTTCTGAGCTCAGCAGTCAGATGCAGCTGCTTGTTAACTGCACAAAAACCTGTACCTTTACGAGGAAGGTGTGTTGTTGTTGGCCAGGTGGGCTGTGTTTCTTGGATTGCCTCAAAAATAGTTTTCTGCTTTAATAGACCTGAGTGGCTGATGATCTTAACATTTGCTCTAATTGCTGTTTAACTTCAGAGCTGGTTTAATGCGTGTAGCAGTAGTAGTTACAAAGAAAATACTCTACCAGAATTTAAATAATTAAAAAAAAAAAAAAATCCAAAGCCTTTATATGTATAGGGGGAGACTTAAACATGCATGGAGCTTTTTAGGCTCTGGGTTTAAAACAGTGTAATCACAGAAACAACAAAATTGGCCATAAGGGCGACGGAGGTGGTGTCCTGCAAGCCAGAAAGCAAGCAGACTGTGCAAATTGCTTCCTAATGGATTTCTTAAGGTGTTGAAAGAGACTTATTGGTTAATCTAAGATAAATCTAAGTTTAATTGTTGTTTTGTTACAGTTTATTATGACGATGATCAGGAACTGATGTAGGATTGCTGGAAATGGAGAAAGTGCTACTAAAACCCATAATATTTTATCTTTGATTGGCCTAAGCACAGGATCAGCACGTTAACAGCCGAGCTGCAATCAGGACCTGGTTCTCTTCTTGCAGGAACTGGCACTGGCGTAAATCTCTGATTCAGCACAGTGTTTCAGCACAAGCTGAGCACTAAATGCGCGGGAAGGGCAGCAAAGTCTCTTACCCCTTTTTAGCCCGCTCACGCTGCCCGGAGCTCTGTGCAAACCTCTCCACAACTGTCCCTTATGGACGAGGCTTTGCCCTCCTGCCCTCGGACCTGTGAAGAGCTGGGAGATGCAGGAGGGATGGAAGCCTTGCAGAAAGCCTGGTCCTCCCTCCTGTCCCAAAAAGGAGAGAGAGCAGCTCTGACAGAGGTGACCGATGTTATAACCCAGCAGCAGAACCCATATGCAGACACGTTTTCATGGCCTGTCCAGGCTGCAGGTAAGACGATGACCAAAATCCAGCTAACATCTAACTGGAAATTTAAGATTTTGACTTAAGGAAACCTGTATGCCCAGAAGGTCTGCTGGGGAACAAAAAAATCCAACAAACTACAAAAAATCATAGACACTCCACAATGACATAATTGTGTGACTTAGCAACAGGGCTTCCACAGGGAATAAGGAATAAATCCGAGCGAACCAGTGATTTATTGCTGCAAACCCTGGCATGGGCACAGAAAGACCTGTGCTCCTGCAAACAACCCCTCAGCACAGACAGCTCAGCAAATCTTGCCTTCTAGGAAATCACTCTTGTGTCACGTCAACAACCCTTCCTTACTCCTGATGCCACAAGTCAGTGGGGGCCAGAGGGTGAACGGGGCATTGCTCTCCATCAGATCATCGCCAGGTGCCTGTGTCTGCTGCGGCTAAGCTGAGCTGTGGTCCTGCGCTTTGGGGAAGCGGAGGAGTTCAGGTCGGTCTCAGCTTGGCTTACATCTTTTTGCACTACCAAATATGTGTATTCAAATCTTCTATGCTCAGATGTCTACAAAAAATTAATACAACACCCCCTCCTCTGCTTGGGATGTCTTTTATAAACATTGAAGATCAACATAAAGTAAACAACTACCCTGTAATTACCATGAATAATGCCACGACCATTCCCTTGCAGTAATAGAGATAAGTGCTCCTGCCGCAAGCCCTGCACACAAATTTATCAGCAGAGTTGCTCTCCATTGGCACGACCCTTTGCAATATCACACGTGAGCCGAATTAGTATTCTCAGGATGGCAGGAAATGCTTTTTCCTCCAAGTATTTCCATGAGCAGCCAGGCTCCGGTGATGCAGCCAACCCTGCTGAGCCCTGAGCACAAGGAACAGTTTTTTTCTGATCTCCTTCATCTGAGGCTTGGCTGAAGGCTGGGGCATGCAATTGCAGGCATTTTATGCCTCTTTTTTTTCTTTTTTTTTCTGCTGGAAGAGGTGATTTGGGATATTGCTTCTGTGATTTCAGAGTCCCCACATGCCCTTCCCTTTCTGGCTATCAGCTGTCAGCGTGGCTGCAGGAGCTGCTCAAGCTGAAGCCGTCTGAGACACAGACTCCTTCAACGACAGAGCAAAATGTTTTTTTCTTAAGCGAAGGCCTACCATATAAAGTGAGACTTATTTCAGCTTCTGAATTCCCTTGTGTTTTGACTGGCTTTTTAACGTCTTGGGATGTGTATCTTTATTTGCAAATAATTTTCACTGAGAAATGACTGAGGGCCTCTGGATACAGCTGTTCTCTAAAATCAACGACACTTTTGAGCCATCACTGCCTCCATTCCAACTGTAACTCAGCTGTCCTGCAGTGGTTAAATACAACCAGGAATCAAAATACTGGGTTTGGGGGTTTTTTGTGTGGTTTGGGTTATTTTTGGTTGGGGTTTTTTAATTCTCACTGTGAAGCACTGGGACTTTATGTCTTTCTGTCTTTGAGTTCAAACTAATGCTAAGGGAATCATTCAGTGAATGCTACTAAATATTTCTTCAGGATGGGAACCTCCAGCACTGCTTCAGCTGAAAGATTTTCTTCTGTGCACTCCTGACTGACAGTTTTCCTCTCCCTTTGTAAAAAGCAGATTTTCATGCTGTTGTTTCAATGAGACTTGAAGGTTTTGCACCCCTGGGGCCATTGCGTAGCTGCTGGAGCTCTGCTTTACTGGCGAACATTCTTTGCTTAGACGTTATTAATACTTTCTTCATTAGCAATTTAACATTGCAAAATGAAAACTGCTTACATCAGCCACGGACTCATGGAGATAAGTTTGTGAATGTAAAACATCATCATGTCATGATGATGAGCAGGTAGCAAATGTCTGCTCTCTGCTCCCCCACAAGCAGTTGCAGGTTGTCCAGCTTTTTATCAGCCTGGTTTATAAAGTACCAGGTAGTGGTATCAGCCCAAAAAGTCCTTCATCGAAGTGTTTAAGATCCTTTCTTAAGGAAAGCGGCATCGGGTGAGGGATACAGGAGCTCAAAGGGGAACAAAATGGAGGTAAACACCTTGTAGATGTGAAGCAGAGCGATCACAGCGAGTCTTCGTGGGGCCGTATTTGTGGGTACCGCAGGCCAGCATGAGCAAGTGTTTCCATTTCTCTGCTGGTGCATCTGGTGTTCTGGTAGATCTCGTGCAGTGCAACATCTGCGACACCGGTGCAAGCACCCATGCCTTTCAGCAGAGGCATTTCATTAACTTTGAGAACACTAATTGCTTGGGCTGAGCGGGGAGGGTAAGACACCCTTTTGCTTGGGAACCATAGAAAAGTTACACTCTAAGGCTGTGCAAGCTGAGAACTGTGTAAACAGAACAGATAAATTATCCCCTAAGTTACAAATGGGCTCAGAATTAGGGCTACAGCCAACCTTTGCATTAGATGGGAACAGCTGCATACACCATAGCCTCCAAATTTCCATAGAAACTTGGATCAGCCATAGATTATATTCATTTTGTAAATGTTTTAATTATTATGCTATAATATTGTTCTGTAGGGATTGCAATGCTAAAGCCAAGGCTCCATGGAAGCCACAGTTTAAAAGCAGTTTCCCTAGACCATATTTTAAGACAAGCAAAGCTGGTTTAGGATTAAGACTTATGGTTTCTGACAGATTTGATTTTTTTTCCATGCTACTGCATGCACTCTTTTAAATAAATAAACTCCCACTGAGCTTGCTACTCCAGTGGGACTGGATTGAACTTCCCAGGCATGCATGAATTATAAAGTCAGATATATGTTCCTGCGGAGAGGAGAATTACTCGCAGAAACCATCTACTGAGGCACGTAGCCTGCCTCAGTCACTTGAAAAATAAAACCCCGAGTGCGTGCGGGTGCAAAGAGCCGGCGCCGCACCCCAACAGGAACCAGCCCTGCATTACCCCATGCAGACGTGTTGCTCGCTGAGTGTTGCAACCCCTCTGCGTTGTGGCCAAGGAGATGGCCCTGCAGATTGCAAAAGGGGTTGACAGGATGTGGCTTCTGCGTGCGCGGTGGCTGCGCCGGCGCTGATGTTTACCAGATCAGGTACCGAAGTGGAAGCAGAGTCTGGCAGGCGGCCCTGGGAGATCTGGTTAGATCAAAGGCTTTCCCACGGCGAGGACTCCTGGCGCGGCAGCAACGTGCCTCGTGTGGCAGCGGCGAGCGTGTCACCGCGCCGTTGCTGTCCCCTGGGGTCTGTGCACGCCCCAGCACAGCTGGGCTAGAGAGCTCTTCTTCGGCTTGGCTTTCATAAAACCAGCTGGAGGATCTGAGCTGCGGGAGTTGCTGTTGCTTGATGCCGCAAGGTGTATGTAGGTTGTCCCAGTGTGGTGCAGACGCGTATGTGAAGCTGCGCGGTGTGGTTGGGAGCCTGCCCGCAGCCAGCCCTGCCTGCGAAGAGGGGCCGTGGGGGCCGGTGGGTCAAGCCGTGGGCTTTGCCACCAGTACTGCCACCAGCACTGCCCCACTGCTGCTCTGCCCCTGCCAGGATCCTCTCCCTGCCCTTTCTCTGCCTGCCTCCCAGGAAGGCAAGGCCCCAAGAAACAAACCTACCCCTGTGCTCAATGAAATGTCCCTTAAATAACTTATCTGCCTGGGACAGAGTCAGTCAAGTCGCTCAGATGAGGTGAAGCTTTTTTTTATCCTTGCAGGGGAAGTTTTGCTTGCGTTTCCCTGCGGGGTGGGTGGGCAAGGGGGAGCTGAGCATCAAACCCCAAACCTGTCAGCTTTTTATGGGCACTGGGCCAGCCACGACTCCGTGGTTTTTATGTGCTCTCTCTATAAAATGCTGTGTTTTGCTGTCCTGCATTATAAGGGGTGGAGATGCCGGCAGGTGGGGAACGGTGCAGCCGAGCAGTTGCACCAACGTTCCCGCAAGGCTTAAGTCAACAGAAGATATTTGCCCAAGCCCAGCAAACTGTGAATCAGAATATGGCTCCAAACAAAACAGAAATCCTCCTAGCCCGTGCTTTGCTAGTCATCGATCAAGGCAGAGTGATTAACTATTTGGCCCTTCCCACCCTGATAAGTGCCTTATTTTTAGACTACCTTTTAGCATCACTTCGGCAGCTGGTTCTGTAGGCTGGGCTGTCGCCTCCGGCTCCCGATGCACATGCAGACCCTGCTGTCAGCACGTGCTGGGCTGTCGCTGAGTCCTTCCAGCTCCTAATTTACACTCCAGGAAAATGTGTCACTGCAAAATGTGCGCTTTGTCGTGCCTTCGTCTCCCTCTCACCTTTTGCTGCCATCCCAGATCATGCTGTGACTTCTTGCAGAGACAGTTTTCTGGTCAGCTGGGCAAGAAGCATCCTACGTCTTCATGTTTCTCCAATTCCTTCCAGCCAACTGAATATTTTAGGGGCACTTTGGGGTAATTCATTAAAACAAGAAAATGCCTGTCAGGATATTGTTCTGCGCAGAGGTAGCTGCGTGTGCAGCGCCCTCCGGCTCTGCCTGCAGTGACAGAAACCAGCCAGCCGCGTGCTTGGGGTGAATGACAGGAATTTGGGTGAATGCTTAGGTGTCTGCTCCGGGTATCCCAGCTGATCCCAGTGTATCCCAACCAGAGCCTGTGTCAGCGTATGGGGACCATCCCCAAAGGCTGCCACCAGCACGAGCAGCTGCAGGTCCCTGGTTGCTCTGGCTTCGGATGCTTTGGGGCTTTTCTGGCAGCGGTGCAGTAACAGCACCAGGGATGGGAAACTTTGGGGCCAGTGTTCTGCTTGGAAATGCCAGTGCTGAGAAATTTATTCTCTTGTAGAAATGCCTTGAATTGGACAAAATTTCATTTAAGTAGAAAAACTGGTAACAAAAAAAAGCAATTTTAGTTTCTATTTTGGAATGTTTTGGTTCAATCTCTTTCAGTCTTATAGAAAAAGATAATGTATAATTTTAAAAGCCTACATCAGATTTCATAGAAACCAAACACTTTGATCTACCTGAGGTTAAACGATTTTGGAATTGCTATCCATGACAAATTTATTACCTGCTTCGGAGTGAAAAACAAATTCCAAAATTGCAGATTTTTCCCATAAAACAAACAAAAAAACCCTGGCTCCCTCCCAGCTCCCTTCTGAATGAAACAGGTAGCCCAGTTCCCTGCAAAAACAGAGAGCTATGTTTATGACCAGGATGGTCCCTTTCACCCTATGTCTCAGGCTGCTGAGACACATCGGCCATGTGCTAGGCAGATGCTTTGCACTGGGGTGATAAACTGATAAAAAGGGTTTCAGGACCCGGCAGATCTCCTGCGCCTGCCCTTACCCCCTGCGTATCCCGTTTCCATGTCCTGGCCTTTCCCAATGCCACGGCAGTCCCTGTATGTTTGCTGTCCCGTGATTTCTGCTGGTGCTTCGGCATGTTTCCAGGTCTACGCCAGCCTACGGAAATCCCTCGGCAGCAGAAAAAGACCTCAAAGTCCACACAGACAAACTTTCCCAGCAGGAAAAAGGGTTTCTCTGGGGTGACACCTTAAAGGTGTTCAGTTGCAGCATATTCATTAAGCACAGGTGAGGAGAGCAAGTCTACCTTGTAAAACACTCATGTTTTTTCCCAAGAGCCTTTCCCTCTTCCCCTGCTAATGCTGGTCTTCCTCCACCTTCTTCTTCACTGGTAATGAGATGGCAGACTGCAAAGCTGCTCATGGTAGGGCTCTCAGCCGCCTCACTGCACACTGTGCGCACTGGGAATCATTATTATTATTATTATTATTAATGCACTGGGAATCATTATTATTATTATTGTAGTAGCATCTAGAAGGCTCAGGCATTATGGCAGGTGTTTTGCAAACGTGTAGGAAAACGTAAGTCTTTCCCTATGGATGTGCAATTGAAGGCAAGATTCAACAAGCGGGAGGCAAAATTAGAAGGAAGGGTTGGTGCTAGGTAAGAGCAGCCAAACTGACCACTGCTGCTCGCCCTTTGAAGTGTTGGGTAAGGTTTATAAATGGAAATGTGCTCCATAAAAAGTCATTAAATGTTTTAAAATTTTAGGCTAGTTACAGCCTTTATTTATTTATTTTTCTCAGCCATAAAATTTTGAAAGGCTTCGAAGTCCTGTCTTCTAAAATCACTTGGGCAACCAAAGTCCCAGTGACTTTCAGGGAGATGGGAACTTGTGCTGGTTTTGGCTGGGATAGAGTTAATTTTCTTCACAGTAGCTGGTATGGGGCTGTGTTTTGGATTTGTGCTGAAAACGGTGTTGATAACACAGGGATGTTTTCGTTACTGCTGAGCAGTGCTGACACAGAGTCAAGGCCTTTTCTGCTTCTCACCCCACCCCACCAGCGAGCAGGCTGGGGGTGCATGAGAAGCTGGGAGGGGGCACAGCCGGGACAGCTGACCCCAACTGACCCAAGGGATATCCCACACCATACGACATCATGCTCAGCATATAAAGCTGGGGGAAGAAGGAGGACCTGCTTTCCTGGAGATGGCTGAACACCTGCCTGCCCATGGGAAGGAGTGAATGAATTCCTTGTTCTGCTTTGCTTGGGTGCGCGGCTTTTGCTTTACCTGTCAAACTGTCTTTATCTCAACCCACGAGTTTTCTCACTTTTGCTCTCCCGATTCTCTCCCCCATCCCACTGGCGGGGGGGAGTGAGCGAGCGGCTGTGTGGGGCTTAGTTGCCAGCTGGGGTTAAACCACGACAGAACTCCTGGATCCCTTTGCTGCTGTAAGAAGCAGCACATTGTTTCCTCCTTCATCTAAAGATTCTTGAATACTGCTCCTGGGGTCAAATGTTTTTGAGTTAAGATATGCATGGGGGGAGGACAATGAGGGTGATGCGTCTAAAAAAATCCCAAATCTTTATCTAAAATTGTCCATTTATATAGCATTTATGACTTTTTTCAAAGGTGATGCTGCCAAGTACTTTATATACCAATAAAATGTGAGTTTATGTGACAATGATTTTGACACTTTAGATGTACTAACAAAACATGTCAGCCTAGATAGGCCTCTGCTCAGTTTATGTGTTTATAGGTATTTAGGAGGAAAAAAATAGCCAGTTTTAGCTGTTTGTGAATCTCTAAGGACAACATTCATTAACACAGTGCCTGCAATCAGCCACGATGTTGTGTCCCCACGATCGGTGCCGTTCTGCAATGCCGGTGTACCAGAATCCCCATCGGTGTCCAGGAGGGATGACCAGGCAGGGTTACTCCCCGCCAAGCTGCAACTGAACAAGAGCCAAAGTAATTTCTATGTGTGATCTGTAACTCTCTTACAGAGATCAAACTTAATGCATGGACAGGCAAAACCCCCCCAAAATATCTATGGAAAAATCACAGGAGCATTCAGGGTCTGTTTTGGATGGTTGTTTTCCAAGGAGCCTTAACCTGGTCTTTTTTGATGATGGGAGGTGTTTGTGCACGTCCTCTTCAAGTGCTGATGTCTGAAACCTGCCGGTCGAAGATGCGATGCTGTAAAATCACAGGAAGTGGAAATGAGTTGATCTCAGTAGGTGGGTATTTTTCATGCATCTAAAAGCATGACATGAGAGCTTTGCAGAGTTGCAATCCTGAAAAAGCTTGACTGCTCCCATTCAGAGGAAATAAGTAAGAATTTTTTTACTTTGTTTTTACCATTGATAAAGGGCTCGTGTGCCCCGAGGACAACGAGCTGAGGGAGAAGAAGCAGAGGGAAGAGCAAAATTTGGCTTCAGTAAATTGTTCCTTAAATTCAGTTACTCATGATTTTCTTTCAGTACATGTGGCTCTCTGTGTATAAACTCCAGCCCAGTCAGAAAAATATCCTTTGGTCATTCGTGAGAGCTAGTAATGGTTTCCTAAGGATTAATTCCCCCTAAAAGATACCGTCTGCATTCCTTTGGAAGATGCCCTCCCACAGGCCCTCTCTTACAGTGCTGCACTAAAAATAGTGTTCAGAGCTTCATTGCGACAGCTCCATGTTGCAATTTTTATGGCTAGGTAGGTGAAGTCACTTTAATTCACCCAGCTCAATTCACTTAAATTTGCATGATAATGTTGTTAATTATCCATGTATTTCAAACTGAATAATGATTTCACAAAAAGATAAGACAGGGTCCTGTTTTTCTTTCCTTATATTTTAAAAATGCGCATAGAGTTTGCATAATTAAAATGCATTTTCTCTGGAATGGAGATTCATATCTATTGCAGGTTGAAGTGCAAGCTCGTCTGCACTCTGAGATGCCGCCCTCCAGCCGCTCGCTCGGCATGCGCTCTCCTGCAGACCTGACTCGCCGTAGTTTGCTGCCACGTCAGTGCTGACCAAAGGAAGCTGCTGGGAACGTGACCCCAGTCTGGGTTAATAATCACAGAAAAAGGCTGTGCAAAACGAGCTGCCGCCTGGCTCCTCCACGGCTTTGCTGCGGGGTGGCAGTGATTGTTGGGAAGAGCAGCAGCTTGCCGCCCAGAGAGCAGACCCTTTCTCTTATCTCCGCGCAGATAAAGCGGCCGGTGGCAAAGGACGCTTCCTCGCGGGCTGCCACCGTCAGCAAATTTGGTCAGTCTTGGCTGCATGTTTAGTCCTTGACCTTTCCTGCGGTCTGTGCAGATGCAGAAATCGGGGCAGGCTGGAGCTCCCAGGCGGGAGCGAGCACCCTCAACGGGGACGGGGCGGGCAGCACCAGGTATCCCACAGCCGCTGTGGATGTTCAGCCCTTGCCTAACTGCGCACCCCTGGAGCAGGGCACTGCCTTAGAGAGCCCTGAAACCCTTCCTGGCCCAAAGGAATAATAAATACAGGGGATATTTTTCCACCCACCTTTCCTTACATCGCTTTTTTAGTGCATCATCCCAGTTCTTCAGAAAATGCAAGGCACTCTGTCTCTTCTGAGTGAGAAAAGAAGCATCTTTTTTCCATTTTAAAAATGACCTTGTGGAAATGGGGTTGTGCCCCTGCTTTTCTGTTGTCCAGCTTGGTCTGAAGTGCTCTTCTCGTCCCTTTTCCAAAAAGCAGACAAGGAAGCCGAGGACAGAGGAGCATTCCCGGTGCTGGAGCGGTAGCAGGAGGGTACCTTGTCTGGATGCCGGATAGACAGTTAATGAGATTATGGCGTTGGGGAACTGAAACTACAGCCTTTGAAAGGGCAAAGATCATCTCTGCTGCTCCCTTCACACTGTTGACTTTGTTTGCTTTGCATGAATGGTTACTGGGCTGGCGTGTGGTCGGGTAAAAAAAGTCTCTTGGCCCTTCGAGATGAGGAAATTCATCCGTTGTAAAAAGGAGGTTGTGAGGGGGTTCGAGACGCATCCTTCCCCTGGGAGAGGGAAAGAATGCTCCTGTGGGGACCTGAGCGGTACCCAGCACCCCCAATGTATCTGAGACACATGAAGCTCGACGTCTGCTAGTACTTGAACCAATGTTAATTAAAGCACTTTAATGAGGATGTTTTGAGAACTGCGCGTTAGTCTGTGCATGCCCTTCGTGAAATATTAAACATCTCTGTCCTTTCAGTGGCGTCCTCCTCCCCAGAAGGTCTTCCTGCAAATGGGGTTTGACACTCCTGATAATTTCGGAGCTAAAGAAACCCAGAGAAATAATCTTCTACAAAAATCTTAATGTGATCTTTGATGTTGCAGTCAAAGGAGCACATGCCAGAAAATGTTTTGCTCTTTTCAGTTCATCCTCTGGTTGTGTTTGTTGTTATTTTCCCGTCAGGCACGACAACAAGCAGCTGATTAACTCATTAGCTGAGAGCATCAAAGCGCAGGGCGAGAGCGTGAAATCTGCTCTTGCGTCCTCCAGCTGCTCCTCGCAGCTTGGCGGTTTCTGCAGGGCCCGTCTGAGGTACAAAAAATCATCTCAGTTAGTGGACAGAAGCACACCCTGTCTTTCTCAAGCCCGTGTCTCCACACTCAGGGACCATGGTTGTGCTGGAGCATCTCAGCCTCCATCCAAGGGGACAACCCAAGTTCCAGCCCATGTGTTCATCATCCAGCAGGCAGAGGTAGCCCCACAGTGTGGCCCCCCCTGAAAAATACCCCATACCCTATGCCAGGAGCTCCTCAGGGCCACATTGCATGGAGGGTCCCCTGCAGAGAACCACAGCCACGGGACAGTGAGGGCAAGTGCCACATGGTGATGCTCCACGTTGAGAGGCCAAACACCACTTGGTGGGCAGGTGATGTAGAGAGCACACATGCAGTATTTCAACGCTGCTCCTAACTATCCAGCTCGCTGGAGTTGCGGGAGCAACTGGTTATGTTGAGTTTCTCTTGCAGGTTCAGGTCATGTGGAATTATGGTCAAGGTCTGGTGAAGGTGGTAGTTAGCACCTGAGTGCTGCTACTTTGGGTTGAAGGCCACTGAAGGTGTTTTCTCCCCTAAGTGGCATGCTCCATCACAGTGTGGCCTTGAAAAAACCAGCAACGCCCCAGATCTCACTGGTGGAGGGTAAGGTGATCTGTCTGTCATCTGTGTACACCTGTAGCCCTTCAGAAGCAAAGGATTAGCAAATAGTTTGTTGCACATGTGGTAAAATCTTGCAGATCCAGGTATCTGTCTAAGCAAGCCCTGCAGTTGTGGCACAGGAGCACAGCAAGCCCATGGCCTCCCAGGAGGTCTGCTCTCCCACAGCAGATGCCCAAGAGATCACCAGCAGATACCCATCAAGTACCCAGCGTGTCTCTTGCCTTCCACCTCCTCTCACTCCTATCCCAAGGTCATGGCATCCTGCCCTCTCTCCTCTTCACCTCCAACATATACCTCCATTTACATCCCACCAGCTTCTGCCTCCTCCTTGCTTGCACCCCTTGTCCCAGCGTCTTGGCCCTAGATGTGTGGAGCCCAGCAGGACCAAGCCAGCTCTGCCCAGGGGCCTCACCACACTCTGCCAAAGCTTCTTACTTTGGCTTTAGCAGCCTCCTAAAACTTCCACCACCCATTAGGCCTTAAGCGTCCACTCCACCCACAACAACTGTGGTTGACCTGACTGCCTTGAACACCGCTGCTAATGGCAATCGCCGCAGCCCTGTGGGGCTTGAATGCAACCCAACACCATCTTGCAGGTACGCACCCAGGAGCCTTCTGAGCTGATGAACGGTTGGTATTTATTGGTAATACTGGGTTCAGGTCCATTATGAGTGGCACTGTCACAAAGGGAAAAGACTAGATTTTGCACCTGCAGAGCTAAAAAGGACTCACAGATTAGCTCCTTGTTTTTCTCCTAGAGCAAAGGTCTTTGCAAGGAGGTTGCTCGCACTGGCAGCACTGGGGGATCGAAGCTGTTCCTGGAGAACTCATCAGAAAGGTTGATGGGTTGGTAGCGTAACCAATGGCAAAATGAGGGAGAGGAGCCTGGCAGGATTACTGCATTTTTACATCACTGAATCTCCCGAATCCCAGCCCTGGCAGCAGCACCACTGCTGAGCTCCTGGTTCTCTGGTGTTCCCCTCTCTCCTGCAGCCCGGCAGGCCTGTGATTCATTTAGCAGTGAGCGAAAAATCAAACACTGAGGCCCTTTGTTTTGCAAATCTGGGACACAAACAGGCGTCTTTGCAAAGACCAGTGTGCACTTGCATACCCACCATGGGCTTCGTTAGCACCTGAAGCTTTCTCCTGTCACGGCACTTCACGGAAGGAGATGTAAGGAGATGTAATCCCAAATGAAGTCATGCAAGGAAATGGTTATATTTTTTTCCCTTTACATAAGGAGCTGCCACAGTGCTCCTGAGAAATAGATATCTAACAGCAAGCCGCAGGCAGTGTGAGATGACAGATACATGTTTAAATAATGTCTTCATTTCAGTTCAGCTGAAAAAATAATTATTGAATTTGGGTCTTAAGCCAAGAAGTACCTTTGTTTCTGAGTGCTCATTGATTAAAACATCTTGTGCTTTCAGCTGTGTTCTAATAAAGACACTATATTACCCTTCACACAGAGTATTGAAATAATATCTTTATTTGGGAGGAGAGAGGATTTAGAGAGTGACCTTAATGTTTCTTGAGATTTGAAGAATTTCACCCAGCCTAGAGAAACTCCTACTTCTAAACTCAGGGATTTCTGCTAGAACAGGAAGTTTCTCTCACATTGTTATCCAGCAAAACGAGCTCCGGATTATATTTAGCTCCATTCATTCAGCCCAATGAAAAGTAAGACTCCAGCCAATTTCCTTAAGCAAGTTTATTAATAAGCACTAGTTGTTTGATGGCTGGTCATTTCTAGGTGGCTGGGGAAGATGATATATGCAGCACAACCTCCCTCCCTCCTCTGAACGAGGTTCCCAGTGGATTTGATGACTCGAAGCACTTTATAACCTCTACTGGGTACCTGTGCAAGCCTGGCAGCCTAAACATTGTCTCAGGTATAGCTTCCAACCCTGCCCTGATCATTCATGCTTGCTGGCCCATGCTTCACTGGAGCTGCAAACAAATCACCAAGGGCAGTTTAGCAGCTTTTAAGCTAGAGGTAAATAATCTTTCAGGGGCTCCTAACTACGGGCTCGAGGCAGCTCTGTGTAAAACTATTAACGCTGCAGCTGCTGAGCTGAAGGAAACCACACTCACTGCAGATACTGCAATAACAGCAAAGGCTCCCCCAGCATATGGGAGCACGTGTTGAAGCCACACGCAAATCGGGAGCCTTGGGTCAGTGAGGTTGTCTATAGCCTGGCTGTAATTCCTGGCTTCATCGATTGCTTTCTGTGTATCTAAAGGCAAATTGCTTGGGGTGCGTCTCTGCTGAGGGCTAGAAAACAGACTTAAGGTGGTTTTATGCATGACAAACTTCATGACCCTTAACTTTTCATCCAGTTTGCTGGCTGTCATTTGGTCTCAAAGTATCTGTAGTGTGTTTAGGATGTGCTGAGCTCAATATATCTCTTGCCTGTGCCCAACTAATTTAGACTATATGACTTGAAGTTTGGGCTTGCCCTATAGAAGTGAGCTTCGTACCACCCAGCTCCATTTGTAGTCATCAAGGGGAGAGGTCTGGAGCTGACTGTCTCTGCAACATTTTCAGCAGTGGGATATACTTCTCTTTAGGCCCTGAGTAAAAATCAGGCAATATGATGTCTTGGCTTTGCTTGGACAGGAAAAACTAGTTGCTCTCCTCCCAGTGGGAGCGATGGTGGAGAAGGGAGTGGAGGTGATCTCCTCTGTGATTCTGCAAAAACAAAGTATAGCAATATATGTCTGTCCTCTCCCCACCTAGAAGCCATGGTAGGATGCCTTCACAGGTTATGGGCACAAGGGAAGAAAAGACCTGGAAACAATATGTGGCAACCACAAACCACCACGGTTGGGGGTCAAATGTAGAGGAAGGAATAATGTTAGTCTAACTTCTCCTGACAAACTGTAGATATCCACGTACAAGAAAGAAAAATTATCTGGTACTCTGGAAACCAAACACTGGTCCTGGGAAAGTGGCGGTCAGCATGGTCAGGGGTCCTTTACTGGACTAGCTGGAGCAGTTGTTCCCTCAGTGCCCACCTTGCCTCCTTCAGTGCCCATCACGGCAGCAGTCATGGCACTGAGACTTCCCAAAGCGGAAAGTGGCGTCAGCATGGTCAGGGGTCCTTTACTGGACTAGCTGGAGCAGTTGTTCCCTCAGTGCCCACCTTGCCTCCTTCAGTGCCCATCACGGCAGCAGTCATGGCACTGAGACTTCCCAAAGCTCAGCAGTTTGCACCTTTCAGCCTGTAAACTCAGGCATCGCTGCGAGGCACATGTTTCAGCCAGATCTGGAAGATCTCAGCCAAAAAGACTGCAAATGGACTTAACTTTTTCTAAGGACAGCTGAGACTGTGTGCGCCATCAGAGCATGGCATCTTCAAAACAGGCTCAAAGGTGGTAGGTAAGGCCACCTAAGCCAGCCAAACATTATAAAAGCAAGTTATAAAAGTACTAAAATATTAAGCCACAGAATTTCTTCAATTTTTAGCAATTTTCATGTACGTGTATGGTTGGCACTGCTCTGTTATTCCTGCCAAGCACTCAATTAGCACTTGAGTTAATAAGATGTTTTAATGGCTGTTAATCAACAACTCTGATGCTGCTTTCCAGTGTTTTCCAAGGGAAATATATTCTTTCAGCCCAATTGCTATGTTATCATTGTCACTAATTATTTGTGTTTATTTTCTTTACTACGCTTATTTGATTTCATTTGAAATTAGATGCAGTGATAGGGGATGTAATTTGGTATTTTTCTTTAATGTGCTGAATAGATGAGGATTAGGGCTCCACAGCTATGAGAAAATGAGTCCTCATAAGCATTTGTTCAAACAGAAATCACAGAGCCTTTTTGACGACTGTCAGACCCCCTTTGATTTGCTCTTCATCAGTGCTTTTGCGAGTTTGTTCACAGAAAGCTTTGCCAAAATCAAAATATTGCTGAGAGGTGAAAACATGTAGTAGCCCAGGAATACCTGTGAAAAGGTTTGGACTGACCTGTGCCACAGCTGTTTTTTTCTGGTGGTCTGACAGTGATCCAGGCAGAAGAAAACCAATATTTTGGGGATTAGCTCATCAGTTACTCAAAACAGCTAGTGTACTATAAATAGAAGGAAAACATCAAGTAAAAGCAATATGCAATATGTCCCAAACCCCAGGGATTTAGAATTGTTTCATCCTGAAAAATTAAAAGAACAAAAGAAAACACATGATCTGTGGGCAGTTCACAGCTCTGCCCCAGCTGGAGTGGTGAGGATGACGGTCTCCCACCCAGGCTGGGAGCGGGGTTGGTGTGTGATCGGGTTGTTGTAGGTCTTGGTCTGAGATATCTCCTGGTTTCATTCAAACTGATGCTTTCTGCTGTGAGTGGAATAGCCTAGGGCTGGAGCTGTGCTGAGAGAAATGAAAAGCTTTCATAAAATTATGTCATGCGCTGAATGTGCCAGCCTGTCGTGTAATAATAGCTAAAACTTTCTGTAATTAAAGCAAGTAGCTAGTTATGGTGTCTGACTATGATCAAAGCTCTTTTGTCTGCTTTGACAGTTGGCACATGTGAAAGATTTTGGCTTACATGGAAAATACTGTTGTGGTTTTTCTCTTGGTTTTAAATGGCAAGAAACATACATCTTGGATTATCCCTAAACTGAAAGAAAACAGTAACGGGAAACTGAGAACCAGAATGTGCATGACGTAAAATGTCTACGATTTCTGGCAAAGCAGCTCCTCTACCCAGCCATCGTGCCTTCGGAGTGGTTGACCTGTTGCTGCAATGCAAACGGTTGTATCGGGTCATTTTATATTTCTGAAGAGATAGGAATAAAGCTCTTGAGAACATTCCCAAATGTCCTGCACTGCCTTTTTAAAATAAGAATTGCTTTTGCATAACAAATATTTGTCTGAATTGTGACAAACCAATTGTCTCCCATTACAGGATCTTTTTTCATTACTTGGATTGTAATTCTTTTGAGACATTTTATGGATAAAAGCTACCTTTCTGTTCATGAGAGAAACCTACGTTATTTTTCCATATTCATGTCTGGTATCCATATTACAAAATAAAGGGCTTGGTGAGTAAGTATAAACTGCTTTTGCCCTCAAGTTCCTCTTCAGCTTGAAAAAAAAAGAAACTAATCCAGAATTCCTTTTGCATCTCTGAAAACATCTACTTCTGCTTAGAAGTCTCTGGGAGGATAAACATGAAGAAGTTTTACAAAAAAACAGATGTTAACTGATTGGCTGAGGAACATCAGCCAATAATATGATGTTTTAAACATTATATTAGGCAACAAAACATCATCTGAGGGAAGTGGCCAGCAAAGCGTATTGCTGAGCATTGGGATTTTTCCATCCCTTCTCCTGAAGTTCTGAGGTACGTTGTGTGAAGATTTGCTTCTTCCACATCATGTCTGCAGTCATGTCTTTTTTTGTTTCCTGTAATTTCAAATTATGACCTGTGAACTCAGTGGGCACAGGCTGAATATTACCCCAAATTCAGCTATGTTTGATGTGGGTCGTCTTCTTATCTTGGTCATGGCCTGCGGAATGGGTTCTACCTTCAAGTGTCACTCTGCATGCAAGCGTGTCTACACCCTGTCACTTCTGACTAGAGATTTTTCTTCCTTTGCAGCTTATCAGAGATGACAGGAAATCTTTATTCCTCCTTATTTGGATATCTGGCTGATGAACTCATCTTCAGCCATCTTGGGCCACTTCTGCTTCAGAGGGCAGGACTTCACTGTGAATGGTCGGAGTCCACCTCTTCAGTCTGTGCGGTCCTTGGAGCAACTCCAACTCCATGGCTGGCGCTTTTGGACCTGGAGCAGACTGCAGAGCATGTAGGACCTCCTTGTCCCTGGAGGCTTAGCCAACAGCTACTGCCAAATCCTGCTGACCTCTGTGAGAATCTCCAGCGGTTTGTATCTTGGTAATGCCCCATGTCAGACTGCACCTTCTCCACTTGTAATCTTGGTTCCATACAGTACTGTCTACAGAACGACCCATCCTTACCTCCTCTTGGGTGTGTGACAATTGCTCTTCTGGTGTATGAGAAGGAGATGCTTCCCAAGCGTAGAGACAGCCATCCATGGTGCTAGGATGATGCGCTCATGTGAGCATTTCAGTAGCACAAGATCTTTGGTCATTACAGAAACAAAGCTTCGGCTCAAACATGATGAACCATAGTACCATGCAGGCTGCAGGCAAAGGTGTCATTAACATATCCAGGGACATTGCCTCCAGGTGATGACATCACATGATTACCATCATGTGCAATACCAACAAGCAATGTGCTGTGACATTCCCCCATCCCTGGCAGGAAGCTTTTCTATTAGGTTAATTTATTCACAGCTCACCTTCAGCAAGTGCTTTTAATTGACAATCTGACTGATCTCCCTCTCATGGAAGATGAGCACTGGCATCTTGTAGACTGGTTTCTTGGACTGGAGACATTTGGAAGGAAACATATTTACTGCAGATGTCAATGCAGAAGAATCAAACCTGCTGTCCTCAAAAAAGAAGTGGTCAAAGGCTGTGGCTGGACCTGTTTCTGCTCCTATGCTCGGTCTGATTGCCTGAATGTGGCCACCTTGGTCCTATTACTGGGATTTCCATTGCCTATTTCAAAGAGCTCTGTGGGATGCTACCTCCCTTTGCTGCTCTCCCAGTGCAGAGCTCTGGATCCAGGCTTGTCCCCAGCTCCTCATGGCATTCATGCCAGGCAGCTCTCACCATTAGAACATGCCTGCTCCTCTCTGTAAAGGAACTTTTCACCAGTAGCAGAAAGGGACAGGAAACATTTACCTGGCACAATACACTTGACTTTCAGTTGGCGATCTTACATGCTAAAGGTGAAAGACTTCTGTTTCTGCTGTGGCTCAATCAGGGTCCATAAGCAGCCTCAAATGGATGGAGCATTGGTATTTTACATCCCTCCATCCTGAGATCTCATAAATGGTGATGGGTATTATCCCTTTGTCTCCAGATACAGGCAAGAGGGAAGGGTCCCTCACCCAAATCCTCATCATACTGGGTGTTTGTCTACTCATTGCGTGACTGTGCATGTTGACTATACACATACCTCTAACCTCGCTTACCATAACCAGCCTCTCTTTTTGCATAGGCTTCCGTGGAGTTATCTCGAGTCTTCAGGGATTCATTCCACTTAATGATAAAACAAAAGATTTGTGTTACTATTATTGTAGTATGAAGCGTTTCTCAACATTGTATTGTCTCACACCAGGATATGGTTAAGTAGGAGAAAGATGGAAGCTGTATTTCAGGCTGGGCATGGGAAAACTAGACTAATTTGCATGGCTGCACAAGGTACAGGAATCCACTGTGCAGTTTAGCATTTCTCAAGCTGAGAAACTCGAGAGCAGAAAGGTTCCCTGAAACCCAAAAGCTGAAAAAAATGTTGCTGTTTTGCACCATTTAGATTCTTAGGTGATGTGAGCATTGCGCAGACGGTTAGGGTGATGCAGTTCTAGTGGGCAGGACTAGGGAAATGGTATCTTCTGTGATGGTAACTGGCTTTTTTCTATGATATTACTTCCTATATTGACTATTACTTCTCTTGCCAGAATGCAGCATATATATTTTTTCATTCATGTTTGTGTGTGTGTATAAATGCAGACATATATATATACATATGTATGTGTTTATATATACATACACACACACATGGCCTGGGGGACCTGCCTATGTCTGCACAGATGTCATTTGAATTCTAAACTCTGCTTCTACTAACTTTAACTTTCAGTGCTGATTACAATGTCCGTTTCACAGCAGAAATAATGATCTTAGCTCCAACTCAAGGCAGCAAGGACCATCAGCACTGTCCTTGGAGCACTTGGCTTTTCATGGATCTCTTCTAAAGATGCTACTTGGAAAAAAAAGAATAGAAAATCTCCAAAACTGAGAGATATAAAGAGATCACATCCTACTGCAGAAGGACATACAGCCCCCAAAAAAGACAAGATTAGAACCAGAAGACTGAGCAGAGGCAGGTGGGCCAGAGCTACATGCTGTTTCTTGAAAGACACCGATCAAACCTCAAAGGACTCAAGAAGCAGCAAGTACTCCCAGAAAGGGAAAGGCATTCAGCTGTTTACTGTTTTTCAGAGATGTTTTTATTATTTGCTTGACTTTTTAAGTATAAAGCAAAGGTGACTTTAAGAAGTTCCTCTGCAAAGCCCTCATGTACAATGATCTGTCACACACACAGTTTCCCAGGAGGGTGAAACTGGAAGAATCTAGATTTTTTGAAAGCACATTGGCTCAGGTGGAGCTGCTGGTAACATCCACAGCCTGAGAGTTAGATGGACCTGTAATAAAGGACCCAGTAAACAAAGGATTTCTAAAAGGAGTAACATTACTTTTAAACAAAACCAGATGTATAACATTAGGGGAATATACATTTAAATAAAAGCTTAATCGTTAAACCTCAAGAGCATACTCCCATGGCAGTCACTAAAGTGAATGCAAGCTAAAACCCCAAGATAATATAATAAACATGAAGGATTCCTGCAGAGAAGGATCCTGAGGTGCTTTGCAACTGTAAAATGATACAGAGAAGACTAATAATTATCAGTTAGCTGTGAATTGGTGTCTCGTCTTCTGGAAACCCCTGCAGAGAGGAATGGGGTAGGTTTCCCATATAAACACGAAGTAATGCTGATTTGATATTCCTCTCCTCCTGGGCATGAATAGCTTGAGAATCTTCTACCAGCTTTTTCAGTAAATCCTTCCTCTACTACACGTGTAGTTTAGTCTCTCCTGCTCCTTAGCTGAGCATGGTCCTGCTTGCCTGTACCCCGCAAAACCACTAGGTCCTGAAGATGGCTCAGAGGGCATTAGTTACACTGTAAGGATTCTTTTTTTAGTTATTTTTTGATGAAAATGTATACAATCTGCCCAGATAAAATGATGGGTCAATGGCATAAGCACCTGTAATGAACATGGTAGCAAATGCTAAGTAGGTGCTGTGGCCTGTGTTACCTCGTTATACGAAAGGCAGAGTAAAGAAGCCCGGTTGTCTCCTTCCACCTCTGCCTTCCACAGCCAGCTGTGCCATGGCATCTCTCCAGCTTCTGGCAAAACATCTCCCATCCAGACAATTGTGAATATGTTTCATGTGGTCAGAGAGCGCTGGAGAGAGAGGCCAGAAATTCAGCCTGTTACGCTAAACCAAACAAATAGGAAATTATCTGCGTATAAATATAGTTTATGCTTTTCCACTTGAAAGGAAATCCCCTTATCAGCTCAGTCTCAGATGAAAACAACCACGGACACTGTGAGCCAAGCCAAGTGCCCTTGCTGAGAGGCATTGGTGGCCTTGCCTGGCAACTGAATCCATGGCTTTATGGCCCTTTGGGGAAGGAGTTTTACCATATTGTGTAAAATAAGTTGCCAGACAGAGCTGTTGAAGGGGAAAGTGGAGCATGGACGTAGCACATGGCTGTTTTGCTCAGCCAGATACTGGGAAGTGATGCAAAAGCAGGGAAGGAGATGTGAGGTTGGAACAGATTTGTTGGGTCAAATGCCATTTTTTTCCCTTTTAAGTAGACTGCAGCCCTGCTGCCACTGAAATCAATGAAAATGTTGCTATTAAATTTAAAGAAAGTAAGCAATACTAGGCCTTAGAATCAGTGAAAACTTTTCCTCATTGCCTGAATCTTCAAATCGTAGTCCTTCCTCCCTTCTCCCTTTCTATGTATTTTCATCTCAAAATGCACTGAGTCAAGCTCATGAAGTCCTGTGCAGGCACAGGTGGGATAAAGCATTTTATTAAAAAAAAAACAACAACAACCCTGAAGTTCCCTGCTGCAGTTACACAAAGCTATCTTAAAAATGAAAAAAAAAAACCCCAAACCCAAAACCAAACAAAAAACCCTCCAAAACCAGTTACAAGGATTACAGGGTGGCATGAAGCCCTGGTTAAATACAGTGCTCAGAAATTCAGCACAGACACATACAGGAGTAGACCATTCTCCATGTGTTCGTCAGGAAGTACAGCAACCCCTTTAAATTATCCTAAGTAACCTCCAGGAAAGACACATTTTTCCATGTTATCTAATGGCCAGAAAGGTGTTTTTTACCCCAGAAGAGCAATGATGTGGCTGATACAGATAGAATTTGGCAACACCCACTAGTGGGCTCTATGCGCAGGGCTTGAAATGTAAATTTTCTCTGCAGCCAGCCTGGTCCGACGGACTCGGCGTAAAAGCAGAAAGTGGGAGCTTGCTCTCCTGGAGCTGTTCTGAACCTCTGACCCACCTCTTTCTTGCCGAGGCTGTGCTCTCCGGGGGCTGGACAGGTGCAGGCGAAGAGCAAGGCTTGCTACTTGTACAAATTCCCACTGGTCCCATCAGGATGTTTTTTACGAGCAGTCATGGCGAGTCCCTGTGTCTTCTTGGGGTAACTCCCATGCTTCGTAGCGATCCCAAAGACCCTGCACTGGGCAGAGCAGCCCTGCACCAAGAGCAGCTGAGGAGGGAAGGAGCAGTGACTAAATGGGACTGGAAGAAAAAATTAGCTGATAGCATGTTCAGGTTTCCCTTCAGCTGTTGCCTGTGGTGGAGTTTTGAGCAGTGGCCACTAAGCAGAAAAGCTGCCTTTCCCAAGCAAGGGGAGATGGTTCCCAGCTCCCCGGGGGACTCCAGCGGGAGCCATGGCCCAACAGCACCACCTGCCCTGGGCATTGACTTGCCTCCAGGTAAGACCAAGGCTCACGTGGCATTTTCAGCATCTGTGGTCCCTGTTAAACCCTCTGGGCTGGCAGAGCATCGCTCTCCCACTCCGATCCTGCCCCAACAACCAGAATTCATTTTCCCCAGTTGCAGGGGGGAGCATCCCACTGCATGAGCCCGGTCAGTTAAAGTTCTCGAGTTGTGTTGTGGAGGTTTTCTCCACAAAAGCGGGGGTGTTAACCATGGTGGCATGGCATGGCTCCAGCTCCACTCGCACCACTCGGCTCTCCCCCTGCTCTGGCAGCTGGGGCAGAGCAGCCCCGCACTGTTTAAACAGCTGCCTTGTTTCATCTGAGAGGTGGCTGCCCTTCAGTCCTGGGAGAAGAGCTCATCTTCTGGATAGTTTGCATAACAATTAACATTTGTCAGCTGAGATCTGCCTGGTGAAAGATCACTGTTTACAAGTAGGCAGTGAGTCTTTTGAGGCTGGAATACTTCTTGAACCACTAAAAACTAAGCTGAGAGTGGGAGCGAGCCTGAAGGTGGGCTGATTTCACACAGCAGGTTTAGGAGGAGTTTCTTTTGCATTCAGCTCGGAGGTAGAAAAGTGGAGCTTCCGTGAAAGGGGGGATTCTTTAGCTCTTACAGATTTCATTCAGTTGTTCCAATGAAATAAATACATCCGCCTTAAACAATTGAAAGAGGTATTTACTGCCTGTGGTTTAACAACTGTACTAAGTCAAAGGGACCAGTCAACTAGAGCCTTATAATTCTTTTCTAAAGAGAGGATGAGATAAAAGAATGAGACGACAATGCAGTATTTATAATAAAGATGAAATGAGTGGAACTCAATGGCGCCAGCAGCCCCGGAGGTCCTGCTGCTTGGGCTAATGCATTTTGCATTAGCACGTCTGGATATCTGGCACTGGAAGGTCCTGAAAATGCTTTTACAAAATAGCGGCATTCTTATAGCAGCGGCATTTCTTCCAAGCACCACCACTGACTGGTGCAGCTGGGATGGGCAGCCCCTGCAGCTGGGTGAATCACCACGAAAGTTTCAGGCAACTGGGACCTGCTTTCCACTTGCCTTCTCGCAGCCAGGTTGCTTTTTGACATGTTGACATGTTGACATGTTGACATGGTTGGTCTGCATGTTGACAAGTGGCTGCACCAAAAGGGCTGATGCCCTCACGGGGCACCTGCTCAAGCAGGGGTGGGTATATGGGGTACCCATCCTTGCCTGGGAGCTGGTGGCTTGGCCCACAAAGGCAGGATCCCTGCCTTCTCAGGTTATAGTGGGGGGCTACTGGGCAGCTAGACATCACAGTGAACATACAAACACAAAATTACATCTGTAAGTAGATTTGTTCTGCATTGACTAAATAAATAACATCTGTGTTACAAGAACCCCTACATCTGTATCCCATACGACACCATTACTCCAACAGCTAATCTTAGATTTGCCTTGGAAGCAATACAAAATCCTCCAAGGAATTAATAGCCAGCAACTGCATGTCACCAGAACAATTTATTTCTCATTCTTTCCCCCAACAGACTGGAGAGATACGTCTCTCATTTCTTTCTGAAACCTGATTTGAAAAACTTTGTGTTGCTGCATCTTCCCATGACCCTTCAGAATGACAACATTAGCAGTAATGAGCAAAGCCCAGCAGCACCCCAGGACAAACTCTGGGGCAGGTGGAAAGACTGCCTGGATGTAGGTGTCATCAGAAGCAGATGGCAAATGGTACCTTCTTTTTAATAACTATGATCATAGAAAGCGGAAACTCAGCACTTCAGGATTTTCTTTTGGTTTTGACATACACAAATTATTTCTTGTCCTAAGAAATAAGTGATACCGGAATCTATTTCAATAATTCTTAAAATATAGACCTTGGATGTTTGGTTTTCTTTTTGCCTAACCCTCTCTTACATGAGCTTATCTCTGTACAGAAGCAGCACATCAGTCTGAGGGGGAAAACAAAAATGGTGCTAGAGGCTGCCAAAAAGTATGGGAATAAGTCAATGAGAAGTGAGGCAGGGAGAACAAAATAAATTGATGAAGTTGTCCTGATAGCTGTATGCTCGAGTCCAACTAAGAACAGGACTTCTTCCTTCCAAAAACAAGGCTGATCTCAGCCTCTGACCCCCAAATGCTCGAGCAGTGGGATGGGGTAGCAGCTACGAGCTCTGGCACTCTGATCCCAGCCAGCACTGAACCTTGTGTTCACGGACAAATGACTTTTGGCTTGATTTTTCAGCAACCCCTCTTGTTCTCAGTAGGACATGTTGGTGCTGAACTCTTCAAAATCTGCTCTTCATATCTTGACCTCATATATGGGAAATACTTATTAGATCCATGGGATGTGGGCAGTGTTGTTTAGTTATCATAGCACAGTGTCTAGAAGCTGTTCAGCAGTGAAAAGTCCAAGCCATGCTGCTTTTCACTGCTAACCTGCTCACGTACTGAAAGAGAACGGGCATGTTGACTTCACCCCAACTGGAGGGTGAAAAGAAACCAACACCTACCTATGTTTTAAGACAACTCTGATGAGATGTGTCTTGCAAAGGGCAGGCAGAGACTTTCAGAGAGAAGTACAGCATCACAACAGAAGCCTGAGCTATGGAGTAAAAAGACCTTTAAATACCACGTGGCAATAGCTCAACACGTGGGATATCGAGCCAAAGGCAAGTCTTCAAAGCAGGCAGAGCCCCCAGGTCATGACTCCCCACATTTAGGCTGTTGAGGCTGGTCAGGATACAGCTTGGATTCAGAGATGACGTCTGGACTGAGGTTTAGACGTGACTTGTTGCTAGTCAAGAGTTCCCCGGGGAAAATGTCTTACGCTGAGTAACCTCCCTGTCAGGTCTCAGTACATCTTAGAGTCTGGACTGGTGTCCAAGAGGAATCTAAAATATTTAGCAGCACGGATGTTGCTGGCTTCAGGAGGATATGCCACTGGCCTCGCTCCACAGGTTCTCTGGGGATGGGCTGAGCTTTAACTGAAAGTTGTTGTAAGTTTTGCAGACTGTTTTAGAGGAAGACTGGACACCCTGGGTCTGCGGAAGTGCAGACGTCAGGGCAGAGTCCTCCACTTCTCTATACAGAAAAGCCAAAATGTTGACTCTGAAAGTGATGCTAAAGAAAGCAGCTCTTGGAGCCAGTTGTGGGCTCTCAGGAAGCAGGAAAGCCCCTCGTGCTCCTGCCCTAACACAACCTCAGCACAACTTTCTAATGGGATGCATTTCAACATTTTTTTCAAGCATCAATGTCTTCCTACCATCTTCCCATTCCATCTCACACATTGCTACTTCTTTGCCTTCTTTCTAGTGCAACCACTGGCTAAGAAAGTCTGAGCTGCCGCTAAGCCTGGATGGAGAAATGGCCGTGGAGGGATTCGATCTGTGACAGGTAACTCTGATTTATGCCACTTGGTCCTATCAGACAGGGATTTGAAAACAACGTGTCCCAGTGCAGCCACATATATTTTGCTGACTGTTGTTCTGTGAAGCCTGGAACAGCTTAAGGCTTGGTATGTATCCTCCTCCGCTCGGAGCAGAGAGTATCCTGCTATTGCTAAAAGGCATTTTGACAACATGCATAAAATATTATCCTTCCTGCAGGGGATCTCAGCAGCAAAATGGTTGGAGTCACTGGTCCAGGATAGATGAGTAGATGTGGCAACAGGCTGTGCTGTGGCAGTTTTAGTTTCCCACCTTTGCTATTCATGGTTTACTGGGTGAGCTGGGGTCAGCTGGTTTCCCTTCCAGGTGGTGCCTGGAAGCAGCAACAGATGCGGGAGTGAAAGGTCTTAGGTGTCACTTGCTGTCCCCTCAGTTTGAAGAACAGTAACTCGTTGCTTTGGTAAAGAACCAGTCGCAAATAAACCCCTATTATTGAATTGGCCTCAAGGTGGGACAGCAGGAAACCCAGTGGTGTGATGGATCTGTCACTGCCCTCAGGAATGACCCATGTGGATCCCACCAGGGAACGGACATTGCGCAGGAAGGGAAATCTCTGAAATGCAGCTCCCTCGGGAGATTTGAGAATGACCCAAGGAAGCATTTTGAAGAAAGCCTAGAAGAGCAGGAGCGGTGGCAAATCTGCATGGGTGAGATCCTGGGGATGGGGCAAAGGGAGGGGAAAGGAGAGGTGCAAGATGACCCCATGCAGATGTGCAACCCTGCAAAGGAGACCCAAAATAGGGATACTTGCTGCATGACATGACTGTGCACAGCTGTACCCCAGGCACAGGGGAGCAGTGCGCTGACCCTGGGCACTGCCGTGCTGTTGGGGTGTTGCCCTGTGAAGTGGCCACTTTGTGAAGCTTTGGCAGGCCAGCAGACCCCGTGTTCCGAATCCCGAGCGTGGAGGCAGGGACCAGATCTGTCCTCCCGAGCATGCTGCATGTGACGTGATTTGACCATCAGAGGACACATTCAGTTGTGGGTAGGTGCTGGCTGTGAGGGCAGCCCCAACTTGGGGTTTCCCTGCTTTGGGGTACACCACTGTGTTACCCGATTTGTCTCTTTTTATGTTTTTTATGGTTTTTGCACATATTTTCATCGTGATGTGCTTTGCTAATGCCGTCATGTGTAAAAAGCAGTCAGGATACACTACATAAAAACAGGAAAGATCTTTAATCTTAGGGTCATGAGAATGACACTTGACCTAGCAAAGCTACTTGTCCAGTTGCTTTATTTCTAATGTACTTGGTTTTAGTTCAGTACTGACAGTGCTTCAAGCCTCTGGATTTCAGCAGTGTCTCCAGCTATGAAGTTTGAGATGAGTGATGGGTCAAGGTAGGTCTTGAGAGGACTGCATTGAACTCACAAATGACACCACCCCAGAAGAGCTCAGGACTTGCTCCTGCTCTCTTTCCATCCATTTCTTCTTTTGTCTTGAAATACATTCAAGAGTCCCTTAAACAAATTGGTGGGTTTTGGTTCATTGCTCGATTTTCTTCAGCTAGTGAATATTAATTCCCCTAGTGGGTGAAATAATTGGAATAATGCAAATAGATCCAAATAACAGTTGCAAATTAAATGATGCTCTAAGTACTTTATAATAAACAGAGCAATAAAAATACATTCATTTTATCACCTGAATTCATTGTATAAGCAGAATCAAGAGGCTGAAGACCAGAAGGAATGTTAAAAGTTGCAACGACCCTAAATCTTGGGTCATGCAATTTGAGCTCTGCCATTGGAAAACTGTTGCACATATATGCTGTGTTTTAAAAGTGACACTGATGACCCAGCAAGAACGCTCAATGGATCAACTTCCCAAAATTAGATGGTAAAGTCTGTGATCAAAATATATCACTTCAGAGCGTGGCTACAAGGCACAGATATCGTTTATGGAAGTCTCCAAACCTAGGCTGAACTTTACAATGGTGCCTAGCCTTTACGAATGCTTTCACTTCTAATTTACAGGATGGGATCACCCTTGCACAGGGTTGCTCACCCCACTTTGGCAGTGGACCAAGCCAAAAGGAATGGGTATGGGAGAGGAATAACATCTACACCCTGCTCTGCTGCCTCCTAACTGCCCTGTCTCACCAGACTCCAAGAATGCCACTTTGCAGCATCAGACCACATGGAGCTTTTCTAAAGTTGCATTGCAGGCGAGGAGCGGAAAACCCTTGTTTCAAACTCCTGTGTTATCAGAAAACTTCTAGAGTTTCTCAGTCGTTCATCACAAACCCACAATTTGTCCAACTGAGTGACAATGCCTTGCAGCGGGATCGGGTTTTATCCAGCACCAGGTACACTGACAACCCTCCCTAATCAGTTGCCAATCTCTGCTCGGCGAAAGCGCTCCCTGCGGTATTTTTACTGAAGCTATTTTTAAATGACAGTGTGATATTTTGTTTTCTTTTGCTTATTTGTCAATGGAAGAACTGGCTGTGCCGTGCATCTGCTCTGACAAGAAACTTCCAGTTATTTTTCAGGCCATTCCAGCTGGAATGGAGGCAGGGCTGGAGAAAGTGCTGGCTGCGGGCAGGGTGAGCCCTCCAGGGAGCAGCGAACCTGCAAACCTCTGCCTGTCGGGGTCCCCCCGTGTCCAGCTGTGGGAAAAGCCTTCTAGGTTTCTCCTGACTCTGGCGTTGACGCTACTTTGGGCTGTTTTTCACAATTTGTGTCGTTTTATGTTAAGCTGAGCTGCTACTTGCATGAATGTTGGGGTTTTGTTTTGGTTTTTTTCACTGAATTGCACTAGATTTTCAAGGAATTTTATTTTTAGGTTTAGGTTCTGAATGGCTTAAAGCATGAGCATCTAAAAATTGAAAATTAAAACTTGACATGTCCAAACGGCGTCACTGCGTGGACAATTCACATCTCATCTCGTCAAACAGCTTTTCCAAACACAGACTTAACTGGTTCCACATCTTCATCCAAGCACCTGGACATCACTGCATGTTCCACAATGGGCTTTACATTTCATTTCTCTCAATAATGCATTACAGAGTGACACTAGCCACTTTCCATCCCCTGGGGGGTTTCTTCTGAATGAAGGAAATATAAAAAGCCTGCTAGAATTTTGCTGATTCCCAAGCCCTCCACACTTAAGCACTGTTGGATGACAGTCGTCCCACAGTTATATACCAAGATTTTCTAGCCCATCAAATTCAGACAGGAATGGCTCACAGTAGATAAAACCCTACTGAGAAATATGGATTGTCTATGTGTGTGCAGCTATTGGATACAAAACACGCTTAATTAAATCCTGGAAAATTACATTCTCTGGTTTTAAGTCCTCTGTTTGTACATGGGCCCAAGATTTCTGTTTTTACGCCTCTGAGTAATCCCAGGATTCGTTCCACCACCTTCTCTTACATATAATATATACAATACTGCCTCCCTACAGAGCTAATCCCATAGACTTCAGCAAGGTTACTGCTCAGGTAGCTCAAGTACCTTTCCATCTAAGAAACGGTGCTGGACCCAGTCTCAGGAGAGGTGCCAGTCTCTGGGGTCAGTCCTAGGAGCAGAACTAGGTCTTTACTAAAATTTTCTGCCCTGATCCAGCAGCTCCAGCAGCTGGAGCAAGAGGGAAAATTGCATCCCTGCTTAGCCTGAGCTCTGCCAATTCCCACCAGTTACCGAGGCTGTTTTTTTCATTGCAGAATCCAGTAGAACTGGATTGAAACCAACAAGCTTATTTTCCCATTGAGAATCTGACTGATACTCTAAAATCTCTTAAATTTTCTAGTTTCTAATCCAAAAGCCATTGGGAAGACCAGATATAATTTGATGGGCTAGATTTTAAAGATATGTTGGACCCTAACAATTTCTGCTGCCTTTGGTTAAGATTCCTGAGGCAATAATAACGGAAGCTGTAAAAATATGTCCCTTATTCATCATGGCTTTACGTCAGGAGTTTACTGCTCTAATCATTAACTAGCCTGCTGCATTATCTATGAAAATTGCTCTGTAATATTTATGAAATGTGACCTTTGTTAATTCAATGTTACAAAGTGTTGGATTCATTCTGTTTGCAAGTGGAACAGATTTCCAAATCACTCTGCAATTAGTACAGTTTGATCTAACCACCCTATCTCTGCATGGGGTAGCCTTCTACTGAAACAGCAGGATCACTGTCAGAAATGAAATGTATTTTCCATACGGCTGAAAGTAAGGCTGTAACACCTGCTTGCACTACATCATCTTTGGCAAAGGTAATTGCTGAATGAATATTCCCAATAAGGGAAAACAGTAACCAGACTTAGAAAGCTTTTTGCTATGAGAAATAGAATCATAGAATCATAGAATCATAGAATAGTTTGGGTTGGAAGGGACCTCTAAAGGTCATCTAGTCCAACCCCCCTGCCGTGGGCAGGGACATCTTCAAC